>NW_026283207.1:0-324568 GCF_023373465.1 Oncorhynchus keta | reverse complement strand
GGTTATTATTTATAGGGGTGCCAGGTAGGTTGTGCCTACCAGAGAAAACATTGGTTTCTCCTTTTAGTTTGGGTGGGAATGAGTCCCATCTGGTCCGTCAAGTCTACACCAATACAAAGGACGTATGTAAAAGTCAGGATGGAAATAAACTTTTCATAAACCCTTAACACATTGAAAAGAACTTCAAAAAACAACTATATTCTGTTGCGTGGGTTGTATTAGCAACAACAATGATTACACACACACATATAATAATATCACAATGAGTTCTGGTTCCTCCAGAAATGTCCTGTACCTCGGGCCTAAAAAGAGTCCTTGCCCGGTAAAGGAGTTCAGTGAACTCAAGTGACTTTGTCACGCGATGTTTGTCCATTCATTCCGTGTAGCGTAAACCCAGTGTTAAACATACAATCAATATAACAATTACTTTACCACAGAACCTTAAAGCGGATCAACTCTTAATTAAGTCCTCAACTACCACTAACTACACAAATCACAGTATACATCACATCCAACCAAATGAAATACCGTATACAAAAAGGTGGTAGTCAGTCGGGTCAGTCAGACAATCCAATCCGCCAATAGATCTCCAGCGGAGAAAGGCCACGAAGAACGGAGAGGTGTAGTCCAGGGACGCGAAGAGTGGATCCGATCCTGGGTAAACTCTTAGGCTACAAAACACACGTTTAACGGCAACAAACAAACGGAATAGAGAAGCTTCGAACTGAGGGCTGAACACATCCTCATGCACGTCTCCATCACAACCCACTTTCAAAAGCAGCTGATGCTGGCTATTTAATTGGGAATTAAAGGAAAGCCCCATTGGAAGGAGCTGCACTGAGACGGTTCAGAAAATTCAGGGCCGTCACACACCCCCTCCCCTGGAAAAAAAGCCGACCATTGCCCCGGAAGGCACATCTTGGTCGGGGAAACCGAGAAAGGTCTCCTCATCACTTTCCTCTACAAAAATATTCATTACTTTTTGGAGCTCACGCTCCTCAGCTGAGGAGTCACAGGCCTTAAGGTGCGAGACTTCTGGGTCTGGGAATCCGAGAAAAGTATCCTCACTATCCTCTTCAAAGATATCCAGGACCTTGCGGCACTCAATCGCTCCACTTCCTCAGCCGAGGGGTAACAGGCCTTAAGGCGTGAGACATGGACGATGCGCATATCTTCACCTGTGTCCTCTTTCACCACTCGGTAGTTCAAAGGGCCCATCTGCTCCACAATCCTATATGGTCCTTGCCATTTAGGAGCGAGCTTGGCCGAGAAGAATTGTTCAGCTTTCGAGTAAGGATGAGAGCGAAGCCACACCCGATCACAAAGCTGGAACTGCATGTCTCGTCTGTTCTTATCATAATTTCTCTTCTGCTTGAGTCGAGCCTGATCATGTTCTTTGAGACAAGAGCTCTCAAGTCATGGAGATGGCCTACCTGGTCATAGCAAGCAGCGTCTGGAGTAAGCTGCTGGGGCTGTAGCACCATATCCAAGGGTCCTCGGAGAGGACGACTTAGGTTCAGCTCTGCAGGTGTGACTCCAGTGGACTCTTGCACAGCAGAATTCAGGGCAAATCTAAACTCGTGAAGGTGCTTGTCCCAGTGTTTGTGCTGGGTCCCTACATAGGAAGCAATCATTGTCTTCAAGGTTCGATTTACTCTCTCAGTGAGATTGGTCTGTGGGTGATAGGCCGTGGTCAACTTCTGCCTCAGGTTCCATCTTTGGCAGGTCTCCTCAAAGAGATCAGAGACAAATTGGGAACCTCGATCAGACAGGATGTAATCAGGCACTCCCCAGCGAGTCAGGATCTCATTCGTAAGGATGTTAGAGACGGTCCTTGCTGTGGCCTGACGCAGGGAAAAGAGTTCCACCCACTTTGAATAGTAATCAACAAAACAAGTATGTACACATTCTGATTGGAGCTTCTAGGAAATGGACCCATCAAATCCACTCCTAACATTTCCCAAGGTCGGGTAACCACCGTTTGCTGCAACTTGCCAGCAGGCTTTCTACCTTCTGGTTTGTACATTTGACAAACCTGACAATTTCGGATGTGTGACTTCACATCCATGCTCAGATGTGGCCAGTAGAGTAACGCTTGCAACCGCTTGTAGGTTTTGAACCTGCCCAAATGACCAGCTAATGGGTCTTCATGGAAATGTTGAAGCAGTTGTAGGCGTAGAGTGTCCTGTATGTACATTTGGTAGAGTGTTCTGTGAGGTAGTTGTACGACTCGGTAGACTTTATCTTCAATGATGGTCAGCTTTGTGGTAGGATTGACCATCTTTTCTCCATCTTCCAGGATAGTCTGGTACAAAGCCTGTACTTCTGGATCATCCTGTTGAGCTTTCCATATGGCCTCATCAGAGATGGGAAAGTCCGTTTTGGGCGAGTCTCGACTGCTTGACAGGACAGTAGCACATGTAAGATCAGGGCCACCGTTATCACAAGTAGGAGCTCTGGACAAGGCATCTGGAACAGTGTTGTATTTTCCTTTCCTGTATTCCACTGCAAATGTGAACTCTTGCAACCGTAGAGCCCATCTTATGAATCTGGTGCTTGGTTTGTTGGTCTTGAACACCCACACAAGGGAGGAATGGTCAGTGACCACAGTGAAGTGTCTTCCTCCAAGTAGTACCTCCACTTTCCAAAGCCCAGACCACTGCAAGGCACTCTTGCTCTGTTGTGGAGTAGTTCCGTTCTGCTCCATTCAATGTCCGACTGGCGAACGCTAGCACTTCTTCAGTGCCAAGTCCAGTCTGTTGGACTAGGACAGCACCAAGTCCAACATCACTTGCATCAGTGTAAACAACAAAAGGGCAATCAAAGTTGGGATGACCTAAAATGGGAGGTGTGACGAGATGTCGTTTCAGGGTTTCAAAGGAAGTCTGGCACTCTGCCGTCCATTGGAATTTCGCTCCTTTTCGCTTCATCGCGCTGAGGGGTTCTGCCACCTGGGAGAAGTTCGACACAAACCGATGGTACCATCCAGCCATACCAAGGAACCGTTGAAGGGCCTTGAGTGTGGTTGGCACAGGGAAGTCTTGTACAGCCTTTGTCTTTTCAGGATCCACATGAATGCCGTCGAAAGACACAATATGGCCAAGGAACTTCAGGGAGGTTTGGCAGAAGTTGCTCTTCTTCATATTTAAGGTCAGACCAGCTTCTCTTAGCTTGTCCAACACTGCTTGAAGATCTTGAAAGTGTCTTTCTCTGTTCTGAGAGTAGATAATTATATCGTCCAGGTAGACGAAACAGATCTTCCCTTTGAGCTCACCTAACGCAATCTCCATGAGTCTTTGGAAAGTGGCAGGGGCATTCTTTAATCCAAAGGGCATCACCTTAAAGGAAAACAAGCCCTCGGCACAGACAAACGCAGTCTTGTCCTTGCTTTCCTGGTCCATCTCAACCTGCCAATAACCACTATTGAGGTCAAGGGTAGTGAACACAACAGCGCCAGACAATGACTCCAGGATCTCATGGATGGTGGGAAGAGGATAGGCATCAGTCTGGGAAACATTGTTGGTCTTCCTATAGTCCACACAAAATCTAAGACCACCAGTCTTTTTTGGGATGAGGACAACAGGAGCAGCCCAGGGAGAGGAGGAACGTTCTATTATATCTTGTGTTAACATATCATTAATGAGTCCCTTTTGGATGATTAGCTTCGCTGGGGACAAACGATATGGCTTTTGCTTGATCGGCATTTCCTGTGTAAGGAATATTTTGTGCTTCAGGAGCCTGGTGCGTCCCAGCTTTGAAGTACATACATCAGCATTATTCTGCAGCTGTTCCAACAGCCTTAACTCCTCTGGCTGTTCCAGCTGAGCTCTTCTCACAGCCTGTAAAAGGAGATCGTCAGAAGGATTATCGAGGGTTAGTGGTACCGGAGCAATGGCAGAGAAGACTGCCACATTTGAACCCCAATCATGTAACTTCATAGCTTCTGATTGGAAGAAATGCTTCTCGCTCGGATTGTATGGAAACCAGTAGCAATTGTGTGCGATATCAATCTGGACACCACTGAAGTACATGAAATCAATTCCCAACACGACAGGAAAAGCAAGGTTCCTGGTTTGTAGGATAACAGAAGGAATCATATAGGAGCGGTTACACAGGCGGAACTCTACCTCACTCCATCCAAGTGGTCGTCTAGCCTCACCATCAGCCAGATAGAGTGGACCTTCTGTCCACGGCTTCAAGTTGTATTGTGGACCGTTAACCTCCTTCCACAGTTTCTCATTGAGCAGTGTGTAGGATGACCTGGTATCCAAGATGGCTCTTCCTGTCCATGGGCCTATGGACAGGGGTAACACCAGTTGGTGCGGTATTAACTGAAAGGAAGGGGATGTCGATGGGGGCGTAGGCAGTGACTCTTGGGGTTTCAGCTCTGGTTAAAGCACCCAGAGAAGGATGGTCATTGCTGCGAAGAGAGTTAGGTGTGTTGGCCTGTTGTGATTTGTGGTTTCTGGAAGGGTTTACTTGATACGGTCTTGGACATGTAGCTGAAGAATGTCCCTTTTGGCTACATCTCCAACAAAACATGAGAGGGGTCTTGGCTGGAGACTCTGGCTGTTGTTGATGGTCTGTCTTGGGTAACTGTTTGGGTGTCTGTTTCTTTCTCTGGTCATATTGCTGTTGGCATTCTCTGTCCTTCTCAAACTGCTGTCCCAAGCGAACCAGTCCATCGACAGTGGTGACTCGTTCTCGGAGTTGACTGGCTAGTAGTGGGTTGATGTTCTTCAAGATCAATTTAATGACCTCTTCCTCCTCAATGCCAGGTTTCCACCTTCTGCACAGGGAGTGGTAACCGTATGCAAAGTCACGGATACTCTCTTTCTCTCCTTGTACTCGATTTCTGACTCTGTCTGCCAATTCATCTGTGTAGTCCTCAGATAGAAATGCAGAGGAAAACTTGGCCTCAAAGTCAGCCCAGGAGGTAGTGGTGAGACGTGCCACATCCCACCAGTCTCGAGCTGTCCCATGCAACACATTCCTCAATGTGGCAAGGAGTTCTTCGTCAGCCAGGGGATTGAGGGCAAGAAAGTCACGACATCTTTCTAGATACATTAGCAGATCAGGACTGTCATCTTTTTTCCCAAAGGTGGGAAATTGCAATTTAATGGGCATCGCCCCCACATGACGTCTACTCAAATCACCATGAACAAACGAGCTAGGAGGGATTGAGGAAGTAGAGGGGGAGGGCGTTATCGGACAATGAAAATGAACACCAGGATGCATGGTGGATTGCATCCTGCAAGGGGTGGCTGCAGCATGGCCTGGTCTTGGCTGTTCAGAGGTGCCAGCTTGGCCCTCAGTGGTCTGAACTGAAGTGGACACCAGGGAAACTCTGTGTAAGGAGTTGTGCCTAATGGAGGCCATGTCCACAGACACGTCATCCAACATTTTAACACAATTAGAGAGCTCTGTCTGCAAGTGGTCTACAGTGTTAACCATGGGAGAAAAACAGAATTAACGTCCTTGAGGACCTCAGTGTGGTGATGTTGCAGGCGCCATTGGAGAGTGGCAGTGAGTTGGTTTCGTTGGTAGTCAAACTGCCTGTCCATGGCACCAGTCATTTCCCGTCTTCCACTCTCACTGAGCTCTGTCAGCGTGTGGGTTAGAGTGCTCAGTGAGTTTCTGAATTCCATGGCACTCTGTTGTTGCTCTTCCCTCAGACATTTGAATTTATGGTGGATAAGAGTTTGGAGATGTTGTTGAGTCTGACGAATATCAAGGATGTCACCTTGAAGTTGTAAGACTACAACCTCTGGAGATAAACCAGACAATGGAGGAAGGTTGGGTGTCAGAGGGAGGACTAGCTCAGTACTTCCACACAGATCCATGTCAATAAGTGAGTAACTGGTTAGACCTCCTGTGGCCTGTGGCTCAGGCCGAGCATTCAGATTCCCAGGGCTCTGGCCCAAATCAACTCCATTATCTCCATTCACATTATGATTTGTATTGTCAGCTTGATGGTCAGAATGGCCCTGTGTATTCCCATTGACAGGTATGACATGGATGAGCACATTATCTTGGGGTGAATCCATTGTTTTAATTCCACACAAAATATTTGCTTTGGTTAGTTCTCAATGTTGAGCTGTCCCATCTGGGGTGCCATTTTTTATGTAACGGTTTTGACTTGAGGTTATTATTTATAGGGGTGCCAGGTAGGTTGTGCCTACCAGAGAAAACATTGGTTTCTCCTTTTAGTTTGGGTGGGAATGAGTCCCATCTGGTCCGTCAAGTCTACACCAATACAAAGGACGTATGTAAAAGTCAGGATGGAAATAAACTTTTCATAAACCCTTAAAACATTGAAAAGAACTTCAAAAACAACTATATTCTGTTGCGTGGGTTGTATTAGCAACAACAATGATTACACACACACATATAATAATATCACAATGAGTTCTGGTTCCTCCAGAAATGTCCTGTACCTCGGGCCTAAAAAGAGTCCTGCCCGGTAAAGGAGTTCAGTGAACTCAAGTGACTTTTGTCACGCGATGTTTGTCCATTCATTCCGTGTAGCGTAAACCCAGTGTTAAACATACAATCAATATAACAATTACTTTACCACAGAACCTTAAAGCGGATCAACTCTTAATTAAGTCCTCAACTACCACTAACTACACAAATCACAGTATACATCACATCCAACCAAATGAAATACCGTATACAAAAAGGTGGTACTCAGTCGGTCAGTCAGACAATCCAATCCGCCAATAGATCTCCAGCGGAGAAAGGCCACGAAGAACGGAGAGGTGTAGTCCAGGGACGCGAAGAGTGGATCCGATCCTGGGTAAACTCTCTTAGGCTACAAAACACACGTTTAACGGCAACAAAACAAACGGAATAGAGAAGCTTCGGAACTGAGGGTTGAACACATCCTCATGCACGTCTCCATCACAACCCCACTTTCGTGCAGCTGATGCTGGCTATTTAATTGGGAATTAAAGGGAAAGCGCCCTATTGAAGGAGCTGCACTGAGACGGTTCAGAAAAATTCAGGGCCGTCACATGTGATGCTGTACAGATTCTGCAAAGAGAGAAAGAAGCTACTGGAGAAGGGGTCGAGAGAGCTTCCTCATGTAGGCTACCGTAGTGGAAACAGGGTCTTCATGGATGAGCAGGAGCAGAAGTTGTCAGTATCTCTTAAGGGCAGCTGATTCATGGCCACTGTGCCCACTGCTATCCAGCCCACCTCTCCAGCTGCCTCCCAGCCCACCTCTCCTGCTGCCTCCCAGGCCACCTCTCCAACTACCTTCCAGGCCACCTCTCCAAGTGCCTTCCAGGCCACGTCTCCACAAGGCACCTCCCCACATATATCAGACTGTGGCTGGGAAACACCTGATTATTCTTCTGATTTTAACCCAGTTGATGTACGCCCCTTCCCAAAAGCAGGGCCCAGGAAAATTACAACAAGGGTTAGGATAAGGAGAAAAACAGTGATTTTGTCAGATACACCAGTCAAGCAGGCACTGGAAGAGCAATTGATAGCCAAGCACTCAGAAGGCAGAAATAAAAATTGCCCTGCATAAAAAAAACATATGGAAAGAAGCAAGGCAAGACAAGACTGTCCTGCTTAAGAAAGAGCCAAAACAAAGCACCTTGAACCAGAAGATTCTGATTCTTCCAATGAGGAAAACTTCTGAATTGTGAGCATGGAGCATTTTAACAAGTCCAAGGAGGTCTGGATGCAATGCTTGGAATGCAAATTATGGGCCCACCAAGCCTGTAACCCAGGACAGCTATACCACTGTCACAACCGTGACACAACCGTGATTATATGAACATGTCCAACATTCAGTCACACACTCAGACACGCATGCACGCAAACCACACACTCACACACCACAAACTCTTCAGGTGTTTAGTTTAGCCTAGTTGTTGTTTGGTTGAGAAAGACTATTTAGTGTGTGTGTGGGGGGGGCAACACCATGAATTTGCCGTTGGATTTACATATATAATAACCACACCAATTTGTAAAGGACAGATGTAGGTTGTTTGTATCAAGTTTTGAATACACTACCATAAACAATATTTGAGAAACTGATGAAAAGGTGAAAAGTGTTACAACCATCCCTGGTCTCCCCTACTTGAACAAAGTAAAAAATCGATATTTACTATTTGGTCGAAATGTTGTCTTGAAGACAACGATAACATGCTATGAATAATTTGTACATGTGCATTTGCGGGGCATGACAAAAAAGAAACCAAGCAAAGAGTCACACCTCTGCTCCCTAAACGTCCTTTCCTCATTCAAGTCTGACTCACTCAATTGCGTTCTGACCGCAACCTCTACACATGCGTGCTGAGTGCACCTACATTAATAAATGCCTATAAAAACGGATGGGATACACGAGCTACATTCCTTGGACTATCTGAAGTATGGAAATATGTGTTCCGACAATGAGCTGTGGTTTGGAATAATTGCTTCATTTTCGTTTAGGCTACTTTGTGGTTGTCATTGGTTAGCACAGCCACCAAGTCAACATTGGATATAATTATCGTAAAAATTCATGAAAACAAACATTTGCTTTTTTGTCTTAATTCAAGGTTAGGTGAGGCATAGGGTTAGCAGTGTGGTGAATGTTATGGTTAGGTTTCAAATCAGATTTTAAGAAGCGAAATTGTAGAAACAGGCAAGGTTTGTGACTTTGTGGCTGGAGTAACGAACGTTAGTGACGTCCCTACTTTGCGAAGTAGCCTACGAGAGTAATTTATAATTGGTTAGCCTAAGCTATTACCTCCCTAAACATAGACAGGTTCCACATGGAAAATATGCAAACACATTAGTTTGATAAAGACAAAGAGCATATTTTCATCAGGATCATTAAGCGTAGGCCTACTCACCAGACAGATGTCCTGGCCATAATTCATCCCCATGTAGTGTTCAATATATAATTGTTCATCCAATTACAATTTACCAAGGAATAGGCATAATAAACTCAATCGAACTTCTGTATATCGAAAAGAAGACAGATTTTGGTATATAACACTGAAAGATGTGTCTTTCAACTTGCAAATTTGAGCCCCGTTTCAAATTATCACTCTTTATAAGAATAACTGTTCCATACGCTAGAATCGAGAAAAAAATATGTAGCCTAATTAACTGCCAATGTTTACTTTTTTATTTGGGGCTATGGCAGTCAATTGAAAAACCTCGATCGATATTTGGTTTGAATTCAAACGAGAGCTTCACACAGATATGAGCTGGCGAAGGGTAGCCCACCATTACTTTTATGGTGCTTAATTTTGTATTTTTTTTTTGAGAAATAAGCTTTTCGTACATATGGAACATTTCTAGGGTCTTTTATTTCAGCTCATGAAACATGGGACCAACACTACATGTTGCGTATATATTTGGTTCAGTATATTTCCCCTAATGTTATTAGCACTACCTCCTATTTTTCTCTCTATTGTTGATTAATTCCTTTCAACAGTTAAATTATATGAATTTAATTGTCTTTATGTTCATCATTGTAATGACATGCTTGAATAATATAAGGACTAGGATAAGATGCAGACGGCTTTCACTTCTCTTCACAAACACTGATGGTTATGGGTCTGAATAAATAACTGCTATAGCCTACCGCCATCACGGGTTGACTCTTCTTTCAAACGACCCGTGAGTTATATTGGCTGCTGTATTTAACATTCAGCAAACAAGAGCTTGCACCCCTCTTCTAATAGTCTATTGGTATAAGAAATTATATTTAAAAAAAATGTCAAGCAAGCTATTCTAGGCTAGCTTTACCTGGGACTCCAAGAGCTAAGAAGTGTTTTTTTAAGGAGAGGCCAGTGGAGCACAGGTGAGTATTGTGCAAGAGACAGGCTGTAAGTCAGGGGTTCAAACTCTTTTGGCCAACGACCCCATTTTGACATCTAAAAATTCACAGAACCCCACCCATGTGAAAAGCTGGTGAAGGGTAGTCAACCAATAGTGTTATGGTGCTTTCATGACAACTGGGAACTCTATGAACTCTATGAAAAATATGTGATCAAATCATTATGTCAGTCAGTGATATTTAGGTTGGAAAGTCAGAGCTCTAGAAAGAGGCCCGAGTTCCCGAGTTGGATGAACTTTCAAACGATTTTCACAGTCGGAGCTCGTTTCATCCTGAGTTCCCATTTGTTTTTAACGCACTCAATAAGGAAGTCGGAGATTTCCGAGATCCGAGTTCCCAGTTGTTTTGAAAGCGGCATTCATGCTTAGAGGGAGACAGCAGGGAATACCTTTTGAGTCCCTTCGGCCTGCATCTCGGGCCTCACAGGGGGATGTTTGTTTTGGAGGATGTCTATTTTGATAAAGAACATGGGGAATGACGACACCTAGAATGGGAGGGAGGTGACTGGCCATTCAGTGAATTGTGAATGAAAGTGTATCAGTGTGTGATTGACATCTGTTCAAGTGAAGTCCAACAGAAGAGCATACAAATTAACATTTGTTGTAATTAAAAACATTTGAAAGGTATTTACAGATGCAGGGAACTGTAAAAACAATAGATGTATACAGCTGGCGAATTGAAACATTTAGCAGTGTCCTTAGCCTAAACCGTTAGCTTTTCCTGCTAGGCTACATTTAGGTTATTGTGATCACACCAAGCAACTGGAGTGTCGCTACCCTTATGGATGCTGTTTTTGCCCATTGAGACACAAAAATACTGATGATGAGTGGGCCCCAATTTTTGTATTTACATATTCCCAAGGGCTTCTTTACTTTGCAGAAGACCAGTGCATATAGTTTGTGAACTGTTGATCCACTCAAAGCATCAGCCGTCTGGTGTGTTGGTATGAGAAGAAACCTGGAGAGTAAGCAGATGTACAACAAATACAAATAATCATTTTTAAGTGGAGCTGGGGCTTTTTTAGGAGAAGGGGGTGAGACTCTTTGATCTTCCCCTATTTTCCCTGTAGTGCTGTTGCAGTTCTGGTAATGTGAAATTGAAAAAACAACAATTAGACATAGAAAAGCTAAAAAGGCAGCTTTGGGGATTGGCTATGGTTGTTCATCTGGATCCAGTCCAGCCCTCTGGTTTAGGGCTAGTTGATGGATCTTGGTTAATTGCATATCTGCATCCTCTTATCATTCTGATTAAACAAATTAAATTATGTTGACCAGAACTCCAGGAGTCGACCTGGAGGGTGTCTATGTCCTTCGCAGATAGATTAGACATGAAGGCATCCACCTTGTTTTCTCATTTATGTGTTGCAATAATCCATAATTTCTAGAATCTACTCAGGGATGCTTTGTTTGCTACTTTTCAAGAGTAATGGAATGTAGAATGTTAACCTTTGTCTGTTCATTTATCGGCCCTGTTCCAGCAGAGCTCAGAGTTAGACACTGTGCCCTCTGTGGGTGGACCTCTCCCCCTCCCAGCTCTGGAGTGGAGGAATAGCCTGTGTGAGGCTGCCCTCTGTTTCCATTTAGAGCCCCTGGCAGAGGTGGAAGCTCAGAAAGCTCCCCCAACAGACAAATCCTTGAACGTTTGTGCAAATGAAGGCACAGGGATTCCAGGGATCTCGGCACCCTCCACCCCTCTTGGGAGGAGACATTGTAGGCCCCCACACAGTCCCCTCTCCTCCATACCAGCACACCACAGCCTTGGTCGGTCCCCTCACAGTCCCCTGTCCCCCAGGATGCCTCTCCGCAACCTGGCCCGTTCTCCACGCAGCCCTTTGTCCCTTAGAACTTCTTGCCGTAGACTCGGGTTCAGGACCCCTCTGAGGTGTGACGGGACAGAGACGCTCCTCCAATGTTCCCGTAATCCTAGCACAGAACCACAAAGCTGCCTTATGTGTGTGTGTGTGTGTGTTTGTGTGTGTGTGCTGAACAGATTACCTATATCATTCTGCATAGAGAAATGCACAATGGCAGCTTAACATTGTGTGGTCACAGATATCAACAGTATTTCACTGTTCTATTCATATATTCAGTAAAGTTTTATAGTTTAGTCTGGTACCTTCTCATATTTTTGGAAAGATGTCAAAATTGTATGTTTGTGTGTGTATATACCAACTTTTAGATCATTCTGTCACGTTCTGACCTTAGTTCCTTTGTTTTTGTCTTTGCTTTAGTATGGTCAGGGCGTGAGTTGGGGTGGGCAGTCTATGTTTGTTTTTGAGTTCGGCCTCGTATGGTTCTCAATCAGAGGCAGCTGTCAATTGTTGTCCCTGATTGAGAATCATACTTAGGTAGCCTGGGTTCACTTTTGGTTTGTGGGTGTTTCTTTCCGTGTGAGTGTTTGGGCCACACGGTACTGTTTCGGTTTCGTTTGTTTCACTTTGTTATTTTGTAGTGTTCAGTTTTTTTAAATATTAAAATGGACACATACCACTCTGCAAATTGGTCCGATCTATCTTACTCCTCATCAGAGGAAGACGACGAACATTACACATTCATGATTTTATTTATTGTTTTAATGTAAAACATACTGTATCTGGTTTATATTTATTTATACCCCTTTATGTATACAAATGTATTTTCCCAATACCAATGGAGAAAGATTACATCAAATCATTTCAAAACTGTACATTCTATTTTCATACTTAGAAATATGCATATTTTCGGAAGGACACATGATACACTATCTTTAAATCATAATGAATATTGCTATCCTGAATTTAACCAGAGCTAGAATGCTTCTTGACTTTGGTGAGAAGCTCCACACCTCCTGTGGTTTTGGCATACAGAGATCAGGGTGTCTTATTTCCATCACTGGACAGGTGAAGAGCAGTCAGGAATGCCAAATAAGTGTGTTTTGAATGAGGAGGGATTCATGGATTGTTTTCAGTATCCACTGGAGGGCACCCACTGCAATTTAAACATGGTGAGTGTGCTGTGAGATTTACTTTGCATGTGGATAAATATCCCAGGTACATATAGTACAGTGGATTGGAAATTATGGAAGTTATTTTGTTGTCACAGTTTTATAATGACCTATTTCGATTTCTGAATCCTTAAGTGTGGATTATATCTTAAAACAATCAAGAAATGACAGCTCATGATGCTATCCATTTGTTGTTTGTATGCTGTTCTTTGTGTGACATTTTAATATTTGATTATTAAGCAATGATATTAGGCCACTCTTGGCCATGATTACAGACACCTGTGTCTTTTGACACTATATAAACGAGTCATCCCACAGTGTTTGTGATTATACCCTGATGAAGACAGCTTGGCTGTCGAAACTTTGGTAATTACATGTTTGCATCTGAGCTCCTAGAGTGTGCGGCTCTCTTTTATTTTCAAGCTCATGACTCCACCAGTTTTTAAAAATTAGCCTTTTTTGTATGATAAGACATTATATTTGGAGTTAGAATATTTTACTCAGCTAAAATGTGTGACAATTACCCAAACTTGAATCAATCAAAAAGTGCTATATTTACAAAGCGAGTTTTCATAACCAGACCACATTAGAATACCCCTCTTAAATATTCTACCATGCATCATTGGACTGACAAATTGGATAATAGCACATTTCCAGCACAGATTAATTGTGCTTTACATACACCAACAATTATTGTTTTGAGCCCTAGGACCATGCCCCAGGACTACCTGACATGATGACTCCTTGCTGTCCCCAGTCCACCTGGCCATGCTGCTGCTCCAGTTTCAACTGTTCTGCCTTCCTATTATTCGACCATGCTGCTCATTTATGAACATTTGAACATCTTGGCCATGTTCTGTTATAATCTCCACCCGGCCCAGCCAGAAGAGGACGGGCCACCCCACATATTCTATTTCTAATTCTCTCTTTCTTTCTTTCTCTCTCTCGGAGGACCTGAGCCCTAGGACCGTGCCCCAGGACTACCTGACATGATGACTCCTTGCTGTCCCCAGTCCACCTGGCCATGCTGCTGCTCCAGTTTCAACTGTTCTGCCTTGTTATTATTCGACCATGCTGGTCATTTATGAACATTTGAACATCTTGGCCATGTTCTGTTATAATCTCCACCCGGCACAGCCAGAAGAGGACTGGCCACCCCACATAGCCTGGTTCCTCTCTAGGTTTCTTCCTAGGTTTTGGCCTTTCTAGGGAGTTTTTCCTAGCCACCGTGCTTCTACACCTGCATTGCTTGCTGTTTGGGGTTTTAGGCTGGGTTTCTGTACAGCACTTTGAGATATCAGCTGATGTACGAAGGGCTATATAAATACATTTGATTTGATTGTACCATTGACATTCTGCAGAATAATGTTGATCTTGTACAGGCGTATATTAATACAATTATGTGTTATTTTGGATGCAGAAATATTTCCACAAAAGCAGCATTATTATTTTACCTTTATTTAACTACGCAAGTCAGTTAAGAACAAATTCTTATTTTCAATGACAGGCTTGGAACAGTGGGTTAACTGCCTGTTCAAGGGCAGAACGACAGAATTGTACCTTGTCAGCTCAGGGATTTGAACTTGCAACCTTTCAGTTACTAGTCCAACAGTATAACCACTAGGCTACGCTGCTAGGCTACCTGACTACTAGGCTACTAGGCTACCCGGCTACTAGGCTACCCGGCTACCCTGAAGTGCTATAGTAAAATTGTACAGTACATATGAACCAAAACCAGGATTTTGGGTTTTACATGAATGTGGTATGCTCAGCTCTGTTTGTTATAAAGTGTATAACGTGATGGCTTTATTAATGGCCATAATTATTCGCTATTACATAGCAGTTTCCACTTTAAATCCATGACAGTGATAATCAACGTATGCCCAATCTTGGAGAGACGTCCTGGCAATGTATGCCCTTTAAAACATATGTATATTTCACCTTTATTTAACCAGGTAGGCAAGTTGAGAACAAGTTCTCATTTACAATTGCGACCTGGCCAAGATAAAGCAAAGCAGTTCGACACATACAACGACACACAGTTACACATGGAGTAAAACAAACATACAGTCAATAATACAGTATAAACAAGTCTATATACGATGTGAGCAAATGAGGTGAGATAAGGGAGGTAAAGGCAAAAGAAAGGCCATGGTGGCAAGTAAATACAATATAGCAAATAAAACACTGGAATGGCCTGCCATGAATGTGACTGTAAATATGTGTGTTTAATAAATACATTGTCATTTCAAATACATTTATGTTTTATTTATTGCTATCGTTAAAGAGAGCTCGACCCAGAAACACTCGGAGGAGAGACGTCCAGGCAGAGATGACAGAGAGCGACCTCAACTGGTGGGACCTTGAAAGACTTGCCCCTAACTGAGTGAGATTTGATTACATGCGACAATGACCTATGCTCCTTATAGGAGCCATTAAGTCAAGTAAGTCATTATTATTACTAAACAACAAACATAGCACACTGCATAAATTAAGTGGATTTGCTCTTGGGAGTTGTATTGTCATATTCTCTCCACTAGATGCCAACAAAGACAGTAAATTGGCCTCGTTAGATAGTTAGGAGAGTGATGGATATAATTCAAAGGGAGGTGCACACACTACACAGCACACTGTCATCTAAAGAATGGCATGTGGATGACAAGTGCACATTTGAACCAGAGCCGTGTATGGTTTGAACCATTTGACATAAATATATGTGTGTATATATATATATATATATATATATATATATATATATATATATATATATATATATATATATATATATATATATATATATATATATATATATATATATCAGTATCAGTTAAAAGTTTGGACACACCAAATCATTCAGGGTTTTTTCTTTATTTGTACTATTTTCTACATTGTAGAATAATTATGAAGACATCAAAACTATGAAATAACACACATGGAATCATGTAGTAACAAAAAACGTGTTAAACAAATCTAAATATATTTTATATTGAGATTCTTCAAAGTAGCCACCTTTTGCCTTGATGACAACTTTGCACACTCTTGGCATTCCATCAACCAGCTTCACCTGGAATGCTTTTCCAACAGTCTTGAAGGAGTTCCCACATATAATGAGCACTTGTTGGCTGCTTTTCCTTCACTCTGCAGTCAAACTCATGTCTAGCCAACTCAATTGGGTTGAGGTCGGGTGATTGTGGAGGTCAGGTCATCTGATGCAGCCATCAATCTACTTCTTGGTCAAATAGACCTTACACAGCCTGGAGGTGTGTTAGGTCATTGTCCTGTTAAAAAACAAATTATAGTCCCACTAAGCACAAACTAGATGGGATGGCGTATCGCTGCAGAATGCTGTGGTAGCCATGCTGGTTAAGTGTTCATTGAATTCTAAATAAATCACAGACAGTGTCACCAGAAAAGCACCCCCACACCATCATACCTCCTCCTCCATGCTTCACGGTGAGAACCACACGTGGAGATCGTCCATTCACTTACTCTGCATCTCACAAAGAAACGGCGGGTGGAAGCAAAAATCTCAAATTTGGACTCATCAGACCAAAGGACAGATTTCCACCGGTTTAATGTCCATTGCTCATGTTTCTTGGCCCAAGCAAGTCTCTTCTTATTATTAGTGTCCTCTAATAGTGGTTTCTTTGCAGCAATTCAACCATGGCCTGATTCACGCAGTCTCCTCTGAACAGTTGATGTTGAGATGTGTCTGTTACTTGAACTAACAGGACAATGACCTAACATACCTCCAGGCTCTATAAGGGCTATTGGACCAAAAAGGAGTGGATGGAGTGCTGCATCAGATGACCTGGCCTCCACAATCACCCGACCTCAACCCAAGTGAGATGGTTAGGGATGAGTTGGACCGCAGAGTGAAGGAAATGCAGCCAACAAGTGCTCAGACTATTGCAAAAGTATTCCAGGTGAAGCTGGTTGACAGAATGCCAAGAGTGTGCAAAGCTGTCATCAAGGCTTTACTTTGAAGAATCTCAATATAAAATATATTTAGATTTGTTTAACATGTTTTTTGTTACTACATGATTCTGTACTGTATATATACACATTATATATGATTCTTGTCATGGAATATGACAGTGGTCATCATCTTTTGTGCTGATGTTTTAATTTCACCTGACATTTTTTTCGTGGTTATGATGTTTTTTCCATTTTGGAATGTGTTGAAGGCGAGACAATTTAAGTGTATGAGTGATAGTGAAGTGTTCATGACAGCCAGTGAGCAGACACCCTCGGTAATGGCGATAAATTGATAAGGAAACACTTCTCCCCCACATCTCTGCTGGAGCGTGTGCCTCTATTTACCTTGACTATGCATTAATATCCCCACCTAAAAGGATGTCTGACTGGTGAGGGGCACGTCCCCACTGAAAGACAGGTGGGAGGATTTTCTGGGCTAATTGAGAACGTGTTGAGATGAGGTGTTGCTGGGAATGACATGTTCAGACACAGAGGTGAGGTGTCAGAACTGATGTTTTTACACATGCCTAAAGAAGGCCAGGACAAGGCACACACAAGAGGAATATTAGTCCTAGCCCATGCCATCAATTCAAATAATTCATATAACAGTTCAATAAATCTGAACTTCATGGTTTTCTTAACAATTCAACAGGTTTCCTGCCTAATTTAAGGCTGGATGACTGAAACACAAAGGGAGTCAAATCTATGAATAGGGGTCGAGGTTTGTGGATTGCCTGAAAACACAATTTCCTGTGCAATAGGGACACTGTCGAAATGACCAGGATTAGCCAGCATGATTATGGTGTACTAGGCAACATCTGAATAGGTTTCTGAAATGTTTTCTTTGTGAACCATTGGGGAGCTATTGGGGATCTTTTTTTCTTCACGGTTTTCCTGTCTGCACCATCATTGAAACTAAGGGCTCCAGTTCAATAAAGTGCTATGCCTGTTCTCTGTCTCTTCTCAGTGGGTTTGAATGCTGTCTTTTTAATTCCAAAACCATGCATAATTTTGTGGCCAGGAAAGATGAGTTAGTAAGTTGACAGGAAAGGGAAAGACTGGACTGATTTATTTTTGCCATGTTTGTGCTTGACATTTCAGAGCCTAATCTGATCAAAGAGCCACTGTTGTTGTGACTTAGTTCTACTTCCTGCCGCCTGTAGTAATTCATTGGAGGACACTACAGACAAGGGACTTAACAAGGCTTTTAAAGCAGAATACCCTCTTTGTTTAGACTTTTGGATTATCCTGTGCCCTTCACGGGTACTCTGGAAACCGGCGGCAGCTTGGCAATGACAAGACCACCCTACAGGCGACACCACTTCCTGTAAGTTTTGACAATACACAGACCTCAATTTCTCCACAGGTCTGGCATTCATTCTTTCATTCAATCAACATATAACATATTCCTATAATATGAAAGAAACACATAAAACACAGTGCACAGCTGTCAGGGCCATGAGCTACATCCATCATTCAGAGCTCACAATTGTGGGCCCGCCACTGTACTTCTCTGGCCTAGATCTCTCAGCGACAGTGTTCCTCCTAAATCCCAACCCATTCCAGCCCTCATTATAGCCAAAGCAACGTGACATTGTCTTACTGTATGTGTCTCCTCAAACGACCGCATAAGAAATGACTATTTTGAATGAAACCACATCTGATGCTTTGGTCCTCTCTTCAGAGTAGGCCTTGGAATAACCAGAGACATTTCAACACAAGAGCTTGGAAAATAACCTTCTATTTCTGAGCCTCAAGAGGGAATTATCCTTTCCAAATAAACCAACTCATAAACTTGCAAAGGTCCTCACACAATTGAAGGTATAATCATTTCAAACGTTTGGCTTTTGTTGACCACTTAAAAAGATGCAGCCTTGACACATGGATGGAAAACAGATTTTAGCTGTGGGCCAATGAGGCTCTGTTGGGTTTACACGTTGATTTCTTCAGCTTTGGGCAAAGATTATAAGATATACGAAAAAAATAAGGAAACTGAAAAAGTTAAAAAGCATGTGTGATGTTCTGTTTATCTAGAATTCATGACAATTGCCAATGGAAATATATTTCCTAGCTGAGTAGAGGACTTGCACTATTGCTATCAATGTTTATGAATACTCATCACTGTATTAATAATTAATTTAATGTGGATAGCCATGCAAATATGTGGGCATAGGCTTTGGGATTAAATGATTACCAAGGATTTTCAGAGATGTGCTGGTCTACTCTAAATTGAATTAGGACCAACTTGGTATTTTAAGGGGATGGATGTTTGTCTGCTTAGATATAATATAGTATGTGCCTTTGAGTAAACCTCAAACCATGTTCAAATCAGACCTGACCTTTTTACCATAGACAACGCTACACTGATCTTTGTTATAAAGGGAAATGCTCTTGTGAAGCTCTCACAGCAAACTAATTTTAATGGCCCTGTATTTGTTGCAGCCATCACCCCAGTTTAATCCAATGATCTGTCTCCTGCTGGTCCTCTGTGATATCCAGTCAAAGGGCAATCAGATTCATCATAGTTGATACATTAATATAATGCAATCACACCAGATATTAGACAGGATCGGAGGATGCTGCTCAGGATCTTACATTCAGACATTATTCATAATAATCGCTGCAATCTAAATTGTTGCTTTTGTGTCAGTTTGTGTAAATTACATTACAACTGTTAAGGGAAATTGTTCATCTGAAGAGGGGAATCTATTAAAATTTGATTCAAAGCCCTAGTGCAAAATTACTGTGTCTTAGGCTACAAGTGGCATCTTCTTAAATCGTCAGAGCTGTCCCATAAGACATTTTACCATAGTGTAGCCTACTATAGTACTATAGTTTATGGGTGTGAGATGTATTTATTACTTTTGCCTGTCTCAAGGGGCCTCAATTTCGGTCGTAGGCTTTTTTGAGAAGCTATAATAATGCAATTGTAACATTTGTCGTCCTCGTCTGAGGAGGAGTAGGAGAGATCGGACCAATATGCAGCGTTGTACGTGTCCATGTTCATATTTATTAAACAGAGAACACTAAACAAAATAACACCGGCGAATGAAACAAAACAGTTCTGTAAGGTGACATACACTAAACAACTACCCACAAATCAAGTGGGAAAATCAGGCTACCTAAATATGGTTCTCAATCAGAGACAACGATTGATTGAGAACCATACCAGTCCAAACACATAGAAAACCAAAACTAGAACAAAACATAGAATGCCCACCCCAACTCACGCCTTGACCAACTTAAACAAGAAACATAACAAAGGAACTAATAACAAAGGAACTAAGGTCAGGATGTGACAGCAATGTCTAAGAACCTATGAATTACTTTAATTATGCATGCAAGAATTTCCATTTACAGAATTACAGAATTTTAAATAGTTTGTGTGTTTATTATGGAGGCAGCAGCTACTCTTCTGAGGGTCCAGCAAAATTAAGGCAGCAAAACATTTTTTAAAACATTACAATACATAGATTTCACAGCATATTAAGTGTGTGCCCTCAGGCCCCTACTCTACTACCACATATCTACAACACAAAATCCATATGTGTGTGTATAGTGCTTATGTTATTGTGTGTTTGTATGCATGTGTCTGTGCCTATGTTTGTGTTGCTTCACAGTCCCTGCTGTTCATTAAGGTGTATTATTGTCTGTTTTTAAATCTAATTCAACTGCTTGCATAAGTTATTTGATGTGGAATAGAGTTCAATGTAGTCATTGCTCTATATAATACTGTGCACCTCCCATAGTCTGTTGTGGACCTGGGGACTCTGAAGAGACCTCTGGTGGCATGTCTTGTGGGGTATACATGGGTGTCCAACAGACAGCTCGGTGCATTCAACATGTCAATACCTCTCACAAATACAAGTTGTGATGAAGTCAATCTCTCCTCCACTTTGAGCAAGGAGAGATTGACATACATATTATTAATGTTCTGTGTACATCCAAGGGCCAGACGTGCTGTCCTGTTCCGAGCCAATTGCTCTTTTCCTATGTCCCTCTTTGTGGCACATGACCACATGACTCACAAAATAACTTGCAGAGCTTCGATGATTTTATGCCCCAAATATTCAACATTTTGTTGGTGGCAAGAATTCTATATAATAATTTTAGATGAAAAGCACAAAGTCTTGAAACTTGCGTTGTTTTACAAATCAAATCATACATCCAGTACCATGGAATCGGTACATCAAAAATCTCTTCCCAACTATTTTGCAATCTGTATGGCACAGTTATCAGCATTCTGGTCCTCAAATTAAACTGGTATACTTTCCTATTTATGCTATTTTTATTCCTCCGCCAGTTTTGATCCTTTATATTGGGCAGACAGACCAGTTCCCTACCTCCACCCGCTGCCACCTATCTCCTCCATGTTTGGGGTAATACTGTAATCAATTGGTTGTACTCTTGGATTGAGCAGACCTTCCCGTACAATTCTGATAACTCCATGAAGGACATAACTACCATTCCAATTTACAATATCATTAAAGAAAAAAATACCCTTTTCAAACAACTTTTTATCAACCAACACATTTGAGTTCAGCCATAATATTTGTTCTATCTTTTCAGGGGATGAAATATAAATTGTAGCCAGCTCTGCAATGCTTGTTTGAAAAAGAGAGATACTTTGAAAAAAGTAAAATTTTCAATTAATCGAAAATGAGACATGGCAATCTGCACAAAGGCCATTTTTAAACAATGGATGAGCTTTTATCATTAATCTACTTGAGAACCATTTAGGGTTCAAGTAAAACATTTGAATGAGTGAAGCTTTTAGAGAGAGGGTTAGTGCTTTTATATTTAATCATCTCAACCCACACAATTTATATTCATTATATAGATAGGCACGCTTTATTTTGTCTGGTTTAGCGTCCCAGATAATTTTTTGCTCATATGATTTGAAAAACAAATCATCAGGAGTAGGCACCACCATAAGTAAGTGAGTAAACTGAGATATGACTAAGGAGTTAATCAGGGCAATTCTTCCATAAATCGACAGGTATTTACCTCTCCATGGTTTCAGGATCTTGTATATTTTACAAGTTTTCTATTGAAATTCATTGTGTAGAGCTCATTTATATATTTTGTGATATGAATACCAAGTATGTCTACTTCACCATCAGCCCATTTTATAGGTAAAATGCAGGGTAATGTAAAAGTGGTATTTTTAAAAGATCGAATACGTAATATTGTACACATCATAATTAGGTTTTCTAGATCTTCAATGAGACATTGCAGGGATCTATCTAGCTTGCGGAATTAATAGAAAACTTGAGTCAACGACATATATGGACAGCTTTGTTTTTAAGGCTTGGATTTCTAATCCTCTAATGTTGTCATTGGATCTGATTTTAATAGCTAGAATTTAGTTGGCCATAACAAATAGATATGGTCACAACGGACACCCTTGTTTAACTCCTCTTGACAATTCAAAACTCTCTGAAAAGTAGCCGTTATTTACTATTTTTCACTTGGGGTTGCTATACATTATTTTTACCCATTTTATAAGAGAATCACTGAAATTGAAAAAATCTAGGCATTTATAAATTAAATCTTGTTTTACATTGTGTCTTCCAACAACCCTGGGATAATGTACATTTGCTGAATGTACATCGAGTGATATGTTTTGCCCCCAAAGTTTTTTGTACAAAATAATAATTCATATTTACCCCCAAAACAATGACTGTGTTTGTGTCTTTAGAACTTCTAGTCATGAAATCTATGCAGCCTACTCAATCACTTCTTATAGCTACTGTTTACAGTCCTTCCATATACTACAACGTTCCTCACTGAATTCCCTGAATTCCTACCAGACCTTGTAGTAGAGGTCGACCGATTAATCGGAATGGGCGATTAATTAGGGCCGATTTCAAGTTTTCATGACAATCGGAAATCGGTATTTTTGGGCACCGATTTGGCTGATTTAAAAAAAAAATGTTTTACATCTTTATTTAATATTTTTTTTAACTAGGCAAGTCAGTTAAGAACACATTCTTATTTTCAATGACGGCCTAGGAACGGTGGGTTAAGTGCCTCGTTCAGGGGTAGAACGACAGATTTTCACCTTGTCAGCTCGGGGTTCCAGTCTTGCAACCTTACAGTTTACTAGTCCAATGCTATAACGACCTGCCTCTCGCTCGTTGCTCTCCACAAGGAGACTGCCTGTTACCCGAATGCAGTAAGCCACGGTAAGTTGCTAGCTAGCATTAAACTTATCTTATAAAAACAATCAATCATAATCACTAGTTAACTACACATGGTTGATGATATTACTAGATATTATCTAGCGTGTCCTGCATTGCATATAATCTGACTGAGAATACAAGCATACAAGTATCTAAGTAGCTAACTGAGCGGTGGTAGGCAGAAGCAGGCGCGCAAACATTCATTCAAACAGCACTTTCTTTGCGTTTTGCCAGCAGCTCTTCGTTGTGCATCAAGCTGTAACCGAAGTGAAATGGCTAGCGAGTTAGCACGCACTAATAGCGTTTCAAATGTCACTCACTCTGAGCCTTGGAGTGGTTATTTCCCTTGCTCTGCATATGTAACGCTGCTTCGAGGATGGCTGTTGTCATTGTGTTCTTGGTTCGAGCCCAGGGAGGAGCGAGGAGAGGGACGGAAGCTATACTGTTACACTGGCAATACTAAAGTGTCTATAAGAACATCCAATAGTCAAAGGTTCATGAAATACAAATGGTATAGAGGGAAATAGTCCTATAATTCCTATAATAACTACAACCTAAAACTTCTTACCTGGGAATATTGAAGACTCATGTTAAAAGGAACCACCAGCTTTCATGTATTCTCGTGTTCTGAGCAAGGAACTTAAACGTTAGCTTTCTTACATGGCACATATTGCACTTTTACTTTCTTCTCCAACACATTGTTTTTGCATTATTTAAACCAAATTGAACATGTTTCATTATTTATTTGAGGCTAAATTGATTTTATTGATGTATTATATTAAGTTAAAATAAGTGTTCATTCAGTATTGTTGTAATTGTCATTATTACAAATCAAATAAAATCGTCCAATTAATCGGTATCGGCTTTTTTGGTCCTCCAATAATCGATATTGGTATCGGCATTGAAAAATCATAATCGGTCGACCTCTACCTTGTAGTCATGGCAGATAATATACTTTTTGGGGGTGACTTGAATATTCACATGGAAAAGTCCACAGACCCACTCCAAAAGGATTTTGGAGCCATCTTCCAATCAGTGGGTTTTGTCCAACATGTCTCTGGACCAACTCATTGCCACAGTCATACCCAGGATCTAGTTTTGTCCCGTGGAATAAATATTGTGGATCTAAATGTTTTCCCCATAATCCTGGACTTTCAGACCACCATTTTATTACATTTGCAATCGCAACAAATAATCTGCTCAGACCCCAACTAAGGATCATCAAAAGCTGTGCTATAAATTCTCAGACAACCCAAAGCATCCAAGATACCTGTCACGCCCTGACCTTAGAGCTTTTTACGTCTCTATTTTGGTTTGGTCAGGGTGTGATTTGTGTGGGAATTCTATGTTCCCTTTTCTATGTTTTTGTATTTCTTTACATGGTTCTCAATCAGGGACAGCTGTCTATCGTTGTCTCTGATTGGTAACCATACTTAGGTAGCTTTTTCCCACAGGGTTTTGTGGGTAGTTAATTTCTGTTGAGTACCTTACAGGACTGTTTTGGATATGCTCTTGTTTATTTTTGTTATAGTGTTCAGTTTTAAGAAAACAAGCATGAACACTTACCACGTTGCGCTTTGGTCCGATGATTCCTCCTCTTCTTCAGATGACATACTGTTACAATACCCTTTCAGACTCCCTCCACCTACCCAAGGCCTTCGGAGTACAAAAATCGGTTAACCACCTAACTGATGATCTAAATGTAACCTTGTGTAATGCCCTAGATGCAGTCACACCCCTAAAAACAAATAAAGATTTATCACAAGAAATTAGCTCCCTAGTAAATAGAAAATACCCGAGGCCTGAAGCAATCTGGAGTGCCATACTCCACCAAACTGGAAGTTTCCAGACTAGCTTGGAAAGGCACTACCGTGCAATATTGAAGAGGCCTCACTGCAGCTTGATCATCCTATTTTAATTCATGAACTCATTATCTTCTTCTTTGACGAAAATATCATAATCATTAGAAAGCAAATTACAGACACCTCTTTGAATCTGCGTATTTCTCCAAAACTCAATTGTCCTGAGTCTGCACAGAATTGCCAGGACCTAGGATCAATGGAGAGACTCAAGTTTGTTATCCTATATCTCTTGACACATTCATGAAAATAGTCATGGGCTCTAAACCTTCAAGATGCATACTGGACCGTATTCCAACTAAACTACTGAAATTGCTACTTCCTGTGCTTGGCCCTCCTATGTTGAACATAATGAATGGCTCCCTATGCTCTGGATGTGTACCAAACTCACTGAAAGTGGCAGTAATAAAGCATCTCTTGAAAAAGCCAAACCTTGACCTGGAAAATTACAAAAAAAAACTATTGGCCCATATCTAATCTTCCATTCCTCTCAAAATTGTTCTAAAAAGCTATTGCGCAGCAACTCACTGCCTTCCTGAAGACAAATCATTTTAGACCCCATCATAGCACTGAGACTGCACTCGTGAAAGTGGTAAATTACCTTTTAATTACCTTTTTTCATTGTGGGGTATTGTGTGTAGATTGATGAGGGAAATGTTTGAATAAGGCTGTAACATAACAAAATGTGGAAATATTCAAAGGGTCTGAATACTTTCCGAATGCACTCCATTGTTGTTTAGACTAAGATGTCTAATCTTTACATACGAGTTAGCGTATTTGTACATTTTGATGTGATGAAGTGTTGATTCTTTGAAGTGAAGTGTTTAAACTTGTTTTAATTGTTAAACTACTTATCAAAATGAACTAGTTGATTAATCACATCACAATCCTGCAATAAAGAGGGGAAGGGGGTCTGTCTGTAATGTTACTGTGTTGTATTCTCAAATGTCCATTTTGTCTAGTTGTATTTGATTGTTACTCTCAGTATATCAGCTATGTGAATCCATTTTGTCTAGTTGTATTTGATTGTTACTCTCAGTATATCAGCTATGTGAATCCATTTTGCAGCTTATCATCTGGCATGGAACTTCCTATAGTATGATGGCATTACTGGCCTTATGGTCACCTGAAGCAAAGAATAGCTAAACTCACACATCGGTTACATGTTGAGCTATATGTTCTCATTTTAAAATGATACCAGTAGACAATATATACGAGACAAACCATATACCATATTTTTTGCATGCATTTTATGTGCTGGCATATAGAATTGTTTAGTGAAAATTTAAACATTGTAATTTAGGTACGGTATGAGAATAAGGAGATGTCAGTTAGGCTACAGGAGATGAGGGTAACAGGCAACATTTTATGATGTTCATTTTATTTTATTCTTTTAGCAATGTTGTTTGCAGAACTGTTGTTCCCATAGATAGACACGACATGGTTGCTCTATGTATCACTGAACCTGGATAAGCTAGCTACAGGGCTAACACAGCTAAATTACATTTGGTTGGTTTTATAATCATGAGAGAATTTAACTAGCTAGTTAGTTATACGTAGGTAGCTTACAAGGTTAGCTGACTTTTCTCAAAACAAACCTCAATCTGGCTAGCTACTGATTGTCCCTCATGCTAACCTTTACAGCCAAATATGACTTGTCCAAATTAAAAATATTGATATGGCCAGCATTGTAGACCATTTCTCCCCTCTTGCTGCAGCTTTAGCTCATTTCGAAATAACAGTGCAGTGACATGCAGTGAAAACCAGCAAACGTTTTTGATTGGTGAGCACCTTTGTAGTTCTGCCCCAAGCAAGGCATTTGATTGGTTAGACGTGTTGCGAGGCGTCACTGACCGGGTTCCGACCAGTCTTTAGCTGATTTCTGCCATGGAACTTCCCCAGGCTTCCCGTTTTAGGCTACGGCTGGATAGGCTGTGCGACGAGGCTAATATTACGCCTATGTAGACATTCCATAAAAAATCTGCCGTTTCCAGCTACAATAGTCACTTTCAACATTAACAGTGTCAACACTGTATTTCTGATCAATTTGATGTTATTTTAATGGACAATTAAAAAAAATCTTCTTTCAAAAACAAGGACATTTCTAAGTGAGCCCAAACTTTTGAACGGTAGTGTGTGTATATATATATATATACATTTACATTTAAGTCATTTAGCAGACGCTCTTATCCAGAGCGACTTACAAATTGGTGCATTCACCTTATGACATCCAGTGGAACAGTCACTTTACAATAGTACATCTAAATCTTAAAAGGGGGGTGAGAAGGATTACTTATCCTATCCTAGGTATTCCTTAAAGAGGTGGGGTTTCAGGTGTCTCCGGAAGGTGGTGATTGACTCCGCTGTCCTGGCGTCGTGAGGGAGTTTGTTCCACCATTGGGGGGCCAGAGCAGCGAACAGTTTTGACTGGGCTGAGCGGGAACTGTACTTCCTCAGTGGTAGGGAGGCGAGCAGGCCAGAGGTGGATGAACGCAGTGCCCTTGTTTGGGTGTAGGGCCTGATCAGAGCCTGGAGGTACTGAGGTGCCGTTCCCCTCACAGCTCCGTAGGCAAGCACCATGGTCTTGTAGCGGATGCGAGCTTCAACTGGAAGCCAGTGGAGAGAGCGGAGGAGCGGGGTGACGTGAGAGAACTTGGGAAGGTTGAACACCAGACGGGCTGCGGCGTTCTGGATGAGTTGTAGGGGTTTAATGGCACAGGCAGGGAGCCCAGCCAACAGCGAGTTGCAGTAATCCAGACGGGAGATGACAAGTGCCTGGATTAGGACCTGCGCCGCTTCCTGTGTGAGGCAGGGTCGTGCTCTGCGGATGTTGTAGAGCATGAACCTACAGGAACGGGCCACCGCCTTGATGTTAGTTGAGAACGACAGGGTGTTGTCCAGGATCACGCCAAGGTTCTTAGCGCTCTGGGAGGAGGACACAATGGAGTTGTCAACCGTGATGGCGAGATCATGGAACGGGCAGTCCTTCCCCGGGAGGAAGAGCAGCTCCGTCTTGCCGAGGTTCAGCTTGAGGTGGTGATCCGTCATCCACACTGATATGTCTGCCAGACATGCAGAGATGCGATTCGCCACCTGGTCATCAGAAGGGGGAAAGGAGAAGATTAATTGTGTGTCGTCTGCATAGCAATGATAGGAGAGACCATGTGAGGTTATGACAGAGCCAAGTGACTTGGTGTATAGCGAGAATAGGAGAGGGCCTAGAACAGAGCCCTGGGGGACACCAGTGGTGAGAGCGCGTGGTGAGGAGACAGATTCTCGCCACGCCAC
Organism: Oncorhynchus keta; assembly: GCF_023373465.1. Taxonomy (NCBI): domain Eukaryota; kingdom Metazoa; phylum Chordata; class Actinopteri; order Salmoniformes; family Salmonidae; genus Oncorhynchus; species Oncorhynchus keta. The sequence continues at coordinate 296,429 of NW_026283207.1, read as the reverse complement.
CTGGTAGGAGCGACCTGTCAGGTAGGACGCAATCCAAGTGTGGGCCGCGCCGGAGATGCCCAACTCGGAGAGGGTGGAGAGGAGGATCTGATGGTTCACAGTATCGAAGGCAGCCGATAGGTCGTTCTGGGAATCATTTTTTTAAATATTTTTTAATTTTTTAATTTTTTATATATACTTGTATATACTGCTCAAAAAAATAAAGGGAACACTAAAATAACACATCCTAGATCTGAATGAATGAAATATTCTTATTAAATACTTTTTTTCTTTACATAGTTGAATGTGCTGACAACAAAATCACAATAAAATTATCAATGGAAATCAAATTTATCAACCCATGGTGGTCTGGATTTGGAGTCACACTCAAAATTAAAGTGGAAAACCACACTACAGGCTGATCCAACTTTGATGTAATGTCCTTAAAACAAGTAAAAATGAGGCTCAGTAGTGTGTGTGGCCTCCACGTGCCTGTATGACCTCCCTACAACGCCAGGGCATGCTCCTGATGAGGTGGCGGTCTCCTGAGGGATCTCCTCCCAGACCTGGACTAAAGCATCGGCCATCTCCTGGACAGTCTGTGGAGCGAGACATGATGTCCCAGATGTGCTCAATTGGATTCAGGTCTGGGGAACGGGCGGGCCAGTCCATAGCATCAATGCCTTCCTCTTGCAGGAACTGCTGACACACTCCAGCCACATGAGGTCTAGCATTGTCTTGCATTAGGAGGAACCCAGGGCCAACCTCACCAGCATATGGTCTCACAAGGGGTCTGAGGATCTCATCTCGGTACCTAATGGCAGTCAGGCTACCTCTGGCGAGCACATGGAGGGCTGTGCGGCCACCCAAAGAAATGCCACTCCACACCATGACTGACCCACCGCCAAACCGGTCATGCTGGAGGATGTTGCAGGCAGCAGAACGTTCTCCACGTCATCTCCAGACTCTGTCACGTCTGTCACATGTGCTCAGTGTGAACCTGCTTTCATCTGTGAAGAGCACAGGGCGCCAGTGGCTAATTTGCCAATCTTGGTGTCTTCTGGCAAATGCCAACGTCCTGCACGGTGTTGGGCTGTAAGCACAACCCCCACCTGTGGACGTCGGGCCCTCATACCACCCTCATGGAGTCTGTTTCTGACCGTTTGAGCAGACACATGCACATTTGTGGTCTCCTGGAGGTCATTTTGCAGGGCTCTGGCAGTGCTCCTCCTGCTCCTCCTTGCACAAAGGTGGAGGTAGCGGTCCTGCTGCTTGTTTCTTGCCCTCCTACGGCCTCCTCCACGTCTCCTGATGTACTGGCCTGTCTCCTGGTAGCGCCTCCATGCTCTGGACACTACGCTGACAGACACAGCAAACCTTCTTGCCACAGCTCGCATTGATGTTCCATCCTGGATCAGCTGCACTACCTGAGCCACTTATGTGGGTTGTAGACTCCGTCTCATGCTACCACTAGAGTGAAAGCACCGCCAGCATTCAAAAGTGACCAAAACATCAGCCAGGAAGCATAGGAACTGAGAAGTGGTCTGTGGTCACCACCTGCAGAACCACTCCTTTATTGGAGGTTTCTTGCTAATTGCCTATAATTTCCACCTGTTGTCTATTCCATTTGCACAACAGGATGTGACATGTATTGTCAATCAGTGTTGGTTCCTAAGTGGACAGTTTGATTTCACAGAAGTGTGATTGACTTGGAGTTACATTGTGTTGTTTAAGTGTTCCCTTTATTTTTTTGAGCAGTGTATATACAGTGGGGCAAAAAAGTATTTAGTCAGCCACCAATTGACAATAACAAAAGTTTATCTCAATACTTTGTCATATACCCTTTGTTGGCAATGACAGAGGTCAAACTTTTACTATAAGTCTTCACAAGGTTTTCACACACTGTTGCTGTTATTTTTGCCCATTCCTCCATGCAGATCTCCTCTGGAGCAGTGCTGATTTTGGGCTGTTGCTGGGCAACACAGACTTTCAACTCCCTCCAAAGATTTTCTATGGGGTTGAGATCTGGAGACTGGCTAGGCCACTCCAGGACCTTGAAATGCTTCTTACGAAGCCACTCCTTCGTTGCCCGGGCGGTGTGTTTGGGATCATTGTCATGCTGAAAGACCCAGCCATGTTTCATCTTCAATGCCCTTGCTGATGGAAGGAGGTTTTCACTCAAAATCTCACGATACATGGCCCCATTCATTATTTCCTTTACACGGATCAGTCGTCCTGGTCCCCATGTTTTCACCCCCATGCTTCACAGTAGGTAGCCTGGTGCAGGTCTACAATTTTGACAGCTCTTTGGTCTTGGCCATAGTGGAGTTTGGAGTGTGACTGTTTGAGGTTGTGGAGAGGTGTCTTTTATATTGATAACAAATTAAAACAGGTGCCATTAATACAGGTAGCGAGTGGAGGACAGAGGAGCCTCTTAAAGAAGAAGTTACAGGTCTGTGAGAGCCAGAAATCTTGCTTGTTTGTAGGTGACCAAATATTTATTTTCCACCATAATTTGCAAATAAATTCATAAAAAAATCCTACAATGTGATTTTCTGGATTTTTTTCTTCTTATTTTGTCTGTCATAGTTGAAGTGTACCTATGATGACAATTACAGGCCTCTCATCTTTTTAAGTGGGAGAACTTGCACAATTGGTGGCTGACTAAATACTTTTTTGCCCCACTGTATATATATTATATATATATATTTTCTAAATATATATATATATATATATATATATGTGTGTATGTGTGTGTATATATGAATATTATGCTTTTAAAAGTTATTTTTTTGTAAGATACTAAAGTTACCATAGATTACCTGTTAATTACCAAAATTACAGACAATTCCAGTAACTTTGGTAAATTACCGGTAGAGTTGCAACCCTAACTTCAGTATTTATACCATGTTATACTATAGTATTTTTCAATGTGGGCAGTTACATTGCTTTTTATATTTGGGGTTTTTGCTACATTTTTGATAGCAATCGTGATAACCCGTTTTCACCACCACCAACGTGGCCACAGCCATGACTATCTCGGCGTGAGTTTGATGTTCCCACGCTCAAAATGATTAGCTTTTCTCTCTGTAGGCCGACTTCAGCCGCTTATTCACCAAACTGTTGTGGTTCGAGTAGCTTATTTGAATCAGCTGTACCACAAGGGAGCTTTTTTTTCACCACTTGGGGTTCCCAGGACCGAGTTTGGGAAACGCTGGCCTACAGTGTGTGTGTGCCTAAATGTGTGTTTGTGTGTCTTTGATGCATTAGCTCAGCAGAGCTCCATGCTCAGTTGTTGCAGTGGGATGGTAAAATTGATCACTCATGACAGTGGTTTCCCCCCTCTGGGCTTAGTGGGGTCACAGGGGTCAATATGTCTGCCAGTTAATCAGCACAGGAGCCAATCCCCAGCCACTGGCTAACTTGGCTGCCACTTAAGACCCTGAAATAGGTTTAGATGAACACACTTATTTTAATGGCTTCTGCCCTAATTGTCCCCAGGACACAATACATTGTCTGTCTTGCCCAAACTTGGTGAAATACTGTACCTGTCTGGTTGACCCAAGAGTATCACTGTCTCTGTGTGATGTGTATCTCTATCCTTACTCTTTCTCTTTTGCTCCAGTTGTGCCTGCATGGTGGTGGCGGGGGTCTATGATGATGGTCCATCCCCGGATGCTGCCCAGCCTTCGTGTCTGAAAAGTGAGTCCCTCATGCCTACTTCATCAGCGGTCACTGTGACAGAATCTAACTGGCATACATAGAGTCTAACAGGCATACAGTACATATGCAGAGTGTGAGTTTCAAGTTTTCTACTCATCTTATTAGCTAAGACGAAAAGTAAATGTGGACACTTCTTCCAACATCTTCAATATGCTCCTTGGAATTTGATAAGGACACACGCAGTTGCATCCCGATGTGTCTGTCTTCACTTGTAGCCTTTGAGAAGGACCCGATCACGTGATGGACATTGGCTAATAAGAATGGAGATATCTGAGAGAGCCATGTGAGTGAGAGGTGCTTCGGAGCATGCAGCCGTGAGAAGGGAATTATAATTATTATATTTAGCCCAAGGGCACAATGGCCACTGGACACAAAAGGCATGGATTTTCTTTTTTTTGGGGGGGGGGATTACGGCCACACAAAGGGGATGCCACCGGGAAATTTGTGGCATTATCAAGTGCTTGTCAAATTGTGAATGGGAGACTGATGAAGTGTGTGCAGCCTGCGCAGAAAAACAAAGCAGAGTTCAATCCTCTCATGCAATTTTTTTCAAATCTTCATTATAGTCGTATCATGCAGCCTTAGAATAAAAAATCTAAACATATATCCCAACATTTGTATCACAATTAAAGTTGCATAAATAACTCTAAATTAAGCATATAGGAGGACCTGTTAATTTGTTAACTCCCTCATTGTTTTGGAGAAAATATTATTTATATTTTATTCAGCTATGTTCAATTGTATTCTTCATACTATAAAATAATATAAGACAATGCCATGGAATTCTAAGCAAATCTTGCCTGCTAAATAAACTAGTGTAGCCCACAGCCATATGGCATAGCCAGGTCAGGGTCTAACATAAGGACTCAGAGTATGCTATTCTGTTCTTCTGAAATAGACTACATTTTCTTTGTGTCATGTTTCTCTAGACCTGTCTAAAATAAATAATAGCTGTACGCTATATTACATGGATTTATTATTCTTTTTAAAATGTAGATGTTCCAAAGGTCTGCATCAGTGGCTTGTGGGCTATTGGTGGAAACCAGAAGATGCTAAATGTGTTTATGTTAATTAAAGGTCAATTACCTTGAGACCGGTTATTTGCTTGTCAATAACCGGCTGACTAAATTTCATGACCGCCACAGCTCTAGTCACAACTTAGCTTTTTCACCATTGAGTAGTGGTTCTTTTCTCCTCCCAACAGATCAGATACTCCCGCAGATATTGATATCCAGATATTAGAGTACAGGAGGCCTTTAGCCTACTCTTAAGATCTATCTGGGTAGAATGTCAGGCTACCTGACCTTTAATATCCAACTCTTCAGGAGGGTCAGGAACAGCGGTGTCCTGTAACTTAACATGTCTTACTGTACAACACTTTATTCTTCTGTGTGTGGATGAATCAGCATCACTGTGCTTCCCATATGGTTCCAGTCTTCTCTCAGCCTCTCAAGCATTATCAATGATTTATTAAGGCTATGTCTATATCCCCCTGCCACTCCATGGCCCCCTAATGAGCTCCCAACAGCTTGTGCGAGGCAGGGGCCATTAGCCTTAATGGTGGCCCAGATCAAAGAGGCCGCGTCGAGATGGAGGTGAACGGAGAAAACAAAGTTAGAGGGACTAAGCGTGCAGACTGCCCGTCTGCAGCACAGCGCCGTAATTCATAACGATGCCCCCGAGGTGAGCCTCAGCCTCCCCCTCCTAACTCACACTCTCTCTTGCTCTCTCGTGCTCTCTCGTGCACTCTCTTGCTCTTTCTTGCTCTCTCTTGCTCTCTCGTGCTCTCTCGTGCTCTCTCTTGCTCTCTTGTGCTCTCTCTTGCTCTCTCTTGCTCTCTCGTGCTCTCTCTTGCTCTCTCGTGCTCTCTCGTGCCTTCTCGTGCTCTCTCTTGCTCTCTCGTGCTCTCTCTTGCTCTCTCGTGCTCTCTCTTGCTCTCTCTTGCTCTCTCGTGCTCTCTCTTGCTCTCTCTTGCTCTCTCGTGCTCTCTCGTGCTCTCTCGGGCTCTCTCGGGCTCTCTCTTGCTCTCTTGTGCTCTCTCGTGCTCTCTCTTTCTCTTTCCAACTGTAGGAGACCAACACCCAAAGTTATAATCAGACTACTCAAAATAATTGGAAATCTGTACTTTTACATTGCAATTGCTTTTAACCAACGTAACTTATTCTATATAGATTAGTGATTTATCCATCTTGATACTTTACTGATGCAGTTCAGGATAAATACTGAATCAGGGGGACTCTTGGCAGTATATTTGACAAAGTGGTCAATATGGCATGGCGCCTGTGTTTGGCCGGCCTTGGCAGGGCTCTCTGTCTGTGAAGCCTCTAACCACACTGACTGTTTGTAAATCGTCCGTCATCAATTATTCAGAGCAGCATTAACCCCTGGATTGATCAACTGTAGTGTGTTTTCTAATCACTGCACCTACAAGTGTTTAGTGCTAATCAGAGTAGTCAGTAGTATTGATGAGCGGTCTGGAGCCAGACTAGGGCCTAGGCTTGGAGCTGCCTAGCTCTCTCATCATCCATCACTCCCATCATGTCACTGTCTCACTGCTGCTCAGTTGGCGCCAGGGTGACTGACAGCAAGTCACTCACTGTCTTATGTGGTACCTCTTCACCTCATCTAACTATTGGTAGAAGATAGGCTCCAACCTGGGTCATCTTATGCTGTCAATGTGACCAAATACAGTCCCGTATAATTAGATTATTGGAATTTTACATTTGAAGATATGGTGTCTTTGGCAATGTGGCATGCATTTATAACATTGTCAGGTTACATACTGTAGTATAATGTCTATTCTAATCCTTACTTCAGTGATATTTTGGTTTCAATTCGTATTTGGTATTGAGGCATCTCTCTTTACTTTCTGCTTGAAAACAGTATTTTTTTATATACACTGCTCAAAAAAATAAAGGGAACACTAAAATAACACATCCTAGATCTGAATGAATGAAATATTCTTACTAAATACTTTTTTCTTTACATAGTTGAATGTGCTGACAACAAAATCACACAAAAATGATCAATGGAAATCAAATTTATCAACCCATGGAGGTCTGGATTTGGAGTGTGGTTAACCACACTACAGGCTGATCCAACTTTGATGTAATGTCCTTAAAACAAGTCAAAATGAGGCTCAGTAGTGTGTGTGGCCTCCACGTGCCTGTATGACCTCCCTACAACACCTGGGCATGCTCCTGATGAGGTGGCGGATGGTCTCCTGAGGGATCTCCTCCCAGACCTGGACTAAAGCATCCGCCAACTCCTGGACAGTCTGTGGTGTCACGTGGCATTGGTGGATGGGAGCGAGACATGATGTCCCAGATGTGCTCAATTGGATTCCGGTCTGGGCAACGGGCGGGCCAGTCCATAGCATCAATGCCTTCCTCTTGCAGGAACTTCTGACACACTCCAGCCACATGAGGTCTAGCATTGTCTTGCATTAGGAGGAACCCAGGGCCAACCGCACCAGCATATGGTCTCACAAGGGGTCTGAGGATCTCATCTTGGTACCTAATGGCAGTCAGGCTACCTCTGGCGAGCACATGGAGGGCTGTGCGGCCCCCCAAAGAAATGCCACCCCACACCATGACTGACCCACCGCCAAACCGGTCATGCTGGAGGATGTTGCAGGCAGCAGAACGTTCTCCACGGCATCTCCAGACTCTGTCACATCTGTCACATGTGCTCAGTGTGAACCTGCTTTCGTCTGTGAAGAGCACACGGCGCCAGTGGCGAATTTGCCAATCTTGGTGTTCTCTGACAAATGCCAAACATCCTGCACGGTGTTGGGCTTTAAGCACAGCCCCCACCTGTGGACGTCAGACCCTCATACCACCCTCATGGAGTCTGTTTCTGACCGTTTGAGCAGACACATGCACATTTGTGGCCTGCTGGAGGTCATTTTGCAGGGCTCTGGCAGTGCTCCTCCTGCTCCTTGCACAAAGGCGGAGGTAGCGGTCCTGCTGCTGGGTTGTTGCCCTCCTATGGCCTCCTCCACATCTCCTGATGTACTGGCCTGTCTCCTGGTAGTGCCTCCATGCTCTGAACACTACACTGAAAGACACAGCAAACCTTCTTGCCACAGCTCGCATTGATGTGCCATCCTGGATAAGCTGCACTACCTGAGCTACTTGTGTGGGTTGTAGACTCTGTCTCATGCTACCACTAGAGTGAAAGCACCGCCAGCATTCAAAAGTGACCAAAACGTCTGCCAGGAAGCATAGGAACTGAGAAGTGGTCTGTGGTCACCACCTGCAGAACCACTACTTTATTGGGGGTGTCTTGCTAATTGTCTATAATTTCCACCTGTTGTCTATTCCATTTGCACAACAGCATGTGCAATTTATTGTCAATCAGTGTTGCTTCCTAAGTGGACAGATTGATTTCACAGAAGTGTGATTGACTTGGAGTTACATTGTGTTGTTTAAGTGTTCCCTTTATTTTTTTGAGCAGTGTATATACTTCAATGGTGGTGAGTCAGGTGATATTGTGACAATTTGTAGAGACTTTCCATGTTCGGTCCACTTAGTTTGCACCTTGTATTAAATCAGACTGTGCGTCTGTCCTGTTCAGTGGAGATTACATCTCTGCGTTCTCTCCGTGCGGCAAGGACTGTCATCACATTGTCATGAGGAGGCTCTCTCTACCAATCCCCCAGATAAACACACACTGTACTGTACATGCTCTTTAGTCATCTCAGCACAGGCTGACAATCTCCTCCAGGTATGGTCACGCATGTCGTCTTTCACTATGCTGAATGAAGGCTGGTAGTGAGTCATCAGGAGATTAAAAATATGTTATTTTCAGAGAGGTTTGTCCTGCTGTTTGGTCTGAGGACTGGAAACTGTAAAAAAAAATGTCTTGCAATGTTTGTAACTTGTGCAAAAAAATTACAGACCACAAAATATCCCACCACCACCACCACCTGAAACACCCTACACCACACCCTATGAAAATGAACTCTAACATGGAGCTCCTTTGACTGTGTGCTGTTTAAATGTTTGCTGCGCTCACACACGGCTAATTGAGTAAGAACAGAGCCTTTCTCCCTTCTCCAGTGGTGAAGCTACATGACCCCAGGAACGCAGACCTCTGGTCCGAGGGTTGTTAAAAGCTGGTGTGAGTTGAGCTTTTTATTTGCTCGGTAGAATTGAGTTATACCCCTAATGCAAACACCACCAGACCACACACACCTTTTCGCCAGTAAAAAAGCCTCTTTTAACATTTTTCATATATAGACTGTGATGCATGCTTAGTGAAAATAAAACTGAATTCAGAATCAAGAATGTTATATTTCAACATGGAGTGTTATGTCCTGGTAGTGACCTAATTTTCTTCCCCTTTAAAACATAGTTTTGTGTGGCCAATGCCCATGTTAGAGGTTAGAGCAGGAATAGTATTTTTGGCTGCCCTGTAGGTTTGGCAGCTGGGGCGGATGTCTGTGTTGTCTCTACCTACATCATGATGGACCACTGCCATTCAAACACCCAGTTCAGCCTCAGCCTTGCCAGTGGTGCCAGCACTCACAGACTTGCTCTGTCAAGGTGCAGGCCTGGGTTCTGTCAGGATCAACAGCCTTCTGCTGCTGTGAAAGGAGAGATGGGCGGAGGCCTACAGCATCAGCCGTTTAGGTCACATCAGCAGTGCCTTCTCCCAGGCCTCTTAGCGCCATTCCTCAGCCCTTTGTCCCCACAGGGGCGGCATCTGCAGAGGAGAGTACTGACCCTCTGATTGAGCGCAGTGAGCCCCCTGTCTCCTGTGTAATTGGATTACCCCACAGACTTGGGCCGCCGCTAATTCTCTTTCAAAGGGAACGACAGGATTCCCGACAGAACAACATAGTCTTACCATCTGTAATAAAGGGATCTGTTTTCATCTCGAATAAACCTCTGTGTTTTAGCATCTGGTGGTGCTTTTGCTGTTATTTTGAGTGGATCCTGTTATAAGACGCTTGGACCGTAATTGCAGTGTGGCTACAAATGTATTACCTGTTCACCTCAAATTGTAGATGTTTGAATTTAGTTGCTTTGGATCAACTTTTCAAAGAATACCTTGGACTTTTGTTATTGAAAATTGTAGTGTAACTTACCATAGGTTAATTTATTCATACACAGGTTAAATTGCCTAGTTAAGACACAAAGATTATAGGAGCCATAGCTACTCACTGTTGTATAGATGGATATAGGGCATGGCACCCCAGTCTTTTTAGAGGTATTCAACAGAGAACTCTTTGAGAACACCAGAGCTGCGAGTCGATTCATTTAAAATGGAAAGACAAAAGCTTTTACACAAACACACTTGTACCAACGACAGGCAGACTGTAGTCCTACAGTCATTTAATCTCATCCACACCTCTTCTCCCTGGTCTTTCTGTCTTCAAAAGGCAGCTCTTTGGTGCACTTAAGGCTAAGTATGCCTCTCCCACACATCTCTGTGGGTTTCTTAAGTGGATCGGTGCCTGCTCTGAGCCGTTAGCCCATAGACCGGGTGTCCATTAGGAGCAGACAGAGCTGGCTCCTCACTACTGTCAGAGGGGGGGTTATCTCTCCCCCAGCGCACCGCACCATGTCCTTCCCTCTCCTCTCCACTAGGTCTGGAAGGCAGGGGAGGCAGGGGCAGCCATGCTCCGATGAGTCTTGTCTGTGGGCAGACACACAGACAGACGCAGAACGAGAGAGGTGTGGGGCTTGTAGGCGCACAGCTGAGACAGTGATCTGATTGGTAATGGGTGAGAAGATGGCCGAGTGCTGTTTGACGTGGTGGACAGGCCTCTGCAGGTGTGAGGCTGTGTGCTGAGTGTTTGTTGGGATGTTGTCACGAACAGAGGAGAGGAGGATGAAGGGGGAGAGGAAAAGAGAGGAGGTGAGAGGAGAGCCTGGGGTCACCTGCTGCAGCTGTTGCTGTAGAGAAATGAAGTTATGTTTTTTATTTTTATTTTTAATTTCACCTTTATTTAACCAGGTAGGCTAGTTGAGAATAGGTTCTCATTTACAACCTGGCCAAGATAAAGCATAGCAGTGTGAACAGACAACACAGAGTTACACATGGAGTATAAAATTAACAAGTCAATAACATAGTAGAAAAAAAATAGTCTATATACATTGTGTGCAAAAGGCATGAGGAGGTAGGCGAATAATTACAATTTAGCAGATTAACACTGGAGTGATACATGATCAGATGGTCATGTACAGATAGAGATACTGGTGTGCAAAAGAGCAGAAAAGTAAATAAATATAAACAGTATGGGGATGAGGTAGGTAAATTGGGTGGGCTATTTACCGATAGACTATGTACAGCTGCAGCGATCGGTTAGCTGCTCAGATAGCAGATGTTTGAAGTTGGTGAGGGAGATAAAAGTCTCCAACTTCAGCGATTTTTGCAATTTGTTCCAATCACAGGCAGCAGAGAACTGGAACGAAAGGCAGCCAAATGAAGTGTTGGCTTTAGGGATGATCAGGGAGATATACCTGCTGGAGCGCGTGCTACGGGTGGGTGTTGCCAACGTGACCAGTGAACTGAGATAAGGCGGAGCTTTACCTAGCATGGACTTGTAGATGACCTGGAGCCAGTGGGTCTGGCGACGAATATGTAGCGAGGGCCAGCCGACTCGAGCATACAGGTCGCAGTGGTGGGTGGTATAAGGTGCTTTAGTAACAAAACGGATGGCACTGTGATAAACTGCATCCATTTTGCTGAGTAGAGTATTGGAAGCTATTTTGTAGATGACATCGCAGAAGTCGAGGATCGGTAGGATAGTCTGTTTTAGGGTAAATTAGGCGGCGTGAGTGAAGGAGGCTTTGTTGCGGAATAGAAAGCCGACTCTAGATTTGATTGTTATGTAACATTGGTAAGGCAACCACTTGCCGCTTAACATTCAGCAGCCTTTATGGTGCAATTATATTTCCTACGGAAATGTATTGCAAAGTGAAATAATCTATTATTTACAGTATTAGGGTCGGGACGATACCAGTATCGCGATACTCACAAGGAAATAAAACACAAAGTGGATTTAACTTCTTTGTTGCAAACAAACATTTCATGTTTTTTTATTTTTATTGAACCTTCACTTAACAAAACAATGTATTTTCCAAGCTACTGTATAGCACACAATATTTAACAAACATTTTTTTTTTAAAGGAACCAAGATTGAGGTTTGCTTTGTGTTTTCATATTTGCCACGAAAAATATCGCAATTCTGGTATTGTCACAGATCTATTATGTATAAAAATTATTTTATTGATTATATTGTGGTTTGCTGTTGGGTTTGTTTGGATGGGTTTGTTGCTACGAACCCAGATATTAACTGGCTCTGTCATCCTTATTAGGGAATGTTAATATTACAGTAATTCATCTCTTATGGACAGATTCTCGAGGACATGAAACAGCGAGAACCTGTCAAGGCTCACATAAAATTATGTGATAACGAACAGCTGTAGTTCCTGGTTTTGGGTTTTGATTATTGATTATTGATTATTTGAACAAATAAGGATTGGGCGAAGGCAATGCTTAAACTGGTGCAGAAATTTTCAAGCGGAGTGCACTGCAAGATGGCGTAGCAGTGCAGACGTGTTTTGTTCGTCCTCTCGTGTACTTTTGTATTTTTTGTCTTTTTTTGTACATATTTCAATTTTATTTTCAATCTCTTTTCCATTTTAATTCAATTATACCTTCCGGTAACCTGTCTCACCCAATGTGATACGGAACCGCTATTATTTTACATTTTAGACCTTATAGCCAGAACCACCTAGCCATCAGAAGCTAACCAGCTAATTAGCTACAAGCTATTTAGTCATTGTTAGCCACTGCTTGCGGCCTTTACCTTCTGCACAGATACCAGCCTTTTTTTTAGCCTGGATAATACTCTGTAGCCTACCAGTATCGGACTGTCTCTCCACTACAACGGCGGATTCCTGACGTAATCCCTGGACCATTACTCCTGATCTTCACAGCGAGCTAGCACCCACCGAGTTACCCAGTACGGAAGCTATCCCTGAGGCCCACCTCCCGGCCTACTCAATTGTTCACCCGGACTCCACCCAAACACGGCTGGAACCCACGACTCCACCGGATCCTTGCCGTAAGCTCTGGACCTTGGAACCGGATCACCGCTGCTACCGAGTGGCTATAGTGGCTAATGCCCCTGCCCCGAAGCTAGCAGCAGTTAGCCGTGTTACTACAACTACAGTACCTCTTTTCTGGCTTGGATCCTTTGTCGACATGGCGCCCCGCAGCACCACCACGACTGGTCTGCCTACGAATACTCCATCCGCTGTGCTTTCAACCGCCTTCAACCGGTAGTTAACCGACCCTCTCTGCCCATTCATCGCCATTTTACCTGTTGTTGTCGTTTTAGCTGATTAGCTGTTATTGTCTTTGCTTGCTCTCCCAATCAACACCTGTGATTACTTTATGCCTCATTGTATGTCTCTCTCAAATGTCAATATGCCTTGTATACTGTTGTTTAGGTTAGTTATCATTGTTTTAGTTTACAATGGAGCCCCTAGTTCCACTCATCATACCTCTGATACCTCCTTTGTCCCACCTCCCGCACATGCGGTGACCTCACCCATTATAACCAGCATGTCCAGAGATACAACCTCTCTTATCATCACTCAGTGCCTGGGCTTACCTCCGCTGTACCTCCACCCCACCATACTCCTGTCTGCACATTATGCCCTGAATCTATTCTACCACGCCCAGAAATCTGCCCCTTTTATTCTTTGTCCCCAACGCTCGAGGCGACCAGTTTTGATAGCCTTTAGCCATACCCTCATCCTACTCCTCCTCTGTTCCTCAGGTGATGTGTGTCACACCCTGGCCATAGAGAAGTTTTTATTCTCTATTTTGATTAGGCCAGAGTGTGACTAAGGTGGGCATTCTATGTTCATTTTCTACGTTTTGGATTTCTGTGTTTGGCCCAGGTGTGGTTCTCAATCAGAGGCAGCTGTATATCATTGTCTCTGATTGAGGACCATACTTAGGTAGCCTTTTCCCACCTGTGTGGTGTGGGTAGTTATTTTCTGTTTAGTGTGTTTCGCACCTGACAGAGCTGTTTCGGTTGTTCCATTGTTGTTTTGGTTATTCAGTGTTCAGTTAAATAAAAATGATGAATATGTACCACGCTGTGCTTTGGTCCTCACCTTCTTCCACCAACGGCCGTTACAATGTGGAGGTAAACTCAGGCCCTGCGTGTCCCCAGGCACCCTCACTTGTTGACTTCTGTGATTGAAAAAGCCTTAGTTTCATGCACGTTAACATCAGAAGCCTCCTCCCTAAGTTTGATTTACTCACTGCTGTAGCACACTCCACCAACCCTGATGTCCTGGCTTAGGAAGGCCACCAAAAATTCAGAGATTTCCATACCCAACTACAACATTTTCCGTCAAGATAGAACTACCAAAGGGGAGGAGTTGCAATCTGCTGCAGAGACAGCCTGCAAAGTTATGTCATACTTTCAAGGACTATACCCAAACAGTTCGAAATTCTAATTTGAAAATTAATCTCTCCGGAAATAAGTCTCTCACTGTTGCCGCCTGCTATCAACCCCCCTCCGCTCCCAGCTGTGCCCTGGACACCATTTGTGAATTGATCGCCCCCCATCTAGCTTCAGAGTTCGTTCTGTAAGGTGACCTAAACTGAGATATGCTTAACCCCCCGGCAGTCCTACAATCTAAGCTAGATGCCCTCAATCTCACACAAATCATCAAGAAACCGTATAACCCTAAATCTGTAAACAAGGGCACCCTTATAGACATTATCCTGACCGATTTGCCCTCCAAATACACCTCCGCTGTTTTCAATCAGGATCTCAGCGATCACTGCCTCATCCTGTGGCGGACTGCAATACCATCGAATATAGTCCATGTGATATGCAACTGTTCAGGGAAGTCAAGAACCAATACACACAGTCAGTCAGGAAAGCAAAGGCTAGCTTTTTCAAGCAGAAATGTTTATCCTGTAGCACTAACTGCAAAAAGTTCTGTGACACTGTGAAGTCCATGGAGAACAAGAACACCTCCTCCCAGCTACCCACTGCACTGATGATAGGTAATACGGTCACCACCGATAAACCCATGATAATCAAACATTTCAATAAGCATTTCTCAACGGCTGGCCATGCCTTCCTCCTGGCTACTCCAACCCCGGCCATCAGCTCCGTCCCCCCGGAAGCTACTCGCCCAAGCCTCCCCAGCTTCTTCTTCACCCAAATCCAGATAGCAGATGTTCTGAAAGAGCTGCAAAACCTGGACCCGTACAAATCAGCTGGGCTAGACAATCTGAACCCTCTCTTTCTAAAACTATCTGCCACCATTGTTGCAACCCCTATTACCAGCCTGTTCAACCTCTCTTTCGTATCATCCGAGATCCGTAAAGATTGGAAAGCCCCTCTTCAAAGGGGGATGACCAAACTGTTACATACCTATATCCATCCTGCCTATGTAAAGTCTTCGAAAGCCAAATTAATAAACAGATCACTGACCATTTTGAATCCCACCGTACCTTCTCCGCTGTGCAATCCGGTTTCCGAGCCGGTCACGGGTGCACCTCAGCCACGCTCAAGGTAATAAACGATATCATAACCGCCATCGATAAAAGACAGTACTGTGCAGCCGTCTTCATCGACCTGGCCAAGGCTTTCGACTCTGTCAATCAACGTATTCTTATCGGCAGACTCAATAGCCTTGGTTTTTCTAATGACTGCCTCGCCTGGTTCAGCAACTACTTTGCTGACAGAGTTCAGTTTGTCAAATCAGAGGACATGTTGTCCGGACCTCTGGCAGTCTCTATGAGGGTACCACAGGGTTCAATTCTCGTGCTGACTCTTTTCTCTGTATATATCAATGATGTCGCTTTTGCTGCAGGCAATTCACTGATCCACCTCTACGCAGATGACACCATTCTGTATACTTCTGGCCCTCCTTGGATACTGTGCTAACTAACCTCCAAACAAGCTTCAATGCCATACAACACTCCTCCCGTGGCCTCCAACTGCTCTTAAACGCTAGTAAAACCAAATGCATGCATTTCACCCCCCGACTAGCATCACCACCCTGGACGGTTCCGACCTAGAATATGTCAACAACTATAAATACCTATGTGTCTGGTTAGACTGAAAACTCTCCTTCCAGACTCATATTAAACATCTCCAATCCAAAATCAAATCTAGATTCGGCTTTCTATTTTGCAACAAAGCCTCCTTCACTCACGCCGCCAAACTTACCCTAGTAAAACTGACTATCCTACCGATCCTTGACTTTGGCGATGTCATCTACAAAATAGCTTCCAATACTCTACTCAGCAAACTGGATGCAGTCTATCACAGTGCCATCTGTTTTGTTACCAAATCACCTTATGCCACCCACCACTGCGACCTGTATGCTCTAGTCGGCTGGCCCTCGCTACATATTCTTCGCCTGACACACTGGCTCCAGGTCATCTATAAGTCTATGCTAGGTAAAGCTTTGCCTTATCTCAGTTCGCTGATCACGATAACAACATCCACCCGTAGCACACGTTCCAGCAGGTATATCTCACTGATCATTCCCAAAGCCAACACCTCATTTGGCCGCCTTTTCTTCCAATTCTCTGCTGCCAGGATTTTTTTTGGAATGAATTGCAAAAATCGCTGAAGTTGTAGACTTTTATTTCCCTCACCAACCTTAAACATCTATCTGAGCAGCTAACCGATCGCCGCAGCTGTACATAGTCCATCTTTAAATAGCCCACCCAATCTACCTACCTCATCCGCATACTGTTTTTATGTACTTTTCTGCTCTTTTGCACGCCAGTATCTCTACTTGCACATCATCATCTGCTCATGTATCACTCCAGTGTTAATCTGCTACATTGTAATTGTTCGCTCCTATGGCCTATTTATTGCCTAACTCCTCATGCCTTTTGCACACACTGTATATATACTTTTTTCCCTACTGTGTAATTGACTTGTTTATTGTGTTATTTGCTTGTTTCTTGTTTACTCCATGTGTAACTCTGTGTTGTTGTCTGTGTCACACTGCTTTGCTTTATCTTGGCCAGGTCGCAGTTGGAAATGAGAACTTGTTCTCAACTTGCTTACCTGGTTAAATAAAGGTAAAATAAAAAATTATAAATGGTTTCCACAAAATTCCACAGCCACAAAATCCAAATTGTCTATATCTTAAGAAATTCGCTTTTTGGCCATGATACACATAGGTGAAATTAGCGTAAGGGAGCGGTTTGGCCGAGAGTTTCCATTTGCGAGGGAGGAGACTCTGCTTCCTTCCTTTGCAAAAAGGTAACCACAATCGTTAGCGGTATCAGAGATCTGTATATAATGACGTGATATTCATGTCAAAGGCGGGAAGGCAGGCGACAAGTTTAGGTTGCATATTAACCCATAGAAACACATTGGGCTCATTCTGGACCGATTTAACCGAGATTGAGCCCTCATGCTTCACCTCTGACTGCATTCCTTCCCAGAAGTAAAACTGGAATGACAAACTTTTGTGACAGAATTTTATTTCTTGGTAACCAAGATTAATATTACCTCCAGGAAAAGATAGGCCTGGAAACATTGTGCATTGTGAGCACAAAGCCCTTTGAGACTTCTGAGAGTTTATTCCACTGCAAGGCACACTTTATAATACAATACGAAATGCTTCAAATCATTAAACACGTTCTAGTCTGTTGCTACTGTATAAAGTGATTAATCTCAGTTGATTCTTGATATGTTATCAGTCATTTATTTGCTAAATAATGTAGTATATGTGTTTTGATTCGAACTAGTCCCACATCCTTTGTGATGTTGTATCATCACATCTGTTGTCAGTGCAGCATGTTAATCCAGGTTAATGAGGTGAGAGCAGACCTTCTACTTTAAACCTGCTGCCCTGCTTTCTCTAAGCAGTCATGTCATGTTGGAAATTAATGTTGTTCTGAAAAAAGAAAGCATCGCTTTCATTCTTTGATCTTGGTCTTCATTGGTGTTCTCTATACAGGCAGACAGGAAGTCTTATAGAGGGATATTAAGAATTTGAATGGGAGAAGAAAAACTGCACAGATAAACTGTGGCTCTCAGCCATTGTTGCGTGATAATGATGTTGTTGAAGCTAAAGGTCATATATTTAATGCAGCTCTGCTGACAAGGAATTTGATTTGAAACATTTAGCCTAGGGGTTAATTAGTCCGATTGTTCCTTTAAGATATCCCCTTTTATCATGTGAGCATTGGAGAATATAATTATTAATATTATTATATCAGCTTACAAATAAGCATCACAACTAGGGCTATTGTTTCTGGATCAAAGCATTGTTTATACACCATATATACACAAGTATGTGGACACCTCTTCAAATGAGTGGATTCAGCTATTTCAGGCACACCTGTTGCTGACAGGTGTATAAAATTGAGCACACAGCCATGCAATCTCAATAGACAAACATTGGTCTAGATCATCTAGACGATTCTGTACTCCAACTTTGTGGCAACAGTTTGGGGAAGGCCCTTTTCAGTTTCAGTGTGACAATTTTAATTTTTTTTAACCTTTATTTAACCAGGCAAGTCAGTTTAAGAACAAATTCTTATTTTCAATGACGGCCTAGGAACAGTGGGTTAACTGCCTGTTCAGGGGCAGAGCGACAGATTTGTACCTTGTCAGCTCGGGGGTTTGAACTTGCAACCTTCCGGTTACTAGTCCAACGCTCTAACCACTAGGCTATGCTGCCGCCCCAATGCTCCCGTGCACAAAGCGAGGTCCATATAGAAGTGGTTTGTCGAGATCTGTGTGGAAGAACTTGACTGGCCTGCACAGAGCCCTGACCTCAACTCCATCAAACACCTTTGGGATGAATTGGAACGCTGACTGCGAGCCAGGCCTAATCGCCCAACATCAGTGCCCAACCTCACTAGCGTCTCAGTGCTAGAGGTGTCACTACAGACCCTGGTTCAATACCAGGCTGTATCACAACCGGCCATGATTGGGAGTCCCATAGGGCGGCACACAATTGGCCCAGCGTCGTCCTGGTTAGGGTTTTGCCGGGGTAGGCCATCATTGTAAATAACTGACTTGCCTAGTTAAATCAAGATAATAAAAAAATTAATCAAATAATTAACAGGCTGGGAGGACGTGCTCAGAGTAATGGCTAGAATGGAATGATATTGACACATCAAACACACAGTTTCGTTGTGTTTGTTACTGTTCTATTAAATTCATTCCAGTCATTATTATGACCTATTCCCCTCTTACCAGCTTCCTGTGTCATGCATACAGGCTTTAAAAAAAAAGAATGAGATTATATAGAGAGACTCAGCCTCAGAGAGTGTAGCATTATCTCCAGGGAGCGCTATTGGTCAATCTTTGGTCCCTCCACAAGCAGCCCCTGGGCCAAAATCGTCCAGAAAGTTAAAAAAATATATATATAATCCTACATTTTTTTTTTTTTGGTGAAAAAAGACTGAAAAATCACGAGGAATTCAGCAAAAAAAATGTGCTTAATTTTCTAAATCTGTTCCCAAGAATTCACACGAATAAAAAAGAGACGTGATCGTGTCTTAATGTAACCAGGGTATGAAATTATTATTTTCACGTACAATCTCTTATTTGGCTTAGTTGTAAGGTAAAGGGGGGTATACAGAAGATAGCCCTATTTGGTAAAATACCAAGTCCATATTATGACAAGAACATCTCAAATAGGCAAAGAGAAACAACAGTCCATCATTACTTTAAGACATGAAGGTCAGTCAATACGGAACATTTAAAGTTTCTTCAAGTGCAGTCGCACAAATCATCAAGCGCTATAATGAAACTGGCTCTCATGAGGTCCGCCACAGGAAAGGAAGACCCAGAGTTACCTCTGCTGCAGAGGATAAGTTCATTATAGTTACATTATAGTTACCAGCCTCAGAAATTGCAGCCCCAGTAAATGTTTCACAGAGTTCAAGTAACAGACACATCTCAACATCAACTGTTCAGAGGAGACTGTGTGAATCAGGTCTTCCTGGTAGAATTGCTGCAAAGAAACCACTGCTAAAGGACACCAATAATAATAAGAGACTTGCTTGGGCCAGGAAACACGAGCAATGGACATTAGACCGGTGGAAATTTGTCCTTTGGTCTGGAATCCAAATTGGAGATTTTTGGTTCCAAACCCTGTTTCTTTGTGAGATGCAGTGTGGGTGAACGAATGATCTCCACATGTGTATTTCCCACCATAAAGCATGGAGGTGTCATCAAGGCAAAGGGTGTCTATTTTAACACTCTTTAGGTTAGAACATGATTCCATATGTGTTATAGTTTTGATGTCTTCACCCTTATTCCACCATGTAGAAAATAGTAAAAATAAAGAAAAACCCTTGAATGAGTAGGTGTTCTAAAACTTTTAACCAGTAGTGTATGTCCACTGCTTTTGTAGATGGCCATATTCAACTGGGAAATAGAATGGGAATTATATAAATAGTTATTTTGCATGAAGGCTACATGCACATCAAATACAAACGTACTTGCGCTGCAATTAGTTGTCACCTTTTTAATAGTCAAAATGAAGCATTTGATCTATTTATTTTTGGACTATGCAATTATAACACATGGCTATATTTTTTTAGGCTATAGTTTCTGGCACCAATTTTATTTACAGTGGCGAGCACTTTCTATGACTTACCTTTCTTAACTGCGTTAATCTCTGTGAAAGGCCTGAAAAACAGTGGGGTAAGCTCAGTGCCGCCAACACAGATGCCCCATGGCGAGAGGTCTGCAGGCGGCTAGTTTCAGATAACAGCAGGACGAGGAGGACTTCAAACGCTCCCAGCCTCCACTGTCAGCTCTGATTAGAAATAATGAGACGTGTCTGTTATCACCTCATTTGCTTCAGCGTAAATCTAAAAACCTTCCCAATAATTGTTTTGAGTTATGAAATAGTTTGGCACCAAAAGAACAAAGAAAAAGAGGAGGCCAGACATGAGTTATACCTGCGCTTGTGAGCCTAACAAGGCTATGGAGGATGCAAATTGACTTGCATGCCATGCATGGTGTGGTTTAGCCTCCCTCATTCTTAATACTTATACTATGATCAAAAAGGTCTCGTAGGAGGAGTGGTCAGAGGGTTAGAGATGATAGGGAAAAGCCTGAACTGAATTAGTTGTAAATCCATGGAGCCTGGTGGTGGTGGAGGGGGTGGTGGCGGTGTGGACAGATCCTTGCTGCCCAGGAGACTCTGACACTCTAATTCCCCTCAATTACCTCTCCGATAAGAATCATGGAATTTTCTCCTCCACAGAAGAGCAATCAGACAGAAACTGGCTTGCTTTTGGACTGTTTGGCCATGGTCTCTTAAAAAGAAAAAGGTGCTTTTCCTGTGGCCTAGATGGTAATGTCCCTTGACAATGTTTAAGTTCCAAGCCCCTTTTCTTTTATGGTGTCTCCATTAAGATGGTAAAAGTGTTGTCTTTGGATGTCACTTTGCCACTCAACCCAGCACGGTTTGATGGAACATACACACCACATCTGGCTCAGTAAAAATACATTTTCATCAAGTTAACTTCCTCACAAACTGCTGAGTGTGTTTGGTTGTTTGGAGTTGTTTATACATGAGGTGTGGACTATTTTATCTGTGATTGCATCTTTGGCGACAGTTTCTTTCTACAACAGGATTTGGCTCTGCCACTTGCCTTGTCACTTGTGTTTGCCAGAATTGTGGCATACATTTGCATATGTCATCAAAACGAATGAAGTTCTATGGAAACTATGCAGTATGCAGCGTTAAACAGGAGATTGGTAAGGATTGTTGTTCCTGTGTGTTGAGCATGCTTGGGAGTATGAATTAGTTCACGGAACACGCTGATACATAAAGGAGAGTTTAGATGTGAAGAGATTACCCCACCCTGCCTGATTGTCGAACTGGATTTCTATGTTCAGATCTTTGATATAATCTGGGATATAGAGGGTTGGTGATATGCTAGGGATCTGTGGGAAGTAAAAAGTTACACACTCTCTAAAGCCTTTTGAAATGGTGTTATTTTTACTAGAAATGCAGCAAACATCTGTGAGAATCTTAAGATTACCCACTTTGGTTTTAGACACATTTGGGTGGCCTTGTTGAGTTAGAAACATGGGAAAACTGTAGAGATGTTGCAGTGCTGTTTATTTAACAGTGGAAAATATGCTGGTGGTCTTCAGTGTGCCTCAAGCAAATTATACGTGCTATTTTTCTATTCTCTCTCTCTGTTTGTCCTCAAAGGGACCTTGGGTGTGGTTTTCATAAATCGCTGTAGCTGGTGTCATGGTGTTGAGGATATATCATGGCCCTCAATTACCACTGAACCATGCTTAACAATGCTCCACTTCGTCATGACTTGGGCCTATCTGGCATGCTGCGGCCCGGCCCGACTAGTCACTGTGAGAGCCCCGAGGTGGTGTGTGTGCCACCCTGCTGTGGATCATCCAGACTTGTCCCCTGGTTCTCACTCATGATGGTTCCCACTACTGGGATTAATTTAGGCTCCAGCCGCACACAGTAGCATGTGCAGGTCCAGTCATCATCACTGTTCTACTGTGTTCCCTGTGAGTCACTGTGGAGTCACTGAGAGAGAATGGGTGTTTAGGCATCTGTCAGTTACTGCGTGGAAACCATTTGTTAAGACTAACAAATAAACAAACAAACAGTAGAATAGCATGCAACTCCTTGTTTAGAAAATTATGTGAAGTGACGGAACTGTGAGTCAGGTTTGTCGGTAAACCATTAACAACTAACAGTCCCTGCTCTATGATAAGTCTGTCTGGGATTCCAGACTAGGGTGACCAAGGGATAGATTGGTTGTAATAAGGTGTGGGTGAGTCAGTATCAACACTGGTTGTGGTACCTCTCTGGTGTCCTGCATGGTCTCTCTCCTGGTCTCTAACTACATTCCTGGGCCCGTATCAACAAAGCCACTTGGAGTAGGAGTTCTGATCTGGGATCATTTTAGCTTTTTAGATCATAATGAATATGATTATATAGACAGATCCTAGATCAGCACTCCTACTCAGAGACGCTTTGTGGATACGGGCCCAGGTCTTTGTATCTCCACATTGTGTGTTTCCAGCACACTCCACAGTGTGACATAGAATGGAGACAATTGGCCTGAATGACAAAACTGGGTGAATTCAGCAAAGTGCTCCGACCTCTGAGAGACTACTTTTTTTCCTAGACTCCTTTTTTCTCTTCAAAATGTCTGTCAACAGTGAACACTTCAATGTAAAATGCTGTCACTGCTGCCTATAAGACATAGGTTATTCTTTCAGCTGCTGTTTCTAATCGGTTTAGTCTAGCAGAGAGAGAGAGAGAGAGAGAGGCTGGCTGTGGAAACATTTCTTTATCTGAAACATCCTGCAACTATTTATTAGATTCATCAAATGTTTTAGAATATTGGAACCATGTGACTATAAGAAATCATGATAATGAAAGTTGTTCCTCACCCCAGGACTTTATACTTGGAAATGTATAACATCAAAGGAGCTATATGTAATATGTTTGCATTGTAATTTTAGAAAATGTCCTTAATATATTTACGGTAATAGTGGAATAATATTGTATCACAATATTGTTTCCCAATTTCTTTTATTGTGCCCACACACAATTGCATTCTAATGGTGCAGCCTTCTTATTGGTCAACAAAGGACGGACGGTCTCTTGTTGTCAAATTGACTGGGGCCAGCAAATCTCTTGTTGTCAATTCAACAACGACCCAGTCAATTTGAAAACGAGATTTGCGGGGCCCCAGTTGATTTGACAACAAGAGACAGTTAATTGTTGAATTGTTACATGTAGTACATTTTTAATGAGGTTGTCACTACCCACAAAGTCATAAACCCTGGCCATTTCTTCAATTTATCTTCTTATAAAAAAATATATATAAAATATATGCCATTTAGCAGACGCTTTTATCCAAAGCGACTTACAGTCATGTGTGCATACATTCTACGTATGGGTGGTCCCGGGGATTGAACCCACTACCCTGGCGTTACAAGCGCCATGCTCTACCAACTGAGCTACAGTGATTTAAACCTAACCTTAATCAATCTGTTAACCTTGTGCCTTACCCTAACCTCCAATTAAGACAATAAAGCACATTTTTGGGCTGTGGAATCTGACTTTGTGGCTATAAAAGCAGGGCTGGCTCCAGGTATAAGCTACATGAGACATCGCTTAGCGCCCCAGGCCGCTAGAGGGCCCCCAACCCCAAAATTATTATTATTATTGACTCACCCGGGACACTCAATTTACTGTTGAGTGTTAGAATAGTAGAATACACAAGATGAAAATTAGAAATTTGTTTGTGCATGAGTAATTTTTATTTTGTTATGTCAGTCACTGACAGTTAGCCATGTCATCTAACAATTATTTTGATTGGTAAGTTAGTCTGGTCAGCTATCTAAACGTGTAGTAATCATGGCTGAATACCAACCAGGCACACAGGGCACGTGCCCAGGGGCCCCGACCTCCAGGAGGCCCCCATTGATTTTGTTAGTCCCTCTTACTAAGATATCCTTAACATGGTCATCGGCCGTGGCAACATTTTTAGAATAGCAGGAGATTCACTTTAAAACTTAAATATTTCTCTCTGTTATTAAGGGGGAGGGCCACTAAATGTTTGGGCCCCCAAAGGGCTGTATAGAAACTAGTGGAAACCCTTGAATGGCTCACATCCCCAGTGAAACACTGGTATATTGACTTCCTGTAGTCTGCATGGTAGCTCCATCTTATAAATACACAATATCAATAACACCTAAGTCTATTTTAGCCGTTGTTTTTCCAAAACCCCACTCAAATCTTGAAGTCAAGGAATCCTACTTCCACCACCAAAGTACAACATCTTTTTCAGTGGAGGTCATTCCCATCACATTTTCTTTAATTTCTCTGAAATAGAAACAAACACAGAGTAATGCATTTGAGATGGGTCTGTGTGCAGGAGGTACAGAAGATCTTGGAACAATGTTAAGAAACCCTACTCTCAGGTTTTGTAACAGTGCTTGGGTACAGGAGAAATGTTCTATTGCAGGGTTTCTCTGTGAGTTTAGGTTATGACAGGGCCACTCAGCAGTGCAGTGTTTACGGCATTTCTGTGTCTCAACGATAACTGAAAATCACTATTCACACAATGCCTTTCATCCTCCACTGTATCTCCCTGTGTTTTTTAAATACTGCCAAGAGACATGACTCCAAGACACACTTGAGAATCACCATATCTGTACTAGAGCAGAATAAACATCAAATACACACACATACACACTTGTGCATCACACGCTCACATGTACACGTACATGAAATACGAACAGTAGACACACACACACACACACACACACACACACACACACACACACACACACACACACACACACACACACACACACACACACACACACACACACACACACACACACACACACACACACACACACACACACACACACACACACACACAGGCTCATTGCCCAGATGGCGGGCGGTGTTGTTTAACATTCTCTCGCTGGACTGCCATGAAGATATCCACAGAGATGAAAATAATCCCAGAGCTTTTGCTCCAAAGAAAGAGTTGGATTGATTTGTAGGAGTCATAATTTAGACCTAGAGATGGCTTTTTACATAGAATTTAGTGTGAGACCAAATGTCTTGCAGCTGTGGAGCATTGTACCGAATCAAGTCATTGCCAACCAAAGCAAACTTATTTCAAAGCCGAAACAATTAGTGTGATGACTAGAAATTGGTGATGAGTGGCTGATTGTGTGTCAGTTCATTCAGAAGACGCCACCCGAATTTCTCCTCTTTATGTTCTCTCTCTATTGTGCTTTCAGAGCTTCAACAAGGAACATGAAATACTGAGCAATACTCTCTGTCCCATAGTGCCTGAGACCAGAACTCGAGACAGCCCAGTACTTTGGGTTATTCCTGAGTCTCTCCCTAGGACATACTTAAGCCATTGTCAGTGGTGACCAGGTAAAGTGTCTAGGGACCTGATGTTCCATCTGTAATGCTCCCATAGAAACTGAATAAAGCATAGGTAAACCAGGTCCCACTCAGGCCACTGGACAGTGAGGTGACAGTAGGAGGCAGGTCAGCGGACAGTTGAGATTCCCCAGGGGATTGTGTGAGGGAGATAAGAGGACCTGGGGCTGCACTGTGGCAGAAACAAAGTTAGAGATAAGGACACGGTCCTGACTGTAATTGTATCAATATTCATACTATTAATGAACTCTATTTATTTGTTTCTTGTTTTTAGCATTTAATTGCAGCCCTCCCATATCGGCAAACTCAATGATGGTGTTGGAGTCGTGGGGGGC
Organism: Oncorhynchus keta; assembly: GCF_023373465.1. NCBI lineage: Eukaryota > Metazoa > Chordata > Actinopteri > Salmoniformes > Salmonidae > Oncorhynchus > Oncorhynchus keta. The sequence continues at coordinate 270,433 of NW_026283207.1, read as the reverse complement.
CAAAAAGTAATGGGTGAACAGGGAGTACAGGAGGGAACTAAGCACACACCTCTGAGGGGCTCCCGTGTTGAGGGTCAGCGTGGAGGATGTTTTGCCTACACTCTCAGAAAAAAGGATTCCAAAAGTGTTCTTTGCAGAGTGATAGGCTTCTACCAACAACCGGTTTGATCAGAAGAACACTTTTTAGAAGTGGGTTCTTTGTATGGCAAAGGGTTCTACATAGAACCTTTAACATCCTAAGAAATTATTTTTGATGAAGGCTTGAATAATTATTTGGAAGACAAGAAGGGTTCTACATAGAACTGTTTATAATATTACTGTCACGCCTTGGTCTTAGTATTTTGTGTTTTCTTTAATTATTTGTTCAGGCCAGGGTGTGACATGGGGTTATTGTATTGTCGTATTGGGGTTTTTGTAGGCATTGGGATTGTGGTTGATTAGGGGTGTGTCTAGTATAGGCTTGGCTGCCTGAGGCGGTTCTCAATCAGAGTCAGGTGATTCTTGTTGTCTCTGATGGGGGAACCGTATTTAGGTAGCCTGGGTTTCACTTTGTATTTCGTGGGTGATTGTTCCTGTCTCTGTGTAGTGTTCACCAGATAGGCTGTAATTAGATTTCACGTTCCGTTTGTTGTTTTGCATTTGTATAAGTTATTTAATGTATTGCTCTTCATTTATTAAAGCCATGAGTAACCACCACGCTGCATTTCGGTCCGACTCTCTTTCGACAAACGAAGAACGCCGTTACAATTACCTAGCATGCTCTATTGCAGGGAGATTTTCAGAATGGTTTGTTTTATTGTAATACGTGTGTTTTGGCATGTATATTGATGGTTGATTCATTTTATGTTACATAAATAACATGCAGTTTTCTAAATGAATACAATCTGTTAGTAATTGGGTTTATAGCACCCATTACTGAGATGGTTGTTCCAGTTTAGATGATTGAGGTAGTCTAAGTATTCAAACAGCTAGATTTATATTATCCATGTCCTTGTTCAGCCACAACTCTGTGAAGCATAGATATTGGAGTTCTTCAGGTCCCATTGATAGGATACTCTCGAACGGATCGCGTCCAGTTTGTTTTCCAGTGATTGTACATTCACCAATAGAACAGAGAGTAGAGGCGGTTTATTTACTCGCCTCCGTAGTTTAATTAGCTATTTATTGTATTGAAATACATGGATTTGTTCTGCACGTACTCACTCACCCCGAGTGATACTTTGTCCTGCTTTAATTAATATGGCATGGCAGCAGTGAGACATATTTAGTATATCTGGCCTCTATTAAGCATGGTTTACAATGACAGTAAATAGTTGACTGTCTCTCTGTAGGAAATGAATGGTAAATAGGAAGTAGATGGTGAATAGGACATGGTAAGTAAGAAGTCTTGGTCATTGTCCCAGAAACAATTGACTTGAAAATTGTTTGCTTGGTGAGACGATCTTGGAGACTATGTTTAGATGTAGTTTAGATAGAGTCGCTATTTCAAACAAGTATCTAAGTCTTATTGTTATGTTGCAGAAATGTCGACTATTGGTCGCTTCACAATCACGCTCTCTGTAACCTGTATTTTGTGACTTCACTAACCTATGAGTTTATGTTTGTCTCAGCAGAACAAATATTTACTCCCAAAGGCCATGGATGTTTGTATGGTAAACTTATATTATACACACACACGTGAATACACTCATGCTCACACAGAAAAACAAGCTCTGTAGCTGGCACAGTCAGATGTTCCGGTGGACATACTGCCATTTACAGTTCATTGACTTGATCAGCATTATTTAGTTTTATAAAATCTGCATCTGAGAGGTGACTGAGTGGGAAGCTGTTGTATTTTCCCTGACCAGAGATGTTTTGTGCTAGACCTATAAAGCAAGGTACAGAGCACAGGGAGAGTGTGTGGGTGGGCTGTCCACATAGCTGCAGGCTTATGCCACAATGCTCACACCTCTGCTGTTTGCATCAACTTTACGACCCTCCTGTAGTTTACAACCTGGTGTAGTGTGGGCTGTCATTAGCCAAGAGTAATTACTGTGTAAAACACCTCAATGCCCCTTCAGGGAGCTGGACTGCTTGTGTACAAAGCCCTTGGAGAGGATAGAATGGAAGGGGCCGACCAGGGGAGGGCAGATCTCAGTCCAGATGAGTGCTGGTTAATTTGTCAGTGACGAAACAGCAGAGGTTTGCAGGCTGCTCATGCGTCAGGCTTTGATCCTGGGCCCAGTAAATAGTAGAAACAGCGAGAAGATAGAACGTGTCCTGAAAGCTGCATTATCTCTCCTACAGCAAACTGATAATGGTGACCGGCGGATGGCTGGGACCGTGCCTTATCTTTCTGGAAACCGTGCCTTATCTTTCTTGTTTTGTTTCAGAGAGGGTACTCTCTGGAGGGAAATGGCCTGGGCCCTGCTGACAATCAGGGGAGCGGGGGTGGGGGTAATATAGGGCTAGGGTGGTAATTGTGTAAACCTTTTTAAAATGCTGTAAACTTACTCACCAAGTGGGTCAGGCTAGTGGTTGCCATTATATGCTGTACTCTCTGTTCTAGACCCTGGAATGACTTCATGTCCTTGAGTTGGAATAGTCCCAGTCCTTTGAAGATAGGGATTGGAAGATGCTGGAGTCTATGAACTGATTGATAGTAGCTTTATTATGCAAAGGATGCCTCTGGCCATAATGTACAGTACATTCGGAAAGTATTCAGACCCCTTGACTTTTTCCACATTTTGTTACATTACAGCCTTGTTTTAATTGATTAAATCATGTTTTCCCTCATCAATCTACACATAATACTCCATTATGACAAAGCAAAAACAGTTTTGTATACATTTTTGTAAATTTTGTATTGTAAAAAAAAACCTGAAATATCACATTTACATAAATATTCAGACCCTTTACTCAGTACTTTGTTGACGCACATTTGGCAGCGATTACAGCATCAAGTCTTCTTGGGTATGACCCTACAAGCTTGGCACACCTGTAATTTGGGGAGTTTCGCCCATTCTTCTCTGCAGATCATCTCAAGCTCTCTTAGGTTGGATGGGGAGCATTGCTGAACAGCTATTTTCAGGTCTCTCAAGAGATGTCAGATCGGGTTCAAGTATGGGCTCTGGCAGGGCCACTCAAGGAGAATCAGAGACTGTCTTGGCTGTGTGCTTAGGGTCATTGTCCTGTTGGCAGGTGAACCTTAGCCCCAGTCTGAGGTCCTGAGCGCTCTGGAGCAGGTCTGATCAAGAATCTTTCTGTACTTTGCTCTGTTTATCTTCCCCTCAATCCTGACTAGTCTCCCAGTCCCTGCCGCTTAAAATATCCCCAAAGCATGATGCTGCCGCCACCATATTTTACCATAGGGATAGTGGCAGGTTCCCTCCAGATCTGACGCTTGGCATTCAGGTCAAAGAGTTCAATCTTGGTTTAATCAGATGAGAGAATCTTGTTTCTCATGGTCTGAGTCCTTTTGGTGCCTTTTGGCAAACTCCAAGTGGGCTGTCATGTGCCTTTTACTCAGGAGTGGCTTCGGTCTGGCAACTTTACTATAAAGGCCTGATTGGTGGTGCTACAGAGATGGTTGTCCTTCTGGAAGGTTCTCCCATCTCCACAGAGGAACTCTGGAGCTCTGTCAAAGTGACCATTGGGTCATTGACCATTGGGTCACCTTCCTGACCAAGGCCCTATTCCCCGGATTGCTCAGTTTGGCCGGGCAGCCAGCTTTAGGAAGAGTCTTGATGGTTCCAAACTTCTTCCATTTAAGAATGATAGAGGCCACCGTGTTTTTGGAGACCTTCAATAACGCAGAAATTGTTTGGTACCCTTCCCCAGATCTGTGCCTCGACACAATTCTGTCTCTGAGCTCTACGGACAATTTTTTCGACCTCATGGCTTGGTTTTTGCTCTGACATGCACTGTCAACTGTGGGACCTTATATAGACAGGTGTGTGCCATTCCAAATCATGTCCAATCAATTGAATTTCCCACATGTGGACCCCAATCAAGTTGTAGAAACATCTAAAGGATGACTTCTAGTCTGAATACTTATGTAAATAAGGTATTTCTGCTTTTATCGTTAATACATTGGCAAACATTTCTATAAACCTGTTTTCGCTTTGTCATTATGGGCTATTGTGTGTATGTTGATGAGGAAATGTTTTTATTTAAGAAATTGTATAATAAGGCTGTAATTGTATAATAAGGCTGTAACGTAACAATGGAAACGTATACCGGTCCGAATACATTACGAATGCACTGTATATCAAAATGTCCCACTTATATGAAACAGCATCCCTTAATACTCACATAGTAATTGTACATGTACAGTATCGTGTATCACTCTGTTCAGGAGTATCAACTCTATGATGGGGACTTATGGGGAGAAACAAGGGGCCAGACTATTAAGACTGCTCAGTGTATTCAAACCTGTCCAATGTAACAGCTACCTTTTTAAAAGGGAGAAAGTCAATCCTTGTGGAATGTGATTGTAGGAATAGAGCCATTATTTGTCACTGCCCAGGCAATTATTTCCTCATCGTCTGAGGCCGGCCCACATGAAAAGCAAAGATTCACATCTGACTTTGTCTGTCCAGGGCAGGGATTGGCCGGGTCGACTGAAGCCACTCATTTTACTGCAAAAAGAAATGCTCTGTCTGAGATGGTCTGGTCACCCCCACCCTTTCTCACCTTTGTCTCTGCTGCATGTCTGGAATATTTGGAGAGATTTTATCTGCTGTGTTTTGTTAGTTGAGAAGTCCGGCTGTCCTGGTAGAGAGTCTAAAGACTGTTGAGTGGCAGCCTCGGCAGCCATTACAAACACAGGGTTATGGAGGTCAAAGACAACCTTACACCATGGACATAGTATGTCTTACTATATAATACTATTAATGTCTCAACATCAGTGTTTTTTTGAGAAACTTGTAGAATAGAGATGTATTAGATACGGGGATGGATATTTATTGTGGTGGATATTAATGTTGTGTTTTCCTGACCTGCTAGCTTTAGTTTTATCCTCATCTTGTCTTGCCCCTGTGTCAGTCAGAATGGGCAACTATTGGGTTTGCTATATCACAGCAATGAGGCCATAACATTACAACTAGGCAATATTAGTGTAATTTTCCAATCAAAGCTTCATATATGCCATTCATTTGAACCCCGAAAGAAGTGATGTGCTTCATTATCAATGTCTGTCCTCTTCATCTCATTTCCTGACTCGCACACTTTTTCCTGCAGGTAAAGTATTTTTGATAGATCTGTGAACATTATTTTTATTGATAGATGATATGTGATTACTATGACGCTCACTATCATCGACGAGGCAGCAATGTATCATTTTGAGAATGGGGAACCTGAACAGGCAGAGGTTTAGGATTTGTCAATACCCAGTATACAGAGCAGGTGAACAGACAGATAAATGTCCCCATAATTCCCAGAATAAGCATCTTCTATCTCTCCTCTGTTTTCCTTATCTAAATGAATGACCAGAGTGGACGTAACATGTGGAATGGGCCTGAGTGTCATCATGGCAGTGGAACGCTGTGTCTCCTAGCAACGTTTTGTGTCCCTGTGTGTTGTAAATCAGACTCTGTTTCAAAGAGATGCCGGAAGGTTCACCTGTCAACAACGGAAAAATGGAAAAGCCTCTGTGTTGACAATCACTTCTCCCCTATGCCACACTGAAACGGAGTGGAGGAATGCTTTGTAACCGTTAGAAATGACCAATATCATAATTTCACATAATATTTGGAGCTTTGTCTTTTGTTATAGAATATATTCACAATCATAATTCTTTATAAAATATTAATTTAAATACAATAATAACTTAGTTATAACTTAATTCTTAAAGTACTTATTTGATAGATTATTATTGTCACGCCCTGATCTGTTTCACCTGTCCCTGTGATTGTCTCCATCCCCTCCAGGTTTCGCTTATTTCCCCCGTGTATTTATTCCTGTATTTCCTGTCTCTCTGTGCCAGTTCGTCTTGACTCTGGACTACTTTCCTGCCTGCCTGATCATCCTGCCTGGTTTTGACCTTTTGCCTGTACATGACCATTCTCTTGCCTACCCCTTTTTGGATTAATAAACATTGTAAGACTCCAACCATCTGCCTCCTGTGTCTGAATCTGCGTCTCGCCTTGATAGTACAAACTGGCCATGGCAGACCCAGCAGACTTGGACCAGCTCCACCATGCTGTCTCCCTGCAGGGAGCCACCATTAGGAGACATGAGGAGTTGCTACAGGGCCTTTTGGAAGGGCTCAGTTTCTTGACGGAACGCCACAACCATGGAATAAAGGCTATTATGGAGCATATCAGGGAGTTAGCTCAGAGGCTGCCTGTCACCTCTGAAAAACTCCAATCACCCAGTAATTTTTTCCATATCTGTGGTGAGTTTGTACATCCTATCCCGGGTCCCCCGAAGATAGCGTATATTTTTACGCTAATGTCGGGAAGGGCGCTCTCCTGGGCTTCGGCAGTTTGGGAGCATCAATCTGCCATTTGTAGTCATCTTGAGGAATTTATGGCAGAGGTGAGAAAGGTATTTGAATCTCCGGTATCCGGGAGAAAGGTGGCCAGTAAACTGCTTGACTTACGTCAAAACCCCCGTAGTATGGCAGACTACGCGGTTGATTTTCGCACGTTGGCCATCTAGAGTGCCTGGAATCCGGAGTCTCTTTTCGATACTTTTCTGCACAGATTATCTGAGGAGGTAAAGGATGAGCTAGCTAGCTGCTCGGGAATTTCCGGTGGAGCTCGACTCCCTTATCGCCCTAACCATTAAAATCGATGGAAGCCTAAGGGAACGCAGGAGTGAGAGGAGGTCTGGTCTTGGGCACACTCGTGCACCCGATATGGCTCGTTCACCTTCGAGGGAATCCACAATTTTCCAAAGGATTCTTGTGAATCTACGAAGGGTGAATTGGATACTCCTGAGCCTATCCAGATTGGAAGAGCTAGGTTATCAGTTGGGGAACGCTAATGGAGGATGAATAGTAACTGTTGTCTGTACTGTGGAGGGGCAGGACATTTTATAGCTACCTGCCCTATTAGGAAAGCCTTGTCTCTAGTGGGTACCAGTACTATGGTGAGTCAGACTGGGAGGTCCCTAATTCCCATCACCCGCACACCTGCACACCCTTTTCTGTGCTTGTGCTGTGGGGAGACCAATCTAAGTCTCTCTGGGTGCTCATTGACTCTGGGGCTGATGAAAGTTTTATGGATGCTACTATTGCTTCAGAGCTTGGTATTCTCACTCAGCCTCTCTCTGTTCCCATGGATTCTAGGGCACTGGATGGTTGCGCTATAGCAGAAGTCACCCATAGTACTGTGCCCGTTCAATTATGGGTTTATGGTAACCACAGTGAGTCCATACAGTTCCTCTTCATTGCATCTCCCCATGTTCTGGTTGTTTTGGGATTTTCCTGGCTCCAAAAGCACAATCCTGTGATTGACTGAGCCACAAGCTCTATCCTGGGTTGGAACCCATTTTGCCATTCCCACTGCCTTCAAGCAGCACAGCCTTCCCCAAGTTGTCTTCCTCGGGATGTTAGCAAAACTGTGGATGTCTTTGCTATTCCCACTGATTACCATGACCTCCTGGAAGTGTTCATCCTTATGATTGTGCCATTGATCTTCTCCCAGGCACTACACCACCTCCGGGTCAGTTGTATTTTCTGTCCGGATCAGAGACCAAAGCTATGGAGGAGTACATAGAAGAGTCTATGGCCACTGGGGCCATCCATCCGTCTGCTTCTCCTGCTGGCGCAGGGTTTTTCTTTGTGGAGAAGAAGGACAAGACCCTGCGTCCATGCATTGACTACCAGGGACTTAACGACATTGCTGTTAAAAATCTTTACCCCCTACCTCTCTTCTCCTCAGCGTTTGAACCTCTCCAGGGGGCCACCATGTTTTCCAAGTTGGACCTTCGGAATGCCTACCACCTGGTTCGGATACGCGAGGGGGATGAGTGGAAGACAGCCTTCAACACAGCCAGTGGACATTATGAGTAGCGGGTCATGCCATTTGGACTCACCCCGCTGTTTTCCAGGCTTTGGTCAACGATGTGCTCTGGAATATGCTAAACCATTTTGTGTTCGTTTACCTTGATGACATCCTGTTTTTCTCCCGATCTACCCAAGAACATGTACTTCATGTCAGACAGGTCCTTCAAAGCCTCCTGGAGAACTAATTGTTTGTCAAAGCCGAGAAGTGCGAGTTCCACCGCTCTTCAATCACCTTTCTGTGATATGTCATCACTGAGGGCAATGTTCAGATATATCCTGGAAAGGTGAAAGCAGTGGTGGATTGGCCTCATCCAAAGTCCAGGGTGCATTTGCAACGGTTTCTTGGTTTTGCTATCTTCTAACGCTGTTTCATTCGGGATTACAGCACCCTGGCGGCCAACCTCTCGGCACTCACCTCTCCCAAGGTACCATTCAAATGGTCTCCAGTGGTCGAGAAAGCCATTGTGGACCTGAAACATCGGTCCACAACAGCACCCATCCTCATCCATCCAGACCCATCACATCAATTTCCACCAGAAATTGGTGCTTCTGATGTTGGAGTGTCACCGCGATCTGCCCAGGACCAAAAGCTTCATCCCCGTGCCTTCCTGTCCCATCTTCTCAATCCTGCAGAGAGGAACTACGATGTAGGCAACCAAGAACTCCTGGCAGTTAAGATGGCGTTGGAAGAGTGAAGGCACTGGCTGGAAGGAGCAGAACAGCAATTTGTGGTCTGGACCGACCATAAAAACTTGGAATATCTCCGTACAGCCAAGCGCCTCAACTCCAGGCAGGGCCGGTGGGCCCTCTTGTTTATCAGATTGAACTTCAAAATTTCCTACCGCCCAGGGTAAACAATGTGAAGCCTGATGCTCTCTCCAGCATATACAGTTCCTCTGCCTCACCCTCGACCTGCGAAACCATTCTGCCTAACTCATGCCTTGCTGCCACTGTGGATTGGGGTATTGAAAACCTGGTTTGCGAGGCGTAATGCTCCCAGCCTAGACCTGAAGGGGGCCCGGCTAACCGGCTGTTTGTCCTTAACCGAGTCTGGTCCTGGGTCCTGGAATGGGCTCATTCCTCCAGGCTGACCTGTCATCCAGGGTCCCGTCGTACCCTAGCCTTCCTTCGACACTGTTTCTGGTGGCCCACAATGGTTCCTGACATTTCTGCCTTTGTCGCCGCAGGCACAGTGTGTGCTCAGAACAAGACTCAACGGCAAGCTCCTTCTGGCCTCCTTCAGCCACTACCGGTCCCTCATCGTCCCTGGTCTCATATATCTCTCGACTTTGTCACTGGGCTTTCTCCGTCTGATGGCAACACTGTCATTCTGATGGTAGTCAATCGGTTCTCCATGGCCACACTTTTCATCCCTCTCCCCAAACTACCTTCTGCCAAGGAGACGGCCCAGCCTATGGTGTAGCATGTCTTCCGGATCCATGGATTCCCGATAGACATGGTCTCGGATCGGGGTCCTCAGTTCTCGTCTCAGTTCTGGAAGGAATTCTGCACCCTTATTGGGTCGTCGCCCAGCCTGCCATCTGGATTCCATCCCCAAACCAGTCAGAGCGAGTCAACCCAGACCTTGAGATGCCTGGTCTCAACCAACCCCACTACCTGGAGCTGTCAACTAGTCTGGGTGGTGTATGCTTCCCTGTTCTGCCATGGGACTCTCCCCTTTCGAGTACTCCATGGGGTATCAGCCTCCCCTCTTCCTGGAACAAGAGCAGGAGGTCAGCGTACCCTTGATCCAGATGTTTGTCCGCCACTGTCGACGTACCTGGAGAAGAGCCAGGGCGGCCAATTCCAGGTATCGTTGACAAGCGGACCACCGCGTAACCCCAGCTACCCGCTACCGCATTAGTTCCACTACTGTCCATCTTGTGTTACCACGTACCCTCCGTATCCACCCTACTTTCCATGTGTCCAGAATTAAGCCCGTGTTTCACTGTCCTTTGTCTTCTGTTTCCAGGCCCATCTCTACCCTGGGTAATCAATGGCCAGCCAGCATACACGGTGAGACACCTCCTGAGGGTTCGACCACGGGGCAGGGGTTTCCAGTACTTGGTTGACTGGGAGGGTTATGGCCCAGAGGAGAGGTGCTGGGTTCCTGCTAAAGACATCTTGGACCCGGCTCTCATCGCCGAATTCCACCGCTGACACCCCGTTCAGCCAGGTATATGCCCAGGTAGGATGCCAGGTGGCGACTCTATGCAGGGGTGGGGGGTACTGTCACGCCTTGATCTGTTTCACCTGTCCCTGTGATTGTCTCCACCCCCTCCAGGTGTCGCTAACATTCCCCAGTGTATTTATCCCTGTTTCCTGTCTTTCTGTGCCAGTTCGTCTTGTATGTTTAGTCAAGTCAACCAGCGTGTTTTTCCCCGTACTCCTTTTCTATTCTCTTTTGCTAGTCCTCCCGGTTTTGACCACTGTCTGACTCGGGACTACTTTCCTGCCTGCCTTATCATCCTGCCTTCCCTTCAGTACCTATTGGACTCTGAACTGGTTTTTACCTTTTGCCTGTACCATTCTCTTGCCTACCCCTTTTTGGATTAATAAGACTCCAACCATCTGCCTCCTGTGTCTGCCTCTGCGTCTCGCCTTGTGCCTTGATAATTATAGCTGTTATCCTCCTAAAGGTGTCTGTCTAAAAGATTTCTAAAATACATATTCCTGCGAAAATGGCATTTGTGCTGCATGCACTTTTATAAACACCACATGAATAGTAGTACATTTTTTGGTTTGAAAAATAGGAGAGGGTGTGATGGTTCGATAATTCAAACATTGTGTGTATTTGTTTATTATTAATTACTTTCCAAAATAAAACCTGACGCTTCTCACAAATCATCAGCCAAAATGTGAGGTTTGTGTGAGCATCAGCTTTGATGCTAAAAATGAAGAAAAAAAAGAGGACAGTTAAAGTTTCATGTGACGAACACACAATCTGTGATTATTCCATAAATCACTAAACTTTCACAGTTTTTACATGGTCACAAACCCTAGAAAACAACATCAGAATGTACATCTACATTTAGCCTGTGTGCTGTTTTGTTGATGTAAATTGGGTGGCAGAATGGAAATAGCATGTGTGTATGGGGCAGAATATTTCTGGCTTTTGCCAGGTAAGTTGTCCCAAATGCAACATTATTGTTCTAGCTGAGTCCACGCTCAAAATTTTAAAAACTTTCCTATTAAAAGCTGCCTTTTTTTTTTACCAGATATGTATGATTAAATTAACAATTTAGTTGTGCTTATGAAGAATTGATTAGCTATTCCATTATACAGGATATCTGACTAAATACTCAATGACAAACAAGTCAAAAGGTTGGACTCACCTACTCATTCCAGGGTTTTTCTTTATTTTTTAAAACTATTTTCTACATTGCAGAATAATAGTGAAGACATCAAAACTATGAAATAACACATATGGAATCATGTAGTAAACAAAAAAGTGTTAAAATAATCAAAATATATTTGAGATTCTTTAAAGAAGCCACCCTTTGCCTTGATGACAGCTTCACACACTGGCATTCTCTCAACCAGCTTCATGAGGTAGTCACATGGAATGCAGGTGTATATTTTTTCATCCTTTATTTAACTAGGCAAGTCAGTTAAGAACAAATACTTATTTACAATATTGTCTGAATCCAGCAACGCTGGGCCAATTGTGTGCTGCCCTATGGGACTCCCAACCACTGCCAGATGTGATATAGCCTGGATTTGAACCAGGTACGATAGGGACACTTCATGCAGTGCCTTAGACCACTGCACCACAGGTGTACCTTGTTAAAGTTCATTTGTGGAATTTCTTTCCTTCTTAATGCTTTTGAGCCAATCAGTTGTGGTGTGACAAGGTAATAATAATAATAATAATATATGCCATTTAGCAGACGCTTTTATCCAAAGCGACTTACAGTCATGTGTGCATACATTCTACGTATGGGTGGTCCCGGGAATCGAACCCACTACCCTGGCGTTACAAGCGCCATGCTAAGATATCCCTATTTAGTAAAAGAACAACTCCATATTATGTCAAAAACAGCTCATATAAGCAAAGAGAAAAGACAGTCCATCATTACTTTAAGACATGAAGGTCAGTCAATCTGCACTGTGATGAAACTGGCTCTCATGAGGACCGCCACAGGAAAGGAATACCCAGAGTTACCTCTGCTGCAGAGGATAAGTTCATCAGAGTTAACTGCACCTTAGATTGCAGCCTAAATAAATTATTCACAGAGTTCAGGTAACAGACATATCTCAACATCAACTGTTCAAAGGAGACTGCGTGAATCAGGCCTTCATGGTCGAATTGCTGAATAAAAAACACTACTAAAGTACAAGAAGAAGAAGAGACTTGCTTGGGCTAAGAAACACGAGCAATGGACATTAGACCAATGGAAATTTGGAGATTTTAATTCCAACCGCCGTGTCATTGTGCGATGCAGAGTAGGTGAAAGGACACCAATATATCAGCCATGCTGGTTAAGTACGTCTTAAATTCTAAATAAATCACAGTGTCACCAGCAAAGCACCCCACACAATCACATGATCTCTTCATGTGTGGTTCCCACTGTGAAGCATGGAGGAGGAGGTGTGATTGTGTGGGGGTGCCTTGCTGGTGACACTGTCTGTGATTTATTTAGAATTTAAGGCACACTTAACCAGCATGGCTACCACAGATTTCTGCAGCGACACACCAGCTCATCTGGTTTGTGCTTAGTGGGACTATCATTTGTTTTTCTACAGGACAATGACGCAACACCCCTCCAGGCTGTGTACGGGCTATTTGACCAAGAAGGAGAGTAATGGAGTGCTGCATCAGATGACCTGGCCTCCACCCAATTGAGATGGTTTGGGATGAGTTGGACCGTAGAGTGAAGGAATAGCATTCAACAAGTGCTCAGAATTTGTGGAAACTCCTTCAAGACTGTTGGAAAAGCATTCCAGGTGAAGCTGGTTGAGAGAATTACAAGAGTGTGCAATGCTGTCATCTTGGCAAAGGGTGGCTACTTTGAAGAATCTAAAATATATTTCAAACACTTTTTTGGTTACTACATGATTCCATATGTGTTCTTTCATAGTTTTGATGTCTTCACTTTTATTCTACAATCTAGAAAATAGTAAAAATAAAGAATAAACATTAGGTGTGTCCAAACTTTTGACTGGTACTGTATATGTGCATACCTATTATAGGCTGTACTTCTAAAATAATATCTAGGTAATTATAAAATTGACCACTTCTCAATGTCAATAACATACACTGAGTGTACAAAACATTAGGAACACCTTCCTAATATTGAATTGTACCCCCTTTTGCCCTCAGAAGAGCCTCAATTTGTCAGGTCATGGAATACAAGGTGTTGAAAGTGTTCCACAGGGATGCTGTTGACTAATGCTTACCACAGTTGTGTCAAGTTGGCTGGATGGCCTTTGGGTAGTGGACCATTCTTGATACACTATTGAAACTGCTGAGCACAAAGAACCCAGCAGAATTGCAGTTCTTGACACACTCAAACTGGTGCACCTGGCACTTACTACCATAACCTGTTCAAAGACACTTAAATATGTTGTCTTGCCCATTCAAGACAAAATCCAAAGTCTATCTTTTTTAACCTTTATTTACCTAGGCAAGTCAGTTAAGAACAAATTCTTATTTTCAATAACTGCAGGTTAACTGCCTTGTTCAGGGGCAGAATGACAGATTGTTACCTTGTCAGCTCAGGGATTTGATCTTGCAACCTTTCGATTAAGAGTCCAACACACTAACCACTAGGCTTCCTGCCACCCCCAGGGCATAAAAGTCCTTCTTTAACCTGTCTTCTCCCCTTTATCTACGGCAGGTAACCTAGTGGTTAGAGTGCTGGGCCAGTAACGGAAAGATTGCTGGATTGAATCGCTGAGCTGACAAGATACAAATCTGCCGCTCTGCCTCTGAACAAGGCAGTTAACACACTGTTCCCCGGTAGGCCGTCATTGTAAATAAGAATTAGTTAATAACTGAGTTGTTAAATTTAAAAATATATATATCTACACTGATTGTGGATTTAACAGGTGACATCCAATAAGGCATCATCGCTTACACCTGGTCAGTGTATCTCATAGAAAGAGCACTTCCTGATTGTTAAGAACCTTTTTTTTTCACAAGGTTTCTGTTTGGAAGATCCCTAATCTGTATCTAAACTGACAATCTAATTGGTTTGAATTCCATGTATCACTTTCAACATTTAGAAATAGAGATTTTTCTCTTCAATGTATACTACTTATCTAATCAATATGTCAAATTATTCTCTTCACACAGTTTCAGATCAAAACTTTAGCCTCTGGCTTGCATTACTTGTGAAGTCCTCTGTGTGGCGCTGTAGATTTACCCAGCAGAGAGAGAGATAATGCTGTCACCAATGGCTGGTACTGCCTCCACCTTCTTTGAAGGTAGCAGCATAGGTTTGCGAGGTTTTAACGGTGCTATTAACTTTCCCTTGATACAAATCTAATTCAGAAACTCTGATAATCTTCACAATAATTTAAAGTGGTGTTTATAGACTGCATTTGTCTTGCCTGAAGTATTATGTGGTTTTTAGAGGCTCTCATGGACTTTTTAATTAACATTTTGACACAAATTTATACCGTACCAGTCAAGAGAATGGACACACCTACTCATTCAAGAGTTTTTCTTTATTTTGACTATTTTCTAGATTGTAGAATAATAGTGAAGACATCAACTATGAAATACCACACATGTAATCATGTAGTAAACAAAAAGGTGTTAAACAAATTGAAATATATTTTATATTTGAGATTCTTCAAAGTAGCCACCCTTTGCCTTGATGACAGCTTTGTACACTCTTGGCATTCTCTCAACCAGCTTTAACTGGAATGATTTTCCAACAGTCTTGAAGTTCCCACATATATTTCCCGAGCACTTGTTGGCATCGTTTCCTTCACTCTGCGGTCCAACTCATCCCAAACCATCTCAATTTGGTTGAGGTTGGGTGATTGTGATAGTCAGGTCATCTGAGGCAGCACTTCATCACTCCTTCTTGGTCAAATAGCCCTTACAAAGCCTGGAGGTGTGTTGGGTCATTGTCCTATTGAATAACAAATTATTGTCCCACTAAGCGCAAATCAGACGGGATGGCGCTTTGCTGCAGAATGCTGTGGTAGCCATGCTGGTTAAGTGTGCATTGAATTCTAAATAAGTCACTGAAAGTGTCACTAGCAAGGCACCCCCACACCATCACACCTTCTCCTCCATGCTTCACAGTGGAAACTACACATGAGGAGATACCTACTCTGAGTCTCGCAAAGACATGGCGGTTGGAACCAAAAATCTCAAATTTGGACTCATCAGACCAAAGGACAGAAAGGATGGAAATTCTACAAATTAACTTTTAACATGGCACGTCTGTTAATTGAAATGAATTCAGGTGACTACCTCATGAAGCTGGTTGAGAGAATGCCAAGAGTGATCAAAGCTCTCATCAAGGGAAAGGGTGGCTTGTTTGAAGAATCTCAAATGTAAAATTGATTTGGATTTGTTTAACACTTTTTTTGGTTACTACATTATTCCATACCTGTTATTTCATAGTTTTGATGTCTTCAAAATACTGTATATTGTTATATTCATTCCTATATCATCATTACAAGTGTCATACATGTATCATGTATGAAATGATTAACTATTGAATACAGCACTGTTGTGGAGGACTTATAAATGAATGATTTCACTGTACTTTTGAATATGACAAATAAAACTTCACTATTCAGATATAATTCAAATTACGAAAAAATGTAAATGCGTTGTGTGATAAAACTCATTTAGTTAATGTAAATTGTGTGTGTGCATCTGTGTCTGTGTATATACGTGTATTTGTCTGTGCGGGCATCTAGAGTGTGTGGGTTGTATAGATTATAATATTGTCCTTTTCCACCGCAAGGAAGTGCATTTTTGACAGTTGTTATGACCTGAGTCACTAACACATCATGTACTCTCATCATGGTTACAGCATGATGGATTCCGTCAGCATTCTCACTGAAATATTTGCAGTATTTTCTCTTTTTACGTGAAAACTAAAGCTATCCGTTTACAGATTAATTACTCGTTAATGACTCTGTGGATACTGTAGAAGTGTACATTATTTCCACCCTACTGACAAGTCATTATAAACCTTTGAATGTTCCAGAAAGGAAGTTTTGATTATTTACTAAGGGCTTTCCTTCAGTTCTTCCATGAACTTCCATTCTCTCAAATTTATGGTTTGTAGAAATCTGTCTTTTTTTTCTTTGCGCTGACGCAAATGTAAGTAAATGTGGCCTGCCATGCACTTTACTAGACCAGTTGTGGTTAAGTGAAGTAGTCCTCACTATCAGCAGACTCTCATTAGATAAAACGGGAGGATATGGAATTGGCTTCCTTTTATTGTTCTTCATTAATGGGGGCCATGTCTTCTGAGTGGAGAAACTTTATTCTGTGAGTTATGTAAATACTGTCTGCTCATTCTGGCTGTTTGTAGCCAATTTCACTATCATAGAACTGTTTTAACAGCTGCTTGTCTTTGTAAGGGACGTCCTGGAGTTTTCCTCTGTTTTTTTCTCTTTGAATACCTTTCCGGGAATCATTAAAGTAGATTACAGGTCTGTGTTGGATCCACAGTCAGGAACTCACTGTGCACATTGGTCCAGTATTATTTGTTTCCTTTCATCTTCCATTACTGAGAGATCATAAATGTGCCATTTGAACAACAGAGATTGTTTGAACGCAGCCAGCTGGTTATTTCTCTCCAGTTATCTATTTGTTGTCAGTGGGAATGATTTTTACAGGTCGTGTTGACTTTCCTCTCCCTCTGGTTTTGGCACATGGTGTGTGCTTATGTTCATGTTGTCTTTATGACTGTATTATTAACATGTCTGTACCAGTGTCTGCCCCCTCTTTCCCAGAGGGACAGGTCCTCTATCAGTGCTGGTCATCTGTGTGCTTGTGCCGATCCCTCAGCAGGACCCAGTGGCTTTCTCCTTAGGACTACGCTGTGGGACTACAGTGCAACCACAGGAGGATGCCCCCTGGAAGACAGAATTCTTCATGCCTTTAGTATGGTTACCACTTTTGCCTAAGTAAGTTGACATGATCAGATTACTGTCTGTTGATCAGAGCCACATGCTGAGCCCACTGATTATGTCTCTACATGCATTTATGCCTCTAGGCTCTGGGCGTGCTCGGTGGAGCTCGGACTGGAGCCCTGGTCTACGGTGTGATTAGTCTAATGCGCTAGGCCTGTATTCTCATCTCTCTCACCTTTTTATTTATTTTTATGAATTAAAGTGTTACATTTCTGTACATGTGTGTCTGGCATACTTATGCTATCTCGGTATCTGGATACAATTGATGATAACTCACTGTACAAGTGCCATCTAATATTATCTTGCCTAAATAAAACAAATTATATAAAACAAGGAATATTGCTGTGGTGCCTGTCTGTATCAATCCCTGGTGATTACAAGACTGGCTGCTTGCCACTTTCACATAATCTGGTTTGACCCCAGTCAGAGTTTGAAACAGAAAGGGAACTGACACAAAACAAAAGCTGTGACGGAGCTAAGCAGAGGCCTTGGTCTGGTATTATCTGTCGTTGCTAATGTCTTTAGCACAGATAGCTTAGGTCTTCAGAAACACAGTAAATCTTGTGAAGCTTATTTTCTTTGCTGCATCTGAGTTTTATAATGACCCTTTTCATTTGTTTTAACTGTGTCCAAAGGGAACGCTCTTTTTTCCAGCACAATGTTGCCTCCTTTTTAGCTGTGGAACTGAGTCATATTGTAATGGTGCTTGTGGGAATTCACACGGGTCAGTATGACACGATAGTGATTTCCCCATGGCAACCCAGAGGTCCCACTGCTCTTCCACCCCCACATATTGAGAGCCTCTCAAACATAAACCCCACCACACTGCATTTTGTTTCACTCCATTCTGTGGTATTTGGAGAAGAAAATGAATGCAAGAAATGCCAAGTTTGTAATTGCTGTCAGAACAACTTGTGAACCTATGCTTGCAATTGAAATCTTCTTTTCATGTGCCTTCATTCACTACAGAAACAAAATAGTTAGTCATGTGTTGTAATGTGATGTGTTGTATGTTTCTACAGTGCATGTGAATCATGTAACTTATGGAAACTGCAAAAAGAGCCTGAGGAGTAGAGTGATCTGCAGACAGACAGACGTGGCAGTGCATATAATGCCACAAAGGGTGTGCTTGGCCTGCCGGGGCTCTGGCTGGACAGTCAGATGACAATAGTGTGAACCTGCCTGCCAGAGTTCCTGGTGACAGAGCCAGCTACAAACTCATATGTCACCCACGGCATTTATTACAATGGCCGGCCGCCCTAGAAGTTCTCTTTTACATGGTTTGAGACCGTATTTCACAGCTGAAAGCGTTTCTCTCTCATGATTTGTTTTGCATGGTTTACACAGCTATTAAAAGTGTTTTATGAAGGGCACATCAGCCTGTTATTTCAGTTGCAATGACATAGAGCTTTTGGTGTTTCATTCCCAGATGAAGGTGATGAGCCAGTGAGATGCTGTGTTACAGACCTGTGTTGAGTTGGCTGGCAGACTGCAGTGTGTGTACTGTGTACTGGCCTGGGACTGAGGAGTCTGGGTGACATAGGGTTAAGGCCTTGCACTGAGGGGAGGAGGGTGAAGTGTCTCTTCAGAGGGGATGCTATATTCATTAAGATTGTTCCTTCCTCCCCTCTTACTTTCTGTCCATCTGAGGCACTATTATGGCTTTTCAGTCTGCTTCCTGCTCGAATTCCTTTCTCTGTTCCTCTTCCATACAAAAGGTGGCTCCGCTGAGGAATGGCTGGAGCTTGGATGGAGGGCTATTTTGACCTAAAGGACCCTCTGAGGCCAAGGCCGCTGTGTGTGTGTGTGTGCGTGTCTGTCTGTGTGTGTGTGCATCCTCTTTAGTTTTTGAAGGCTAGGGGTTCTTAATAGGCACTCTCTGATTAATGACAAAGCTGGCATTTCACTGTAATAATGGAGGCCAGTACAGCGAGTTAGCGATCTAAACCCTCAAGACGGCCAGGGCCTGTGAGCTCGCAGTGCTTTCATTGCTGAAATAAACAGAGCAGTCACTTTTGTTATTAGTTTCCTTCTTATTTGTTCTTTCTTTCTTTCAGTCTCTGTTTTCTCCTCTACAGTTTTTGGCCTTCATAATCTTTTCCAGCAACAAAAGGGAACAAAATGTGTCCTTCTACCAGTAATTGTGTCTGTGTGGAGGATATTCTGCCCAGTATGTTCTGATGTTGAGTGAAATGGGTAAGTGGTATTGATTGTCTGTCATACAGTAGTTAATAGACAGCCTTGTTTAGTAGAGCTAGCTGTCTGTCTCTTTGTCTCATAGGCTCAGGGTCTTCCATCCACAGAGAAGATGCCCTGAAACGCTGTGTTGCCCTAGCAACTACAGACACCTATTCCCTTCCTATCCTCATATTTTACAGCTTAGGATGTTTTTCTTGGAGAGATGCATGGTAATTGGCCTTGACAGGCATCTCCCAGAGGATGATTCTAATGGTTTAAGTAAGAACACAATGATATGGAGGGGAAGAGCACAAAGAGCCTTGTTGTAAGGCCATGTAGCGGATCATGAGTGGAGCTTTTCCCATGATGCTTCTACCCACCGTCCCTCTGCTATGAGACACTGTTTTCCTCCAATGCTGTTGCCTTCCTCCATTCACATCAATTAGGTTCTGTCTGGGCGCCAGCAAGTTCTCGATGCACACAGGTGTCCACACAAATACTGTCTGTTTTCTCGCCAGACATGTTGTGCTGGTCAACATGGCCTGTAAATTGTACAACGGGAATGGGGATATTCAGTTTGTCAACATTTTGCTCTTTATTTTATATTTCACCCTCCCGCTCTGTGGAATGGAGGCTATAGTCAATATAAAGTCGGCCTTCTTTTCAGCAGTGCTACCTGTTAAGAATGATTTAGCCTTCCACTATTCACTGCTGTGGTCTCTCACTAAGCTTTTAGTATTGTGAGAGAGAGTACCAGGTTGGGGGCTGCAAAGGACACTTTCATTTTTTTCTAGTTTCCCCTCCAGTTAACACTAACAGCCAGGGGTCTGGCTTCTCCAAACCACAGAGGAAACCTGAACTTTATTTCTTTACTCCTTGGCATAGTTTAGTGCCATGGTTGGCACACATCCACGAGCTCCAAACCAAATACCTGGAACAGGGTGGGCAGTGGGCACCGTGCCCTGTGCCCCCAGCCTTGCGCACACACGCACACACCAACACACAACGCACGCGCGCACACACCAACACACACACACACACACACACACACACACACACACACACACACACACACACACACACACACACACACACACACACACACACACACACACACACACACACACACACACACACACACACACACACATACACAGAGCCAGGGCAAACCCTAATCACATTATCACTGAGCCGTCCAAAACCTGGGTGAAATCTAGACCTGTAACTAATGAATAATGCTCATTCCATATTTCCAACCATCTGGAGACCTCCTGCATCTAATGTTAAGTGTTCTGCTTTTTCCTGCGTTCTGCTGATCTATATGGCATAGTGCAGAACAGACAGTTTGTGAGCAGTCCCTACCTCTGCTCATCACACTTTTGTGTCATTTTGCTTTCACCATTCCTGTTGCCTTGCCCTATCAATCTGACAGTGGTAGTGGATCAGCTGGTCTTTTTGTCAGTACATGCATTTCTATGTATTTTGGGACAGGTGCACTGTGAACAATTATATATTATGCCCTATGTATCGCCAATAGTCATCAGATGGTGTGTGACTGGCAACAGTTTTCACAGTGACCTCTGCAACATTCAGGCCCTGGTGTGGTTTTGATCCTGTGTTGAGGGACATTTCAACAGAACACAAGACAACACACCATCCAGCTGCCACGTCCTCTGTAGAAACATCCTGGTCCTTTGTGGCTCCACGTTGTTCTGGTCTCTGTGGAGACAGTAGAGTGCTTTTCCCCTCCTACTCTGCTCTGCTCTGTGCTCCTATTCTGTGCTGATAGCTCTGTTCCGGATGATCCAGGCCATTCGGATGTTTAATAATCAGGGTTTTGACATGCTTACTTCCTGCTCACACATCAGGGCCTGTGTAACACTTCCAGAAGCCTTCCCCTTGGCGGCTCAAGAAGAACCAGAGCTGATGGAATGTGTATACCCTCCTCCCCCGTAGCCCCAGCCCCGTAGCCCCCCAGCCGTGCTCTGGCTCATCCCGAAGGTTAAAGCCTCACACTCTTCCTCCCCCACAATCCCCCCACTACTGCGGGACTGAGTCCAGCACATCTGGAACCGGGCTCAGGCCATGGCTGAGCTGGGCAGGGCTGGGGTAGGCCAGAGTGGAGAGGAAAAGAGAGGAGAGCCACTGCTGTGTTAAGCCATCTGCTCCTCTGGATGTGCCTCAGCTCATCTCATCAGCAGCCGACTGACAGTGTGCTCACAGCACTTAGAGTAGAGCAACACTGCACTTTTCATTTACTCCAGTACCACTAAACCCAGAACTGTGAAAGATGCAAGTCTGGAGGGGACCTGTGTCAAAAGCAAACCTCCAGCATTCTGACTGGCTGCCTCAGCTAATCTGTGTCCATTGGGAAAGATGGTAGTGTTGGATACACTGAGAAAATTGAGGGATGGAGAGTTGCTTTAACTCTCAGTACATGATATCATGTGGGTTTTCACTGTAGTGTGTGTGTGTGTGTGTGTGTGTGTGTGTGTGTGTGTGTGTGTGTGTGTGTGTGTGTGTGTGTGTGTGTGTGTGTGTGTGTGTGTGTGTGTGTGTGTGTGTGTGTGTGTGTGTGTGTGTGTGTGTGTGTGTGTGTGAGTGTGTGTGTCTGTGTGTGTGTGCACATCCAACTGGAGCAGACGTGCTGGGTGCTAGACACATAGACAATTCTTTCTACCTGTTTAAGCAGATTCAGGCAGGCAGGAGAGCAGCGGCCACACACCATTTAGCCTGTTTATGTGTGTGTGTTTATGTTTGTGTCTTTGTGTTTGCATACACGCTGCCAAGGTCCAACAGAATAAAACACTATGCACCTTTCTGATAATGGACATATTTAAAATGAAAAAACCCACAGAAAGAACCAGTCCAAAGGCATGTTTAGGACACATCTGAGGTCCGTAGAGCAGGGCTGGCAGCATCAGGCAATCGCTCTGGCCTCACAGATGTGCCCAGATTATTATAATACAGGAAGCAATCAGCTTTTAAGCCACGACTATTGTATCATGATAGGATAATAAGTGGTTTAAAAATCCAGGGCAGTAAGAGGGAGCGGGGTTAGGGCTTGTATGTGTACTGCATGTGCCTGTTTGTTTGTGTGCGTGTGTCTCTGCCTAGAGATTGAAATTGTCAAAGCCTAATGGATTCATAAGAGCAAATGAGTTTGCGCCCATGCTTTGCAGAATTGGATCATTTGACGTAAATATTGCTATATTTACTTAAAAGCATGAAAGCATCTCATAATCATTGTGCAATGACAGTGACACTTATTAAAGGGATCAGATTGCAGTAGATATATGTATTGCCCTAACCCTGGGATCCCCGCTAAGGCGCTCTAACGTTATACCTTATTTTCCTGAGCACATGAAAATTCATCATGGTGGACTGATCCCTACCTAAAGGATCCTCTTTCATGACTTATGTTGGCCGTGCTGCTTTTTCAAATGGATGTATATAGCTTTTAGAAGTAATGCCCATGATGACTGTATCACTTATGTATAAATGATAGATCGCCTTTCTCTGTTAGATAAACTTTCCCCCATCTCTTCTCTCACATTGCCACATAAAAATGAATCACATGATGTCCCTGTTGACGGAGGAAATCCAAGTCTCGAGTCTCTTTTGGATGAAGGAATCGAAGCTCTCTTTTTGACACGTGGTGGCCTTAGTAGCTCAATAATTAAGTCTGTGCAAAGGTCAAGTTATGCTATTGCCAAATCACACGGTGTCCTAACATTAACACTGTTTTGCTTGGTCTTGAAGAACATCTCCTAACCTTTGTCTATGCTGGTGTTAAGGACATTGTTATATGAGGTGTATGAGGTTTAGGGTAGTGTGTGGCTAGCCATGCTAGCTGATGGTCCAGATCCCAGAGAGGACCACCAGAGGCTGTTGACTACTGCTGAGAGGAGGCTGGCTGGTTCTGCTCTACTATGCTCTGCTCTAAGCTCCAGTGGTCCTTTCCTCTCATACTTTTTGAATAGGTCTTGTTATACTCTAAGTGGTTGGGAATACTAGTTTGTAGTTGTACTTACTTTATGTATTCCAATAAAACAGAACATTTAAACGATATTGTTTTTGGATTTATTTCTTAGAGGGCTCAATCCAAAAACAACAAATGACTTGGAGGAAAACCTATTTTTACACTGCTCGGGTTGCTGCCTAGTGCCTAGGGTTCCATGTCACTGCAAGACAGTATTGACACTAATGCTGACCCATTCTGCAATAATAATTTCTCCCTATTATTGAAAACAGCCCACCACAAACTTTTGTGGGTAAATATGATAAAGCTGGTTTCCATCAGTAATTTGAAGATTGAATCAAAACCCTGAAAATGTCCCGCATTTGACCCACCCTGAGTAGAGCTGGTAATCTCATTCAATTTCCCTGAAGCCTCAGCCTTGCACAGGGAGCAGTGCAGAGGGAAGTTTTATAGTCCATCTTGAATCCCGATACTTTCTATTTTTTTTATTCTGCGGGCTGGTGGGGGAGTTTATTATTCAAAGAGTGATTTCCTCACATCAAGGATACTCAAGACCCCCTATCTGCTCTATGTCTACAGCGCTTTGATAGGAGAATGTCATTTTAGGAAATTGGAAGAGAGGAGGAAGCAGTGTGCTGCACTTTGTGAACCCTCCACATCCTGTCATAGGGCCGAGTGTTTGATTAGTATCTCCAGCTGGAGGAGAGGCTGGAAACAGCTAACAGATAGCACTAAATGCTAACAGCCGAGAGTCTAGGACTGGCCTCATTCTCCACTCTCACCCCGCTCATCATCATCACCACCGTGTTACCGAGATGCAGTCAGTCTGTTCTCTTTCACTCCAATGCTAATGAATGCATTGGCCTCTAATTTTGCTCTCTGGCTTTTTACTTAAGCCAGTCTGGCTGAATGAGTGTGTGGTGACGGTCATTTGTTACTTGCTGACAGGTTGAAGGGACATAGCACAGCCATTGTTCTTAGCAGTGACAGGTCAGGCAGAATGTGCACAAATGTGTGGAACGCTCAGATACTGGACTAGTCCTACACACTGGCTTGGTTGAATCATGTATGGATTTGGCAGTATGCAACATTATTTTACTCTCGTGTGGCCAGTGGGCAAAACGTGAGGCTGCCTTGATAAGTCATAAGTAGAGTACCTGTGGACTACCTGGCCTGATGACTCCTGGGTGTCCCCAGTCCACCTGGTTGTGCTGCTGCTCCAGTGTCATCTGTACTGCCTGCGGCTATGGAACCCTGACCTGTTCACCAGACATGCTACCTTGTCCCGGACCTTCTGTTTTTGTTTCTCTCTCTCTCTCTCTCTCTCTCTCTCTCTCTCTCTCTCTCTCTCTCTCTCTCTCTCTCTCT
Organism: Oncorhynchus keta; assembly: GCF_023373465.1. Classification (NCBI taxonomy): domain Eukaryota; kingdom Metazoa; phylum Chordata; class Actinopteri; order Salmoniformes; family Salmonidae; genus Oncorhynchus; species Oncorhynchus keta. The sequence continues at coordinate 245,795 of NW_026283207.1, read as the reverse complement.
CTCTCTCTCTCTCTCTCTCTCTCTCTCTCTCTCTCACTCTCACTCTCACTCTCTCACTCACCCCCTATCCACATCGATGGAACAGTAGTGGAGAGGGTAGCAAGTTTTAAGTTCCTCGGCATACACATCACAGACAAACTGAATTGGTCCACTCACACTGACAGCGTCGTGAAGAAGGCGCAGCAGCGACTCTTCAACCTCAGGAGGCTGAAGAAATTTGGCTTGTCACCAAAAGCACTCACAAACTTCTACAGATGCACAATCGAGAGCATCCTGGCGGGCTGTATCACCGCCTGGTACGGCAACTGCTCCGCCCTCAACCGTAAGGCTCTCCAGAGGGTAGTGAGGTCTGCACAACGCATCACCGGGGGCAAACTACCTGCCCTCCAGGACACCTACACCACCTGATGTTACAGGAAGGCCATAAAGATCATCAAGGACATCAACCACCCGAGCCACTGCCTGTTCACCCCGCTATCATCCAGAAGGCGAGGTCAGTACAGGTGCATCAAAGCTGGGACCGAGAGACTGAAAAACAGCTTCTATCTCAAGGCCATCAGACTGTTAAACAGCCACCACTAACATTGAGTGGCTGCTGCCAACACACTGTCATTGACACTGACCCAACTCTAGCCACTTTAATAATGGGAATTGATGGGAAATGATGTAAATATATCACTAGCCACTTTAAACAATGCTACCTTATATAATGTTACTTACCCTACATTATTCATCTCATATGCATACGTATATACTGTACTCTATATCATCGACTGCATCCTTATGTAATACATGTATCACTAGCCACTTTAACTATGCCACTTTGTTTACTTTGTCTACATACTCATCTCATATGTATATACTGTACTCGATACCATCTACTGTATGCTGCCCTGTACCATCACTCATTCATATATCCTTATGTAATAATATATATGCCATATATTCTTTATCCCCTTACACTGTGTATAAGACAGTAGTTTTGACAGTAGTTTTGGAATTGACAGTAGTTTTGGAATTGTTAGTTAGATTACTTGTTGGTTATCACTGCATTGTCGGAACTAGAAGCACAAGCATTTCGCTACACTCGCATTAACATCTGCTAACCATGTGTATGTGACAAATACATTTAGATTTGATTTGATTTGATTTGATCACTCTCACTCTCTCACTCTCACTCTCACTCTCACGAACCTGCTGTCTCAAACTCTGAATGACCCTGCTGGTCATCTATGAACATCTTGAAGAACAATCAGGCCTTAATGGCCATGTACTGTACTATCTCCACCCGGCACAGCTAGAAGAGGACTGGCCACCCCTCAGAGCCTGGTTCCTCTCTAGGTTACTTCCTAGGTTCCCAACTTTCTAGGGAGTTTTTCCTTGCCACCGTGCTTCTACATCTGCATTGCTTGCTGTTTGGGGTTTTAGGCTGGGTTTCTGTACAGAACTTTATAACGTCTACTGATGTAAAAAGACCTTTAGAAATACATTGGATTGATTGATACATTCAAGGCACCCAGTATCAGAGGCAGCAAAGCAACCCCACAGCATTATCAAACCTTCCCCATCTTTAATACATGAGATAAGACCACACTGCTTCAGCATGAAATATCCTTTAATTATATTTTTTACAAAATTGTATTATTTTACAATGTCAGTATGTCCATATAGTCAATGTTTTGACACCAAACTGGTGAAAGTTGCAGAGTTTATTGAAAATAACGCCATTATTGATTAAACACCTTTTCCTCCCGTCTGGTCCACATGAATGGTCTCCCAGCTCCCTTCTTCTTAGCAGCTGACTTGATGTCAGACCACTTCTTTTTACGGCATCACTGTCCCCTCTGATGGCAGAGACAGGCTTGGCCACTCTCGCCCATCCCTTTCCTTTTGGTCTCTGCAATGACCCCGCAGTTATCAAGTCTCCACTGTCACTTCAAGGTCTTGTTTGCTGAAGTTTTTATTGTGCTTTCCTTGGTTATCCATTTTTGATTTTGATATAGCTAGTCTGATGGCTATAATGTGTGAAAAATAATGGAATAACCAATTGCTATCATCCCTGTCATGTAAGCTTATTTATTGGTTTCAAGCACGTCACTAATGTCAATGACACATAAGAAGATATCTACGAAGTTCGTAAGAAAGATATTTACGAAGTTCCAAAGAAAACTATGAATTCGTAAGAACATTTTGAGGAATTCCAGGTGATTACCTCATGGAGCTGGTTGAGAGAATACCAAGAGTGTGCAAAGCTGTCATTGAGGCAAAGGGTGGCTACTTTGAAGATTATCAACTATAAAACATATTTTGATTTGTTTAACACTTTTTTGGTTACTACATGATTCCATGTGTTATTTCATGGTTTTGATGTCTTCACTATAATTTCAAATGTAGAAAATAGTAAAATGAAAGAAAAACCCTTGAATGAGCAGGTGTGTCCAAACCTTTTACTGGTACTGTATATTTTTAATGTATAAATTATCAACGTTACCATAGTTGCCATATATTACCTGGTAATTACCAAAATTACCGAAGATTCCCAGGAACTTGGGTAAGTTACCGGTAGCTTAGGAAACCCTACTCATAATACATTTGGAAAAGTGACATTTATGGCAGTAATGGGATGTTTTTTTTTCAGGGCGTTGAACATGAACTCCATACCGCTACTGTTCTCTGATCAGTTCCATATGGTGCCCTATCACAGCATAGAATCTTTCCCATATCTGGTTTCACAAGGAAGGATTCTGGCATGCATAATAACACAACATCATGTAGTACATTTTCAGGAGCAGAAAAACGGCAGTAGGCCTGCATGAGGGACCAACTTGTTGAACATCCAGGGAACTTTTTGGATTGCTAAAACATAACATTGCCATCAGAGGTAGGCTAACTAGTTCTGACAGTGTAATTGAGAGAAAGGCAGTCCAAGCTCTTGCTTTGGGGTGTTAATGTTTTGATCTAAGCTCTTACATTTACATTACATTTAAGTCATTTAGCAGACGCTCTTATCCAGAGCGACTTACAATCATACCCTTTCACTTATTCCCTAAAAATGTGTCTTACAGCCTGAATTTAAAAAAAAATCTTCACACATCTACACACAATACCCCATAATGACGACAGTGTACATTTTTTGTTGTTCAGATGTTTGCTAATGTATTGAAAATGAAATAAGAAATATCTCATTTACATAAGTATTCACATCCCTGAGCCAATACTTTGTAGAATCACATTACGCAGTAAATACAGCTGTGAGTCTTTCTTTTGCACAACTAGATTGTACAGTATTTTCACTTTATTTTTAAATTCTTCAAGCTCTGTCAAGATGGTTGATGATCATTGCTGGACAGCCATGTTCAAGTCTTGCCATAGATTTTGAGGTAGATTTAAGTCAAAACTGTAACTAGGCCACTCAGGAACATTCACTGTCTTTTTGGTAAGCAACTCCAGTGTTAGATTAGGCCTTGTGTTTTAGGTTATTGTCCTGCTGAAAGGTGAATTCATCTCAGTGTCTGGTGAAAAGCAGACTGAACCAGGTTTCCTCTAGGATTTTGCTTATGCTTAGCTCCATTCTGTATTTTTTTTTATCCTGAAAAACTCCCCAGTCCTTAACGATAACAAGCATACCCATAATGATGCAGCCACCCCTTTGCTTAAAAATATGGAGAGTGGTACTCAGTGATGTGTTGTTTTGGATTTGCCCCAAACAAAATTTTGTCCTTTGTATTCTGTACAAAAAGTAAATTGCTTTGCCACATTTTTTGCAGTGTTACTTAAGTGCCTTGTTGCAAACAGGATGCATGTTTTGAAATATTTTTTATTCTGTACAGGCTTCCTTCTTTTCACTCTGTCAATTATGTTAGTATTGTGGAGTAACTACAATATTGTTGATCGATTCTCAATCTTCTCCTATCACAGCCATTAAACTCTGTAACTGTTTTAAAGTCACCATTGGCCTCATGGGGAAATCCCTGTGCAGTTTTCACCAAAACTCTTTCTAGAGCTGGCCGCCTGGCAAAAAAGAACCTGATGGTCACTCTGAAAGAGCTCCAGAGTTCCTCTGTGGAGATGTGAGAACCTTCCAGAAGGACAACCATCTCTGCAGCACTCCACCAATCAGGCCTTTATGGTAGAGTGGCCAGACGGAAGCCCCTACTCAGTAAAATGCACATGACAGCCCGCTTGGAGATTTCCAAAAGGCACCTAAAGACTCTCAGACCATGAGAAACAATATTCTTTGGTCTGATGAAACCAAGATTGAACTCTTTGGCCTGAATGCCAAGAGTCAGATCTGGAGGAAACCTGGCACCATACATAAGGTGAAGTATGGTGGTGACAGCATCATGATGTGGGGATGTTTTTCAGCGGCAGGGACTGGGAGACTAGTCAGGATCGAGGGAAAGATGAGTAAAGTACAGAGAGATGAGTAAAGTACAGAGAGATGGATTGGTGAGGGCGAAAAATCAATTTAATCCATTTTCATAAATAATGCTGTAACATAACAAAATGTGGAAAAGGTCAAGGGGTCTGAATACTTTCCGTATGAACTGTACACCATCCAAAGTGTAATTAATAACTTCACCATGCTCAAAGGGATATTTTATATTTTTACCATCTACCAATAGGTGCCAATGAGAGGCATTGGAAAAGCTCCTTGGTCTTTGTGGTTGAATCTGTGTTTGAAATGTACTGCTTGACTGAGGGACAGAGATGAGATTGTCATTCAAGATTTTCATTTTTAATTCATTTGCAACATTGAAGACAAGCGGTCACGTCACGCTGGGAGTATATTTCCAGCTCTATTAACTACTCTTTACTCCTTGCAGCGAAGAACAATATACGTGCAGGTTTTTTGTTGTTCTTTTTTGTTTCCCCAACCCCACCCAGCCAACTTGTCTCCATACAACCCTCCCACCACCCATTTCCGGAAACCATGTTTTCCACCCCTCTCACCCCCCTAGCAACTAGAGTTGCTTGTCAGTCACCCCTGCGACAGTTCTGCCTGCCAGCAGTAATCGTCTCTGATTTATTGAGAGATTCAAAAAGCTAGAATTTTTAAGTAATATAATAGATTCCAAGCATTGAATATTTACATTCATGCCCTTCAACATTAATTGTGTAACTTTGCCCCAGAAGCATTTAACTACAGGGCATTCGCCTACCTCCTTGTGCCTTTTGCACACAATGTATATAGACTCCCCTTTTTTTTCTACTGTGTTATTGACTTGTTAATTGTATACTCCATGTGTAACTCTGTGTTGTCTGTTCACACTGCTATGCTTTATCTTGGCCAGGTCGCAGTTGCAAATGAGAACTTGTTCTCAACTAGCCTACCTGGTTAAATAAAGGTGTTCTCAACTAGCCTACCTGGTTAAATAAAGGTGTTCTCAACTAGCCTACCTGGTTAAATAAAGGTGTTCTCAACTAGCCTACCTGGTTAAATAAAGGTGTTCTCAACTAGCCTACCTGGTTAAATAAAGGTGTTCTCAACTAGCCTACCTGGTTAAATAAAGGTGTTCTCAACTAGCCTACCTGGTTAAATAAAGGTGTTCTCAACTAGCCTACCTGGTTAAATAAAGGTGTTCTCAACTAGCCTACCTGGTTAAATAAAGGTGTTCTCAACTAGCCTACCTGGTTAAATAAAGGTGTTCTCAACTAACCTACCTGGTTAAATAAAGGTGTTCTCAACTAGCCTACCTGGTTAAATAAAGGTGTTCTCAACTAGCCTACCCGGTTAAATAAAGGTGTTCTCAACTAGCCTACCTGGTTAAATAAAGGTGTTCTCAACTAGCCTACCTGGTTAAATAAAGGTGTTCTCAACTAGCCTACCTGGTTAAATAAAGGTGAAATAAAACATTTAAAAAATCATATGAAGGAATGTGCCTACCTGATTTAGGGGACACAGAACAGTTAGGAATTGGGACCAGTTTCATTGTAAAACATTTCCTTGGTTTCAAATGCAGTCTGTGAACAAACTTTAAAGTATATGTGTGTTTTGAAATGTTCTGATATTGTCAGAATTAATTTTTTACGCACATACAGTATATGTATACATACTCTTCTAACTGATAACAGTGTTAATTAGCTGCCATTCAAAGCGTTAATCTTATTCTCAATTAGGCCCTCAATAAGGTCCTTATCCACTTCATGACACTGTGTGACTGAGTTAACTCAGCCTTTCAACGTAAGCTAATTAGCGCGGCTTTGCCATGGTGTAATGCAAAGAGAGGAGAGGACGGGGGTACCCTGAGGTGGACAGCTGAGTGGATTGGGGCATGGCAGACCAGCATGCATATGGATGCTCTGATCTCTACTAAGTCTTCAGTAGATGCTGTTCTCTAGTGCATACAGCCTCCGATGGTAAACATGGATGTGTAATAGCTGCTCCAGCCCCTGCAGGCTGCACAGTGTATTCCTCCTTCTATGCAGGCCCCAGCTGCTGGGGTGCTAGCGGGTAGGAGACTCCAGTGAATTATCCATAATGTCCCCCTGTATGTGTCAGATCTGTGAAGTATCTCCCTGTGATGGGAGGCAGCTGAATGCACACAGAGCAAACGTGTTAATAAGGCCAATCACATCAGCACGCCGACCAGCTACATTTGGGTTCAATAAGGACCTGTGAAGCATCATCATCACTGCGGTGGGTTTGGATGTCTATTAGTGCTACTGCGGCACCAATATGGAGTGGGAAAAGCAGACATGATCATAGAGCTGTAGTCCTAGAGCTGTAAACACAGATACTGTATGTCAATGTTACAGTAGCTGTGCCTCAGACAGACTGAAACAATACAGATGATTTAAATCTAACACTGTACTCTATTGTTTGTATTCTAGACAGAGAAGGCAGGAGAGGATGATCTTCAAGGCAAAGCCAGCAAGCATCATCAGACCATCTTCTGGATATGATGGGACCATCAGGTAATGGAACAGCCTTTAACACTCATGTAAAGTGATCTGCAAGGCCACTGACCATCAACTCACTTCAATTATTCATCAGTGGAAACACTATTATACTGCACACACAGAGGTTACGGGTTAAGGGGCTTGACTGATAACAGGACAGACTTGGCTTGTGTCTACTCCATCACCCCTTACATTACAAGTACCTTGATCACAGCGTGTGCTATGTTTTTGATTGTATTATGGATAAGTACTGTAAATGTTGCTATGTCTACAAAAGGGGAAAGATAGCAACTGGCCCAACCTGACCACGGACATGGTAGCCTTTTGACTTGCTCTGGTCTGATGATGGGACTTGATTAACATTACACAATGGCTGTCGTGTGGGGATGATCAGTATGAATAAAAAAAACTACATAAGAAATAATACAGTTGGGAAATGGGATTTCCATGGTTTTATGATTATTTTAGTGGGTTTTGTACGATTGTATTAGCATTAAATCCATTTCCAGAGATTTGGTTGGTTCCCAGTCTTATAACGGCACACAGCAGTGTCAGTGTGACCTATTTCCTGCTCTGCTCTTTTCTCTGCATGTGACTTTAGTCTCTCATAAAAGCCTATGTGTTAAATCTTTTCTGGTAATAGAGTGAATATGTGACATTACCAACAAAACCTCAGGGACTTGATTTAAATATAATCTGTCTTCTGCTTTTAATGAAATCTAAAGGGAGATTGTGTTGTGAAACGTGAGACCTTATTTTGCCTCACATAAAGAGCCGTCAATGACATAATGTGCAGTGTACTGTAAGCAGTCAGAATGGGACAATATGTCAGGGACGGAACAACGGAGGGGAGGGGACTGACGGTCAACCAACATCTGGCCCCAAAGCCACAGTGACAAAACTGCAGTGACATCTGTTTATCTGCAGGGCAATGTGACACTGATGGTGTTAACGGCAAAAAAAGACTGAGAAAAATCCCTCTATCAACTGCTCTCTCTCTCTGTCACACTCTCTCTTTCCCGTTCTCTCTCTCTGGCCTAATTTGCACATCTGCTGAGGATGCATTGTACAAATACAAAGTCAGAAATCCGTAAGCTGCCATCCTGGTTTCTGATCCAAACGCTGCAGAGACATTAAAGCCCGTGGAGAAAAAAATAACTAAAACACAAGCCGAAGTGATAATTATTTTATAATACTTTTTTCCTGCTGGAAGTCTGTGCTGTGACTCCGGAAGAGCGTGTGTTAATGCACACATTTCCCATTATGACAGTGTTTGTAGAAGAGCCCCAGGCCTGGTGTACCCTTTGCATTTCCTCACAGCACAAAACCCTTCCATTAAAGGCCCCTGGAGATCACTGTAGATCTGTTTATATCTGTTAACAGCAGAGAACACAACAAATGTTCTCTTTTTACACATCCACGCTTCTGTCTATGGATGACCTATTTATTGTGACATTTAGACGATATTGGTAGTTCTTGCTCATGTCATTATCTGCTATGTTCTCATCGTACAAGAGGTTTTTGAAATCAAATAATCTCTGATAAAATCAAATCACTTTTGTCTGTTTTTTTGTTGTTGTAATCTTTGATCGCTGGTTGTTGGACAGGATATTCTCCATACATGTACACGTGTGTACAATACTTCAGCAGTTCAACACAAGCCCGAGTCTGCGTGTGAATGTGTGAATTAACACGTGTGCCATGCATAATTCTTCATGGCGAATCGGCCGAATCTAAGCTTCCCCAAATTGATGATTGAGATGTCAATAGTTTTAGAAATGGGATCTCCTCTGTTCCCAGGCTACGGCCATGGACAGATGCCCTTCAACACAATGGCATCACTTCTATTTTGCTAAAGTAGGCTGTAAACATTTATTACCTGTTTTAAAACAGGGGGCCCTCCCCAGCAGGCCTCCTATCCCATTCCAGGCAGATTAGGAGCAGTCCCAGTGGATCCTCTGCTGCCTTTTATGGGTCTTATCAGTCTGAGTGTGATTACTCATCGGCTCAGAGCTCCAACCAGCATGGCGCCACCTCTTATCATACAGCATCGCAGTAGCAGTGTCTTCCTTACCTCCAGACTGATGGGGCACAGGCACATGTTTGTCCATGCTGCCCAGGGATCGGAATGGTCTCTCTCTCTCTCTCTCTCTCTCTCTCTCTCTCTCTCTCTCTCTCTCTCTCTCTCTCTCTCTCTTCTCTCTCTCTCTCTCTCTTTTCTCGCCCATGCCTTTTACGGCCTCCTCTTCCTGTTTAGAGCCAGCTGTCTGGTGTCATTGGCACCGTTGCCTATGCCTTCCTCCCTCCGCCGCCATTGAGGACAAAAGCAGACAAGTTACGATTACAGATCTTCCCTGATCTCATTGTCTAAAGTGAAGTCACATTGCTCCGGTTTGATTGGATTTTGTTTCCAGCTATAGGGGAGCCTCACAGTATTTTCCACCGTACACAGATAACACAGAATAATAACGTCACTGCACAGGACAGAACAGCATGCTATACTCTGTCTGAAGGAAACCATATCTCTATACGTGTCTTATGGAATCAGATATTCCCAGACTTCAGGAGTCAGGCTGGGGTTATGAGTGGGAAGATCCTCTGGTTGACACCACAGTACTGTGTGGGTGGACGGATGCTCACTGCTCAGGCCTGTGGTGGCTCAGTTTCAGCAGATCAATTCAGACCTCTCAGTGTAATACACACCTACGTGCATTTTATACAGTTTTAAATCTACGTTTCTAGTGGACTTATACACCTTGTTTCAAGACTAACAATTTTGTACTTTCAGAGGACCAGTCGACCTGCCCTTCAAATAGTTCCGATTTAAAAAAGAAATACCTTAGAAATCCCCATGGAAGTGACTAATACAATGGCTCATTCATGTTATATAAGCAAATGTCTTTGTCCCTCACATACCAGGGACATATATTGGCCAACGGGCATGACTATCATTGTGGATTATCTTGCCCCTCAATGCAAAGGCGGTCAGCTATTGATCAAAGAGGGAGCATGGCTCAAATGACTTTGTGGGCTCTGTGAAGGAGGGGGATCTGTGAAGGAGTGGAGGAGACAAAGCAGCCAGTGTGTGTGAGTGGTGAGGTGTAAAGGTGTGTGTGTGTGGCTCCTTCAGCTGCCTCATTGTGGGCCTGTCAGGTAGCAATGCCCCAGGGCAGCCTGGGACTGGGCTTCTTTTTCCCAGCAGCGCTGCCATGGCCTCTCCTCTTCACATGGCTGAGTGCAAGCAGGGCTCTGTGGCTGGGCTGGGTGGCTGGGCTGGATGGCTGGACTGGGTGGCTGGGCTGGGCTGGGCTGGGGCTGGCTGGGCTGGGTGGCTGGACTGGGCTGGGTGGCTGGACTGGGCTGGGTGGCTGGGCTGGGTGGCTGGACTGGGTGGCTGGACTGGGCTGGGTGGCTGGGCTGGGCTGGGTGGCTGGGCTGGGTGGCTGGACTGGGCTGGGTGGCTGGGCTGGGCTGGGTGCCTGGGCTGGGTGGCTGGGCTGGGCTGGCTGGCTGGACTGGGCTGGGTGGCTGGGCTGGGTGGCTGGGCTGGGTGGCTGGGCTGGGTGGCTGGACTGGGGTGGGTGGCTGGGCTGGGCTGGGCTGGGTGGCTGGGCTGGGCTGAGTGGCTGGGCATTGGCAAAAGCAGCAGTAATAAATATGTTAGGAGCAGCCTGACCTGCGGCCTGTAATTATCTGGCTTGTTGTTGCAGAAAATAAAGGTGGCTTGTTGTTGCAGATAGTGGTCACATTCAGGCCCATAGGATCCCCATTCACAAGAAAGGGATTTTTTTCAACACTGATATGAGCCTAATCCTGTAACACCTGCACTGCTCTCTCCACTACTGAACAGACACAGTTTCACCTGGCCTGCCTCCCCCAGCCTCCCCTGCCGCTCTCACCCATACCCCAGCCTCTGTCACCCATACCCACAGCTCCTCTCACCCATACCCCAGCCTCTCTCACCCATACCCCCAGCCTCTCTCACCCACAATGTCTCTTTCTTCTCCCGGTGGCCTGGGGGCTCTGATCGGCTGAAAAGAAAAGGTACGATTCAGGTGCTCATTTTAATATTATTTTTGTGCTTTCTGCTCCCCTACATACACACTGATACTGCCTGCTATGAAAGCCACCATTCTTTGTGTGGCGACTGGGATGGGTCTGAGGGTCTTGACGGCGGTGCACAGCGCTAGCTGGCTTTTCTATCTCCTGTGGACCATCTCCCGGGTCCTCTACCTTTAGATGACCATCAATGGGTTCAGCACGTTTTGGCATCTGCCTAGATGTATTGTTTCTCTCTGGTCTTTATGTTTTCACAGCGCCTCTGGGAGGAAGACATTAAATCGCTTTAACACATGTAATGATTCATAGAGACCATGGCACGCATGAAATCGGTCCAAATGATTGCAGATGATCAGACAGGATGTACAGGGATTTTTTACTGCCCAACCACATTGCTTAATGTCATTACTTGATGTCATGTTTCTCTCATACACAGAAACATTATTTGATAGTGTAATTTCAGAATATCTTAGTTTCTGTTCCTCATCAGGCTGCACAAAGCTTTATCTGCACATCAATGTATGTGCTCCACAATCATTTACGCAGCCATTTTAGCTCAGCCCACAGATACCAAGGGGATCTGGTAATTAATGATCAGGACAGAAGATATATTTTGAGTGAGAAGGGGAGATGCACCTTGTTCGGCATTCAGCATGAAGTATCTCAGTATATACATTTTAGACAGCATGAAATCGCTATATTTCAGCATAGCTCTACCTCCACTGATGTTACTATGGCGAGTTGTCACTGTCACCCCTATATCCTCTATCCGTGATTCTCCATGATGTGAAAGAGACAGTGCAGATATTCCGGACCCCCACCCCTGGCCTATCACACAGCAGGTTGAGAGGCCTGGCAAGTCATTTCCTGTGTGCGTTTATTTTTGCAGATGGGTTTCGGGTTGGGAAGACGATATCAGCTCACCTGGCTGTGAGAGGGACAGAGCATCTCTTTGTTTATTCATTCAACAGGCAGATTGACCTGGACCAATGGGCCCCAGCAGCACCCGGCAGGCATCCACCCGGCCAGGATGACAATGGGGAGGTGAGGAGAGGGGACCCTCTGGGCTGGGGAGCCCCCCTGTTCTTTCCTCTCATTCGGAGATGTCTGTCTGCACTGAAACTGGGAATCCTTCCAGGAACGTGGAATAACAAGTATACGATTCCAATCGTATTTCCCTCCTTGGTGGGTCTGGCTAGATCCCCTTTGTGTTCATGTATAGCTACAAAAACAACATCTTTAAAGAGTTTATAATGTGACAAAACGTTGTGATACGTTACATCAATGAAATAAAGCACTAATGTAGTGCATGTATCAAGGCAGCAATATGCTGAGTCTGTCCGTACTAGAGGGGAAAGCCAAATAAATGCCCTCATTATCTCACTAATAAATATTGATTAGTGATTAGATTGTTATCATCAGTATTAAATAGAGCACCACATCTACAACAATATGGTACAGTAAGGTATGTTCACGAGACAATATAAAGTCTTTATGACTCAATATGTGAAATGTTTTCCTGTTGCTGTTTGGTTGTCCCCCTCCCCCTCCTCTTCTGCTCCAGCTCTCCTGTAAACTGATGCAGACGCTGAATTTCTCCCCAGGCATAGGGGCTGACAGCCAATTGCAACAGAGCTCTCAAATCGCTGTATATAACCCGAAATAAGCAAGGCAGAGAAATGTGTTTATAATAAACTAACAGGATGCACACATGTAGGAATGCTGAAAGACTAATGGTTTGTTGATGGAAGCTCAGATCCTAACACATTTTCATGTTTGTAGTTCTTAAAAAATGCCTCTTTCAGTGTGTGCTTTGACTAGGCTGCCAGTGAGCTCTCTGTTACTCTTTCACTGCTGTTTACAAAGGGAAGTGGTACTTGGAGTGAGTTGCCTTTATGTAGAGGCTGGGGGGGAAAATCCCTGAGAGAACATATGTTTTTGATAAAGCACGTACAGTATATGTCAGGACAGCAGCCCATATTGCAGCTAATTCATTCAGCTGAACATGTATTAATGTTATTGTATATACATGTACTGTTAGTAAGGGAATGGGAGCAGGGGGAAGGATGTGGGAGGGGGTACTGTAGTAGGGAGGGTTGAACTGAGCCGGTTATATATTTTGACATTTCTAAAGGAAAACGGTGGTTAACATCATTCAACAGGGGACCATTCCAAGTGAGGTAACACCTGATCTGGTCTGAGGGGAGGGTCATTAGAAAAAGACTCTGAGACATACAGGGCCGATGGGAGCTCCTAAACTGAATAACAGCCCTGGATTAAACCACCATCTTCAGCAACAAGCACGTAACAAGTGACTCTAGCACAGTTCTGCAAATAGGGTGAACAAACAATGGAATTAAACTGCAGCAGTACTGACAAACATTTGAGGAAAATAGCTCATGATAGTGTCATTAATGATCAGTGGTGCTTGACGCTGAGGGCTTGGCATTTACATTACATGACATGTTGTACAGTACAGTATGCGTCTTCCCTCCCGTGCCTTACAGCACTGTAGAGTCTACCCCCTAATTGGGTACCCTGTAATTAAGATATAAGTCTGAGTGTAGGGATACGGGGGGGGGGGATGACAAGCATTGATATAACAAGCAACGGCCACCCTAAGGAGCCCCTGGGGATCCCCCATGAACCCCTGCCTCCGTCGCCCCAAACCAGGCCAGATGCCCTGTCAGTCACACTGGTCAGCAGGACATAATCTACTAAATTAGTGACAAACACAAACAAGGGCTAAAACACAAACAACCATGCCTCCAACTCGCTCCACACACCCCTGACAGAAGTCTTAAATATATTTTTGATAGTTTCCATTTGTGCTCAGCCTCTGGTTGCGTTGGCCAGTTTTAGTGGTAGTAGTAGTCAAAATCAGATTTGTCCATTTCATTGATGATTATTACCACATTTTCAATTAAAACCATGTATCATTGTTGCCCTTGTAGTATTAATTGATATTAGTCAAATGTTATCAAATGTTCATTTAAATTAAGCAAAGCGTATTTGCACAGCATTTTAAGAGACAGAGTTTCATTCATGTGAAATCTAATAAACATAGAGTAAATATCCTGGAGACTGAAAGGCCATGTAGTATCATTGTGATAGATCAGAAACACATGCTTCTCCCTAGCTTTATGTCTGCAGGAGCATTATAAATAACACAGATTCATTTTAATATATGTGACACTAGCCGCTCAGTCGCTCCTCCTCCTGTTTTCTCTCCGTCTCTCTTTAATGCTTCTCTCTTCCACTGTTCTGTGTGCTAAAACATTGTTCATAAACCTGAGTGAGTGAGACCACACAGGAATTAAGTCTCCCCTCATGATGTTTACATAGTCATTGGGTGAAAGAATGCAGAGTCCTTACCACCAGTTTTGAAAATTAAGCCAGGCCAGGAAAATCAGGATACAATTTGGCACTTACGGAGGCTAAATTATTTCCTCCTAGTTGCTGATTTCTACTGAGAAATCTACCCTTAGACTGAAAATCACATCCGGGAAATGATTCAAGTACCTCTTGAATTAATGATTATTCTCCTGACCTTTTAACACACAGAGAACACAATGTACAGTACCAGTCCAAAGTTTGAACACACACAAACTACATTGTTGGTTAAGGGCCTGTAAGTAAGCACTGTTAGGTTGTAATCGGCGCACCTGTTGTATTCGACGCATGTGACAATTTTTTTAAATTAATAGTGAAGACATCAAAACAATGAAATAACACATATGGAATCATACAGTAACCACAAAAGTGTTAAAGAAATCAAAATATATTTTATATTTGAGATTTTTCAAAGTATCCACCGATTGCCTTGATGACAGCTTTGCACACTCCTGGCATTCTCTCAACCAGCTTAATGAGGTAGTCACCTGGAATGCACTTCAATTAACAGGTGTGCCTTGTTAAAAGTACATTTGTGGAATTTCTTTCCTTCTCAATGCATTTGAGCCAATCAGAAGATAGCCATATATGGTAAAATACCAAGTCCTTATTATGGCAAGAACAGCTCAAATAAGCAAAGAGAAACGACAGTCCATCATTACTTTAAGACATGAAGGTCAGTCAATCTGGAAAATTTCAAGAACTTCGCAAAAACCATCAAGCTCAATGATGAAACTGGCTCTCAGGAAAGGAAGACCAAGAGTTACCTCTGCTGCAGAGGATCATTTCATTAGAGTTAACTGCACCTCAGATTGCAGCCCAAATAAATGCTTCACAGAGTTCAAGTATCAGACACATCTCAACATCAATTGTTCAGAGGAGACGGCGTGAATCAGGACTTCATGGTCGAATTGCTGCAAAGAAACCACTACTAAAGGACACCAATAAT
Organism: Oncorhynchus keta; assembly: GCF_023373465.1. NCBI lineage: Eukaryota > Metazoa > Chordata > Actinopteri > Salmoniformes > Salmonidae > Oncorhynchus > Oncorhynchus keta. The sequence continues at coordinate 230,491 of NW_026283207.1, read as the reverse complement.
AAGAAGAGACTTGTTTTGGCCAAGAAACACAAACAATGGACAATAGACTGGTGGAAATCTGTCCTTTGGTCTGATGAGACCAAATATGAGATTTTTGGTTCCAACCGCCATGTTTTTGTGAGACACAGAGTAGGTGAATGGATGATCTCAGCATGTGTGGTTCCCACCGTGAAGCATGGAGGTGTGATTGTGTGGGGGTGCTTTGCTGGTGACGCTGTCTGTGATTTATTTCAAATTCAAGGTGCACTTCACCAGCATGGCTACCACAGCATTCTGCAGTGATATGCAATCCTGTCTAGTTTTCTCTTAGTGTGACTATCATTTATTTTTCAGAACAATTTGACCAAGGAGAGTGATAGAGTGCTGCCTCAGAAGACCTGCATGGTGAGCTGGTTGAGAAAATGCCAAGCGTGTGCAAAGCTGTCATCAAGACAAAGGGTGGCTACTTTGAGGAATCTAAAATCTATTTTGATTTGTTTAACACTTTTTTGGTTACTACAGTACATGAATCCATATGTGTTATTTTATAGTTTTGATGTCTTCACTATTATTCTACATTGTAGAAAATTATAAAATAAATAAAAACCCTGGAATGAGTAGGTGTGTCCAAACTTTTCACTGGTGCTGTAGTTGTATTTTTTATTGCTCGTTTTACGCCTCCAGTTACTCTGGTGGATGTTACTGTACTGTGTGTTGTTTTAAGGTTGTGGATTACATTTTAAAGGAGTCTTTTTTTGTCTCAAAAGCCTTGAGTAATTATTAGTGTGTGATTAAAAATAACATTATCTTACAATGACACACTTGTAATTTTTTGACATAATGAGAATGTAATTTAAATATTAAATAGATCAAATTTGATTACAATAATAAACAATCATGTTTTTTTTCAGGTCTTGTATTTTTATACAGTATTAATTATACATGATTTGAGTAGATGAACAACATATTAATTGTGTCATATTATTTACACATGCATTTCATAGCAACAGTATATCAATAAAAAAGCATCCTTTTTATGGTTTAAAATGTTCACATCTATTCAACGAATTTGTGTGCCTGATAACAAGTTGTCTGTGTTTGAGGGTGGACAAAAGCGAGCGTGAAAGACAGTACCTTGGTATGAGAGGGGGAGAGCTTCACAGCTGTAGGTGAGTAATAGCGGTAAATGAGTACCTTCCAATGATTACACTTTATCCAGACAGGATGAAGTCATCACTGTTTTTCCTTGTTTTCCCTCTTTTGTCCCGTTTTCAGCACTCATCATTTTATAAGTCCGTGCTTTGGGCTTGATCCATTTTACCACGGTTCTCACTAGAGCAAGATGAATGGTCTCAGGATTGATGAGATACACAGTTCCATTCCACTGTGGTTTAGGAGGGGTGGTTTTCTCAGACTTGTGATTTCTCACACTTGTGATTCACTGGTTCTAAATAATAATTTCAAGAGACACTCAGGCATGGGGTCAGTAAAAGGGATGACAAAGACACCACCGGAGGGAAAAGCCAGGAGACTGTTTAAGTCTTACTTCACACATTGAAGCTTGAGTCAGAGACATAAGCAATTTGTTATTTCCTTTTTTCCACCTTCTTGTCCTTTTTGAGTAGGTCAACATCTGTGTGTGTGTATATGCATATATGAATGACTCAGCATACTAGATAAATGTGTTTGAAGACATTTGGCTGTGTTTGTGAGTTTACATCTTCTTTTCATATGAACCTTGAGAAATCCTTGGTAGAATCTATTGAAGGCTGAATTTCTGCGTTGTCTCGTCAGACATCTGGAAATGGGAATGTTTGCTGTTCCTCCTCAGCCGCCTTATGCTTTCACTTGATTTTATTATCTGGTTAAAGTTTTCTTTCTCCTGCGAGGAGGAAGAAAACAGAAGTATGAGACCCAGGGTCTGTCAAGGGGTCAAGTGGTGATTGCTGATGTTGTCTCCTCTAAACACATGTATAGTCCCATAAAGCACAAGCTGTTCCCAAAAGTTTGGTAACCATTAAGGGACTTCCTAAGTCAGTTCCGGAGTCAGGTCTCTGTGGACGGGTTGAGGGGGGGGGGGGCAAGTATGGGGTTTGGCCAGGGAGGTATGGGGTGGTTGGCATTTGGAGGGATGGCGGCAGGGCCATAACTACAAATGAGGACACAAGTGGTCTGGACTGATGTAATACAAATAAAAAATAAAATATACACTACCGTTCAAAGGTTTGGGGTCACTTAGAAATGTCCTTGCTTTAGGAAGGAAAGCATCATTTTTTGATCATCAAATTGATCATAAATACAGTGTAGAATTGGTTAATGACTATGGTGGCTGGTAACGGCTGACTTGTTATGGAATGTCTACATAGGCGTAGAGGCTCATTATCAGCAACCATCAATCCTGTGTTCCAATCCTGTGTTAGCTAATCCAAGTTTATCATTTTAAAAGTCTAATTGATCATTAGAAAACACATTTGCAATGATGTTAGCACAGCTAAAAACTGTTGTTCTGATATAACTGGCCTTCTTTAGACTAGTTGAGTATCTGGAGCATCGGCATTTGTGGGTTCAATTGCAGGCTCAAAATGGCCAGAAACAAATTACTTTCTTCTGAAACTTGTTAGTCTATTCTGGTTCTGAGAAATGAAGGCTATTCCATGTGAGAAATTGCCAAGAAACTGAAGATCTCGTACAACGCTGTGTACTACTCCCTTCACAGAACAGCACATACTGGCCCTAACCAGAATAGAAAGAGGAGTGGGAGGCCCTGGTGCACAACTGAGCAAGAAAACCTGTTTTTGCAAACGAGTGGAATCATGAACAGTGGTTTGTTCGTTGTGTTCGCCAATATCCCCCGGATTTGCCTTTTTAGTAGCACATTCACCACTCTCAAACATCCAACAGCCCTCTCTTGGCACAGTCCGAGGGCCTAAGATGTGAAATGAACTACCGCAGCTCGGAGTCAGCTCAAGCAGGCAACGAGAGATGCTGCTGACAGTGTGTTTGGGATATGCCAGACAAAAGGCCGTTTTAAAACACCCTGCAACTCGGAGAATGAGTGCACAGCTGGTAAATAGTCAATTTTAGATACGTCAGTCAGTCGGTGGCTAGCTGCCGGCAAAGACTTCTATTGCAGTAATGTTGAATGGCTCTGGCAAGTATTACTTAGCCAGCTAGAAGGATGAAGTAAGAAGCTAACGTTAAACGGAGCCTACCACAGCAGGAGCAAAAAATAGGCTACTATTTACTAGGCTAATAAGACAGAGTGGTGTGGCGCTCAGTGGTGAGCCTGAGGCAGTCTGCAATGCTTTTAAGAGGAAACAGAGGAGACCAAGAGAGGAAGAAAGCAGAGAGAAAGGTTAGTACAGCAGTTCCCAAACTTGGGGTCGAGGCCCCATGGGGTGGGTCCCCTGATTAATCTATGTTAATCTTATCAAACAAGTTAGTAACTTTAACAAAAAAGTGATGTTTTCAATATGGCCTATCTTCCCTATAGGCCACATTAAAACGCAATCAAAAAGCAAACAATAAAGTTATAAATACGTTTTATTTTATATTGGTGGTTTTTCGTCTTATTTCGATCGCCCACTCCTATTTTATGCAATTCATCATTCTAACTGACTGAACAGTTGTTGATGCCTTGTGTCAGTGTGAATCATTTCTCATAATTCCTTCCTTTCAGGGGTATAACATTACAAATACAGTTCCTGGTTTGTCCCGGGGACGTTTTTAGGACGTTCTTGGGGCGTGGGTGTCATGGTCCCCTGAAGGTTCCCTGAATATTCTTCAAATCAAATGTTATTTGTCACATGCGCCGAATACAACACCTTACAGTGAAATGCTTACTTGCAAGCCCTAAACCAACAATTCAGTTTTATGAACAATACGCGTTAAGTATGAAATGATAAGTAAAAAATAATAAATAAAAGTAGCAAATAATTAAAGAGCAGCAGTAAAATAAGAATAGCAAGGCTATTTACAGGTGGTACTGGTTAGTCGAGGTAATTGAGGTAATATGTACATGTAGGTAGAGTTAAAGTGACAATGCATAGATAATAACCAGAGAATTGCAGCAGAGTAAAAGGGGGGGCAATGCAAATAGTCTGGGTAGCCATTTGATTAACTGTTCAGGAGTCTTATGGCTTGGTGGTAGAAGCTGTTGAGAAGATTTTTGGACCTAGACTTGGCACTCTGGTACCGCTTGCTGTACGTACAGTGACAGAGAGGACAGTCTATGACTGGGGTGGCTGGAGTCTTTGACAATTTTTAAGACCTTCCTCTGACACCGCCTGGTATAGATGTACTGGGCCGTACGCACTACACACTGTAGTGCCTTGCGGTCGGAGGCAGAGCAGTTACCATAACTGGCAGTGATGCAAACCAGTCAGGATGCTCTCGATGGTGCAGCTCTAGAACATGTTGAGGATCTGAGGACCCATGCGAAATCTTTACAGTCTCCTGAGGGGGAATAGGTTTTGTCGTGCCCTCTTCATGACTGTCTTGGTGTGTTTGGACCATGATAGTTTGTTGGTGATGTGGACACCAAGGAACTTGAAGCTCTCAACCTGCTCCACTACAGCCCCGTCGATGAGAATGGGGGCGTCTCATCGTTGTCGGTGATCAGGCCTACCACTGTTGTGTCATCAGCAAGTTGTGCATGGCCATGCAGTCATGAGTGAAGAGGGAGTACAGGAGGGGACTGAGTATGCACACCTGAGGGGTCCCCATGTTGAGGATCAGCGTGGCAGATGTGTTGTTACCTACCCTTACCACCTGGGGGTGACCCGTCACTATGGTGTTGAACGTCAATGAATAGCATTCTCACATGTGTGTTCCTTTTGTCCAGGTGTGAAAGAGCAATGTGGAGTGCAATAGAGATTGCATCATCTGTGGATCTGTTAGGGCGGTATGCAAATTGGAGTGGGTCTAGCTGGTGATGTGGGCCATTACCAGCTTTTTCAAAGCACTTCATGGCTATAGACGTGAGTGCTACGGGTTGGTTGTCATTTAAGCAGGTTACCTTAGTGTTCTTGGGCACAGAGACTATGGTGGTCTGCTTGAAACATGTTGTTATTACAGAGTCAGACAGGTAGGAGGTAGAAAATGTCAGTGAAGACTCTTGTCAGTTGGTCAGCACATGCTCGGAGTACACATCCTGGTAATCCCTTTGGCTCTGCGGCCTTGTGAATGTTGACCTGTTTAAAGGTCTTACTCAGAGAGCGTGATCGCACAGTCATCCGGAACAGCTGATGCTCTCATGCATGTTTCAGTGTTACTTGCCTCGAAGTGAGCATAGAAGTAATTTAGCTTGTCTGGTTGGCTCGTGTCACTGGGCAGCTCGCGGCTTTGCTTCCCTTTGTAGTCTGTAATATTTTGCAAGCCCTGCCACATCCGATGCCGGTGTAGTACAGTTCAGTCTTAGTCCTGTATTGATGCTTTGCCTGTTTGATGGTTTGTCGGAGGGCATAGCCAGATTTCTTATAAGCTTCCAGGTTACAGTCCCACTCAAATCAAATCAAATGTATTTATATAGCCCTTCTTACCGTAACTTCTCCGCTGTGCAATCTGGTTTCCGAGCCGGTCACGGATGCACCTCAGCCACGCTCAAGGTACAAGACAGTACTGTGCAGCCTTCTTCATCGACCTGGCCAAGGCTTTCGACTCTGTCAATCACCGTATTCTTATCGGCAGACTCAGTACCCTCAGTTTTTCTAATGACTGCCTTGCCTGATGACACCATTCTGTATACTTCTGGCCCTTCCTTGGACACTGTGCTACGCTGCCGGGGCGGCTAGAAACCGGAAGGTTGCAAGTTCAAACCCCCGAGCTGACAAGGTACAAATCTGTCGTTCTGCCCCTGAACAGGCAGTCAACCCACTGTTCCTAGGCCGTCATTGAAAATAATAATTTGTTCTTAACTGACTTGCCTAGTTAAATAAAGGTAAAAATAAAAATAAAATCTAACCTCCAAACGAACTTCAATGCCGTACAACACTCCTTCCGTGGCCTCCAACTGCTCTTAAACGCTAGTAAAACCAAATGCATGCTTTTCAACCATTCGCTGCCTGCACCCGCATGCCCGACTAGCATCACCACCCTGGATGGTTCCGACCTAGAATATGTGGACATCTATAAGTACCTAGGTGTCTGGCTAGACTGTAAACTCTCCTTCCAGACTCATATCAAACATCTCCAATCTAAAATCAAATCTAGAGTCGGCTTTCTATTTCGCAATGAAGCCTCCTTCACTCACACCGCCAAACTTACCCTAGTAAAACTGACTATCCTACCGATCCTAAATTTTGGCGATGTCATCTACAAAATAGCTTCCAATACTCTACTCAGCAAACTGGATGCAGTTTATCACAGTGCCATCCGTTTTGTTACTAAAGCACCTTATACCACCCACCACTGCGACCTGTATGCTCTAGTCGGCTGTCCCTCGCTACATATTCGTCGCCAGACCCACTGCCTCCAGGTCATCTACAAATCCATGTTAGGTAAATCTCCGCCTTATCTCAGTTCACTGGTCACAATGGCAATACCCACCTGTAGCACGCGCTCCAGCAGGTGTATCTCACTGATCATCCCTAAAGCCAACACCTCATTTGGCCGCCCTTCCTTCCAGTTCTCTGCTGCCTGTGACTGGAACGAATTGCAAAAATCGCTGAAGTTGGAGACTTTTATCTCCCTCATCAACTTCAAACATCTGCTATCGGTAAATAGCCCACCCAATTTACCTACCTCATCCCCATACTGTTTTTATTTATTTACTTTTCTGCTTTTTTGCACACCAGTATCTCTACCTGCACATGACCATCTGATCATTTATCACTCCAGTGTTCATTCGCAAAATTGTAATTATTCACCTACCTCCTCATGCCTTTTGCACACAATGTATATAGACTCTTTTTTTCTACTGTGTTATTGACTTGTTTATTGTTTACTCCATGTGTAACTCTGTGTTGTTGTCTGTTCACACTCCTATGCTTTATCCTGGCCAGGTTGCAGTTGTAAATGAGAACTTGTTCTCAACTAGCCTACCTGGTTAAATAAAGGTGAAATTGAAAAATAAAAAAACATCAGCTGATATCTCAAAGTGCTGTACAGAAACCCAGCCTAAAACCCCAAACAGCAAGCAATGCAGGTGTAGCAATGCACTCCTTAAAAGCGGCAGCTCAACCCTTTAGCTTAGCTCAGTGGAGATGTTGTATGTAATCCATGGCTTCTGGTTGGGGTATGTACAAACAGTCACTGTGGGGACGACTTCATTGATGCACTTATTGATGCAACCTGTGACTGATGTGGTGTACTCCTCAATGCCATCGGAAGAATCCGGGAACATATTCCAGTCTGTGCGAGCAAAACAGTCCTGTAGCTTAGCATCTGCTTCATTTTACCACAATTTTTGACCGAGTCACTGGTGCTTCCTGCTTTAGTTTTTGCTTGTAAGCAGGAATCAGGAGGATATAATTATAGTCAGATTTGCCAAATGGAGGGGGAGGGAGAGCTTTGTATCCATCTCTGTGTGTGGAGTAAAAGTGGTCTTTAGTTTTGTCCCTCAGTTTGCACATTTAACATGCTGGTAGAAATTAGTTACAACAGATTGAAGGTTCCCTGCATTAAAGTCCACAGCCACTAGGAGCGCCGCCTCTTGGGACGTTGTTTAATGGCCCTCCGGAGGTTTTGTCCAGTCCCCCCCACATTCAGTCCCCCCCCTCACTAAAACTCAAACCCTGGTTCCGGCCCTGGATGGCAGGGGTGTGTGACTTTCATTTTTACATTTTGTAAAAAAAAATGCGACTTACTGTTAGTGCATTCATCTTACGATAGGTATGTGAGACAACCACATATCACAGTCATAGTAAGTGAATTGTTCTTCAATACAGTAGCTATCAGCAAAGTCAGACCTAATAAGGGGGGGGGGAAGTGAAGTGCTAGTGTTAGTTCACAAAATACTTTATTATATATTTTTGGGTGGATTTGTATGGATTGCATCAAGTTGCTTGTTGCTTCTTTTTACAAAGGGGAAGTGAGTCTGGAGACAGACCCAGCCAAGGGGCATCTCACGCAAGGCTGTCCCAGACAGGAAGTGCCTGGCCTGGCCAAGCTGTGTTATGATAGAGGATCTGTAGATTGGAGGACGAGCTGTGAACTTCACATGCTGCAGGCCAGAGGAGTCTTGGAGGAAATGAAAGGATCATTTAGTTTGGGGAAGACGGGGCCTGAGGAGAGTGGAGGATGGGGGTAAGCCAGAGACATCTATCCCAGCCATGCATTAAGAGAAACAAACAGCAGTAAAAAGAGCAGGGAAAAAAATGCATATCAACGCCTCAGGCAGCCACAAGCTTACTTTCAGACAGCTTTCAAAAGTCTGGTCTATTTAAAAGTATTCTCTCTGGGTTGGTCAAGAAGTGAGAGCAGAGTGCCAGTCCCATTATCTCTTCTCCTGTCCCTCAGGCTGGGCTGGGCTTTGATTCCCCTCTGCTGGGCCTGGGTCTGTTGTCTGGGCCGAGGCTGTGAAATAGATTTGTGAGAGGGCGAGTGGTTTCAACCGCCAGGGTAGAAAGGGGATAGGTGTCTGAATGTTACGCTCTGATCAGGCTGCTGAGAAGGTGGCTGAACCTTGTCGCCACATCGATTAATGATTTCCGCCGTAATTCACCAACACTCCCCCAGTGATGATCCTTCTCAGTCCGCCTGCTCCTTCATTAACCATCCAACATCCTCCGTTTTCCAAACAACTCCCAACATCTCCCGGCAAAACACAGCCATCCTTCCTGAATGAAACTAGGTCCCCTGTGAGTGCAGCAGGAGCAGAAAGGTGCGAGCGATGAGGGCCAGGGTGGCCAGTGTGTGTCTAGAGATACACTGAGGTGCTGCTGGCACAGGGGTTGGTTCTTTCAGGTCTGGGGTGGTTGAACACTGGTACTGTTCTGTTGGTCTCCTCGGTGCGAGCTGGAGGGTCTGGCTGCTTTCCCCTCTCCCCCCGCTGTAATGCTTGGCTGACCCCAATTAGAGACGCTCTGTCTCTGATTAGAGAGTGCTGGGAGCGACCCATGCAGAGGACGGGTGAGGGGTGGGGGATGAATGCTGTGATTGTGCAGCGAGGTCTGCAGGTTTTGCCGTGAAGACTTCCACACAGACACCACTCTGTAGACACAGATGCCTCCTGTCCCCCCAGGACAGAACGTATGGCGCTGACAGTGCCTCTGCTGACCGTGAGGAGGCTGTGGAGGCCTATCCTTTACCTCCCCATACCCTTAACTCTCCAGGCAAGTACAGGCAGGACAGGCTATGCTTATCAAAGCCACATGTACCTCGCTGGCAGCTGTGAAGGCTGCTGGGTTGGCCTGTCCCCCATCCATCTGGGTTCGGATGGGCTCCAGTACATCCATGTCAGTTCCACAAACAGACAGAGACACAGGGCACATCCCTCACTGCATGCTGCCACTCATTTACTCAAATACACAACTCAATATGTTCCACCCTTTCCCTCATTTAACCTAGTAATTTATTCTTGTTTTCTTCCAGGATAGGATAAGTGATTAGCTAAATCTGCCTCGCAGGAGTCTGTCTGAAACAGGGCCATATTAATGCCTGCTGCTCAGCCCGGAATCAGTGACCTCTGGAGATGCAGTAGCAAAGGCTCCCGTGTGGCGCAGTGGGCTAGGGCACTGCATCTTAGTGCTAGAGCTGACCCTACAGACCCTGGTTCAATCCTGGGTTGTATCACATCGGGAGTCCCATAGGGCAGCGAACAATTGGCCCAGCATCGTCAAGGTTAGGGGAGGGTTTTGCTGGGGTAGGCCATCATTGTAAAATAAGAATTTGTTATTTACTCACTTGCCCAGTTAGATTTAAAAAAGATATATAAACAGTACCAGCCGAAAGTTTGGACACCTTCTCATTCCAATATATTTTTTTAGTTTGACTATTTTCTACAACGTAGAATAATAGTGAAGACATCAAAACTATGAAATAACAATCATGTATTAACCAAAAAGTGTTAAACAAATCAAAATTGATTTTATTCTACAACGTAGACAAATTGTAAAAATAAAGAAAAACCCTAGAATGAGTAGGTGTGTTCAAACCTTAGACTGATACTGTATAAAAAAGGTGTTGGTATCGTACATACTGGGCAGGTTCTGTGTTGGTGTAGTAGTCTGGAGGCCTCCCAAGCCCCAGCAGACCCCTGTGTCATGGTGTAGTATGACAGTGAAAGAGTGCGGAGGTGACCGTGGTATCAGCTGTGGAACAGAGGTAGCCTCTTAAGGATCGGACCCTTTTTTTCAATTTTCGCCTAAATGACACACCCAAATCTAACAGCCTGGAGCTTAGGACCTGAAGCAAGGATATGCATATTCATTATACCATTTTAAAGGAAACACTTTGAAGTTTGTGGAAATGTGAAATTAATGTAGGAGAATGTAAAACATTTACATTAGATCTGGTAAAAGATAACTTTTTTTTTTTTTGGTCACAATGTCTTATTCCAGTTTAGGCACAATTTATATTTTGGCCACTAGATGGCAGCAGAGTATGTGCGAGGTTTTAGGCTGATCCAATGAACCATTGTATTTCTGTTCAAAATATTGTATCACGTCTGCCCAAATGTGCTCAATTGGTTTATTAATACATTTTCAAGTTCACTGTGCAGTCTCCTCAAACAATGGCATGGTATTATTTCACTGTAATAGCTACTGTAAATTGGACAGTGTAGTTAGACTAACAATAATTTAAGCGTTCTGCCCTTAACAGATATGTCTATGTCCTGGGAAACACCGATCATTTAGAGCAGTGGTTCCCAAACTTCTTATAGTCCCATTCCCCTTCAAACATTCAACCCCCAGCTGCATCTGGGTCAGTGCACTCTCAAATGTTGTTTTTTGCCATCATTGTAAGCCTGCCACTCACACACTATACAATACATTTATTAAACATAAGAATTAGTGTGAATTTTTATCACAACCCGGCTCGTGGGAAATGACAAAGAGCTGTTATAGGACCAGGGCACAAATAATAATATAATAATGATCAATAAATTCGCTCTTGATTTAACCATCTTACATATAGAACTTTATTTGTTAATCGAAAATTGTGACTAACTCACCACAGGTTAATGAGAAGAGGGTGCATGAAAGGTCGTGCTGTTGGGTTGTATTGGAGAGAGTCTCAGTCTTAAATAATTTTCTACATACAGTCTGTGCCCATATTTCTCTTTTCATGCTAGTGCGGGCCGAAAATCCACTCTCACATAGGTACGTGCTTGCAAAGGGCCTCAGTGACTTAACAGCGCGATTTGCCAAGGCAGGATACTCTGAGCGCAGCCCAATCCAGAAATCTGGCAGTGGCTTCTGATTAAATAAATATTTTACAGAACTGCTTGTTGCAATTTCGATGAGGCTCTCTTGTTCAGATATTGGTAAGTGTATTGGAGGCAGGGCATGAAAGGGATAACGAATCCAGTTGTTTGTGTCTTCTGTTTCGGGAAAGTACCTACGTAATTGTGCACCCAGCTCTCTCAGGTGCTTCGCTATATCACATTTGACATTGTCCGTAAGATTGAGTTGATTTGCACACAAAAAATCATACAAAGATGAAAAGACCTGTGTGTTGTTGCTTGCACACACGTTACCACTCCACTGTCTGCCTGTCATGGTTTTTGCACCATCAGTACAGAGACCAACATGAACAGCACTACGTTTGGCTACATACGGACCATTAGTGGAATTCCCGCGAAAGAGTAACATTTAATGTGATTGGATGTTAATTATTTGACTTGGCCACCTATATTTGACATTGTGTTTTTATTTCGCTGAACACTAGATGGTTTCATTATATTTTTAGCAGTGAAACAAAGCTGCTTGTGAATCACATTTTTAGTTGGCATACCCCTGACGGGCATTGTGCGTAGCCCTGGGGGTACCCCAGTTTGGGAATACCTGATGTAGAGGGTTTCCTGGTTGCTTAAATTCTAATATGTTGGTTTATGTGACAAAACAATCAAGTGTATAATAATTTTTCCATCTAAACCACTGTGAAATATCTTTTCATTAACCAAAAATACTTGAATGTTAGCTGTTTGAAGTTGGTGCACAAAAACAAAAGTAAAAGACTCAAAAACTAAACTTAAGAATGGGAAGCATAGAGATAGTGCACATAGAACTTACCACTTATAGTATTACTTTCAATGAGAATGACAGATCTATAACTCTATGTGCATTTGGTTGGGTCACCCCAAAAAGTTACATATTGCTATATTAATTTGAAAGCTGTGAGGAAGTTGTTAGTAAAACTGCTTGAGCTTGTTAATAGAAGCACACAAATTGTCCAAATAAAGATTGAAAATTGCAGTGAGTCTTAACAGATCTAGAACGTCTGATGTGACATGCTGTTAAACACAGTTCTCCTGCCACTCACTGAGCAGCTCATGTGGCTCAACAAGCTGTCTGTCCATTTTATGGTCACTCATCGACATGCTCAACAGAGCCAGATGCCTCAACATGCTGTCAGATGTCACTTGGAGGCGAGCACACCATTATTTACGTCCCAAAACACAGACATGAGCAGAGCTCCCTGTCCAAATATTTAACTAAACTTTTGAAATAGTGTAGAATTGACACCTTCAAAACCTAGCACATCCAGCAGGGAAAACCCAAGCGTGTGTAAAATGCCCGTTCAGATTTTTATACGTGACATTCCCATTTGGTCCCGTTAACCCACTGACATTCTGAGAACTTTCTAGGAACATTAAAACATGACGTTAATAATAGGACGTTCAGTACAAGTCTCAGTTTGGTCACAGTATAATGTTATAATAAGGTATTTTGATATGTATTAGGGAACGTTACGCAAAGGTTCTTATAGGACGCTATCCATGGGACATTCAATGACCACACGGGGACATTTCATGATGGTCAAGAGGATGTCGCATGATGGTCCCAGGGGAATGTTCTCTGGATGATCTTTATGTAGTTCCATGTAAGTTCTGAGGACATCACTAAGGATCATGTCAGGAACTTCTTAGGATATTCTCAGGATTTTTATTTTACTAATCATTAGGACTTCTCGTGATGTTCCCATGGTAACATTCTCTGGGGGACCTTTGTGTAGTTCCCTGTAATTTATCAGGACGTTCTTGAGGAACATGCTAGGATGTTTGTAAGATTTTCTCTTGACATTTGTTTTACGAGTCGCTGGGACGTCACATGGTGATCCGAGGTGTCACAACCATTATAAGTAAAGTAATTAATACATGGTATCCCACTCTCCCTGAGACACCCTCAGAGAGTGGGGTCACTTTTATAGTCCTTAGGACTTTGTGTGATGGTCCAAACAGAACCTTCTCCGGGCAACCTTTTTCTAGTTGCCTGTAAATTACCAGGACGTCACTGAGGACCATTTCAGGACCTTTTCAGGACGTTCTTGAGGAACATCTTAAGACACGTCAGGTAAGACCTTTCAACAGGTCAACATTCACAAGGCCGCAGGGCTAGACGGATTACCAGGACGTGTACTCTGAGCATGCACTGACCAACTGGCAAGTGTTTTCACTGACATTTTCAACCTGTCCATGACTGAGTCTATAATACCTGTAAACAATTGTTGGAAAAATGACTTGTGTCAAGCACAAAGTAGATGTCCTAACCGACAAAACAATAGTTTTTTAACAAGAAATTTGTGGAGTGATTGAAAAATGAGTTTTATTGACTCCAACCTAAGTGCATGTAAAGTTCAGAGTTCAAATGTATGTGAGAATGCTATTCATTGATTACAGCTCAGCGTTCAACCACATAGTGCCCTCAAAGCTCATCACTAAGCTAAGGACCCTGGGACTAAACACCTCCCTCTCCAACAGGATCCTAGACTTCCTGACGGGCCACCCCCAGGTGGTAACGGTGAGAACAACACACCGCCACTCTGATCCTCAACACGGGGGCCGCTCAGGGGTGCGTGCTCAGTTCTCTCCTGTACTCCCTGTTCACTCATGACTGCCCACATGCCCACATCACCAACAGACTATCATTGTCCAAACACACTAAGACCGTTGTGAAGAGGGCATGACAAAGCCTTTTCGCCCACAGGAGACTGAAAATATTTGGCATGGGTCCTCAGATCCTCAAAAGGATCTACAGCTGCACTGTCGAGAGCATCCTTACTGGTTGCCTGTTATGGCAACTGCTCGGCCTCTGACCGCAAGGCACTACAGAAGGTAGTGAATACATCCCAGTGCATCACTGGGGCCAAGCTTCCTGCCACCCAGGACCTCTATATCAGGCGGTGTCAGAGGAAGGCCCTAAAAATTGTCAATGACTGCAGCCACCCTAGTCATAGACTGTCGTCTCTGCTACCGCACGGCAAGCGGTACCCGGAGCGCCAAGTTAAGGTCCAAACGGCTTCTTAACAGCTTCTACCACCAAGCCATAAGACTCCTGAACAACTAATCAAAGGGATCTCCAGAACCCTCTTTTACTCTGCTGCTACTCTCTGTTAATAATCTATGCATAGTCACTTTAACTCTATCTACATGAAAAATGAACCTCAATTACCTCGACTAACCGGTGCCCCAGCACATTGACTCTGTACCGATACCCCCTGTATATAGCCTCGCTTATTATTTTACTGCTGCTGTTGAATTATTTATTACTTTTATTTTCTATTTTTCTATTTTTTTACTTAACACTTTTTTGTATATTTTTTTCTTAACCTAAAGCATTGTTGGTTATGGGCTTGTACTGTAAGTAAACATTTCACTGTAAGGTGAAATTGTATTGTTGTATTCGGCGCATGTGAGAAATACATTTTTATTTGATTTGATTTGTAAGATGTGCTCATGACATTTGTTTTACGAGTCATCGGGACGTCACTTGATTGTCCGAGGTGTTCCAAACAATTATAAGTAAAGTAATTAATAAAATATATGGTGGTTTTAAGATAAACACATTTTTAATCAACAACAATATGATTACATTTGACATAATCACTTATCACTGACTTTTCTTTTGTGTGAATTTTACCCCCTTTTCTCCCCAATTTCGTGGTATCCAATTGTTAGTAGTTACTATCTTGTCTGATCGCTACACCTCTCATACGGGATTGGGAGAGACGAAGGCCGAAGGCCGAAAGCCATGCGTCCTCCGAAACACAACCCAACCAAGCCGCACTGCTTCTTAATAACACAGCGCGCATCCAACCCAGAAACCAGCCGCACCAATGTGTCGGAGGAAACACCGTGCACCTGGCGACCTGGTTAGCATGCACTGTGCCCGGCCCGCCACAGGAGTTGCTAGTGCGCGATGAGACAAGGATATCCCTACCGGCCATACCCTCCCTAACCCAGACGATGCTAGGCCAATTGTACGTCACCCCATGGACCGACCTCCCGGTCACGGCCGGCTGCGACAGAGCCTGGGCTCTAACCCAGAGTCTCTGGTGGCACAGCTAGCACTGCAATGCAGTACCTTAGACCACTGCACAACCTGGGAGGCCTATCACTGACTTTTCAATATGACCCCACCTGGGATTTGAACTGACAACCTCTGGATTTGAGATATGCTGATCTTTCTGCTGCACATCAAAATCCGTAGCATTCTAAGAAGCCCTCTACACATTCATTACCTATAATACATCTATGTACTTAGGGAAATAGTGCCATCTGCACTACTATTTTAACCATGAGTTAATCTAACTATTTCCTCATCATTGATTTAATTGACTTATTTCAGCAATGCCAGGGTTTTATGTATAGTTATCTAATGTTGGTGGAGCATATCTGTTGTAATGTTACTGCTGAATCACAATATGAATATACTAGTTTATTTTTGGCTTGTCACCAAAAGCACTCATGAACTTCTACAGATGCACAATCGAGAGCATCCTGTCGGGCTGTATCAGGTCAGTACAGGTGCATCAAAGCAGGGACCGAGAGACGGAAAAACAGCTTCTATCCCAAGGCCTTCAGACTGTTAAACAGCCACCACTAACATTGAGTGGCTGCTACCAACACACTGACTCAACTCCAGCCACTTTAATGATGGAAATTGATGTGAAAAACGTATCACTAGCAACTTTAAACAATGCCACTTAATATAATGTTTACATACCCTACATTACCCATCTCATATGTATATGTATATACTGTACTCTATATCATCTACTGCTTCTTGCCATCTTTATGTAATGCATGTATCACTAGCCACTTTAAACTATGCCACTTGTTGACATACCCTACATTACTCATCTCATATGTATATACTGTACTCGATACCATCTACTGCATTCATATATCTTTATGTACATATTCTTTATCCATTTACACTTGTGTGTATAAGGTAGTAGTTTTGGAATTGTTAGGTTACATTACTCGTTGGTTATTACTGCATTGTCGGAACTAGAAGCACAAGCATTTCGCTACACTCGCATTAACATCTGCTAACCATGTGTATGTGACAAATAACATTTGATTTGATTTTCAACAGAGCTGAGATTCACTTTGAAGTGCAAAGTGCAGGCGTAAAGGTCAAATCAGTCATTGACACAGACATGGTGGCATAGCAGGAAGATCAGAATGCCTTTAACCAAGAGGTTGTGAGTTGTGGAGAACGTTTCTTTGAGACCATCAGGTGACATCCCCGGGACAAACCGGGAAGTAGACAAAAACCTAAAGGGGACCATGACACAACATCCCAAGAATGTTCAAGGTAACGTCGGGGGAGCATGACACACCATCCCAAGAAAGTCCTAAAAACGTCCTTGGGACAAACGGGAACTAGACAAAACGTCCAGGGGACCATGACACAGTTCCAAGAACATCCTAAAAATGTCCTCAGGGACGTCCCGGGACCAACCATGATTTAGACTTTTACCTCTAGGGGACAATGAGACAAGAGCTGTGAATGGATAAGTGGTTCACCACCTGTTGCCAAGCCTTGATGGGCTTGGCAACAGGACCAACCCACTGGGCACACACTGGTTGAATCAACGTTGTTTCCACGTCATTTCAATGCAATGACGTTGAAGCAACGTGGAATAGACATTGAATTGACATCTGTGCCCAGTGGGAAGGGATGATGTGTAATGAAACTAGGTCACGCATTCCTTGGGTTTAAGTATTTTATTTGTATTATTTTTTCTTTGTGACCATCAGGTGATGTCCCCAGAACTAGACAAAAAAGCATAGCCAGGGTATGCCGCATTCAGACAAATGTCTGCACTCCACACCTCCACTGGCTGATAATGCTCTCTGTGGATGGATCCCAGACGATCCTGACTGAGAGCCCTGGTCTAAGCTGGGCCTTTGGTCTTCCTGTTCTGCCTCCCCTCTCTCCCCTCCCTCCTGTCTCCCCTTTTTCCTACCCTTGGCCCAGCTCCAGGGGGTGAGTGGGAGGGTAGAGCGGCTGGAGAGCGAGGGAGTGATAGATTTAGGACTATGTCCCCCAGGGCTGATGGTGTGATGGTGGGGAACTTAGGGGGAGGACGTACCACAAAGAGACGGAGGGATAAACCCCTATCGATGGAACATTGTGATCTCAGATAAAACAGAGTTGTCTGAACAGTAATGAAGATTGATGTGTGGACTGGCTTGTACTCTAGACTAGAGAAAGGGAGGCTGTTTTGTTGTTGCTGATTTTCTCTCTTCCAGGGAACACAGGAAGAGGTCTCAGTGAACTATGATCCTCTGACTGGCCTGGTCTTTTGGGCACAGGTGGACGGTGGCCAACTGAAATATTCCCTCCTGGCCCGCTTGGCCCATTCTCATGGTCCTGTAGTACTGACCCGGCCCGGCCCTCCTCTGGGTGTTCCACGCTGGCTCCTCCTTCTCTGTTGTGTGCAGTTCTCATGCATGGATGCCGATCACCCCCCTTCTCTCACACTTCTCTCTTTCTCACGGCATCTTTTCACCATTAACCTAGGGTTCTAAAAATGTTGACTATGAACTTGTATCCGGCCTCAACCGCACACATCACGACGTCCCTCATGGTTTGAAAATGGGTTTGAACCACAATAGTAGCAATGGGGTGCAAAACCCCTGTAATAGCCATGGTTCTCTCTCTCCACTCCTCATGGAAAGTTAAGGAGAACTACATATAGCAGGGTGAGAGAGGAAGCAGTGTGATGCTTTTAAGGGAACGTTCAGTACAGTGAGTGGTGTTAGTAAGAAAGAGGGCTGGTATGAGGCTGGCTGGCAGTTGCAACATCAGTCAAACCAAATAACCGTCAGCCCCTCCAATGATCAGCAGCGCTGGCTCAGCCGCATTAGGTAAATGCAGTGGTGGAAAAAGTACCCAATTGTCATACTTGAGTAAAAGTATAGATACCTTAATAGAAAGTTACTTAAGTAAAAGTGAAAGTCAGCCAGTAAAATAATACTTGAATCAAAGTCTAAAAGTATTTGGTTTTAAGTATCAAAATTAAAATGTAATTGCTAAAATATACTTATGTATCAAAAGTAAAAGTATAAATAATTTAAAATTGCTTATATTGAGCAAAGCAGACGGCAACAATTTCTTGTTCTGAGGATCTAACTAACTACATTTCTGCCTGTTGTCAGCCTGCAATATCGACTTTCGGGGGGGGATCAATGAATATGTACGTTTAGAAAAAGATAATAGTGATTGATTAATAGTTATTATTTAATGGATATACGATCATATTTCAAGTTTTAATGTCACATGCACAAGTACAGTGAAATGCCATTCTTGCAAGCTCTAACCCCAACATTGTCGTAATCAATAACAATGTAATACAAAACAATAGCAAGATAGAACAAAAACACAGAATATATAAAAAATAATGAGAATAAGAATAAGAATAACACGATAAAGTCAGTAATCATACTATATACAGGGTCAGATCCAGTGCAATATTGACAATGTGCATGGATACTGGATTGATAGAGGTAGATATGTATTGGAGTAAGGTGACAGGCATCATGCTCGCCACCCCCGTTTCCTGTAGTTCACAATCAGCTCTTGGTCTTACTGACATTGAGAGAGAGTTGTTGTTCCGGCCCCACACTGGCAGGTCACTGATCTCCTCCCTGTAGGCTGTCTCATCGTCACCGGTGATCAGGCCTACCACTGTCATGTTGTCAGAAAGCTTGGTGATGGCGTTGGAGTCGTGCTTGGCCAAGCAGTTTGGGTGTACAGGGAGTAAAGGAGGGGACTAAGCACACACCCCTGTGGGGCTCCCGTGTTTAGGGTCAGCGTGGCAAAGGTGATGTTACCTACCCTCACAACGTGGGGTCGGCCCGTCAGGAAGTCCAGGATCCAGTTGCAGAGGTAGGTGTTTGAGCTTGGAGGGGACAATGGTGTTGAATGCTGAGCTGTCGTCAATGAACAGCATTCTCACATGGTATTCCTCTTATCTACTGTAGGTGGGTGAGGGCAGTGTGGAGTGCAATTGTGATTGTATCGTCTTTGGATCTGTTGGGGCGGTATTATGCAAATTGGAGTGGGTCTACAGTGTCAGGGATAATGGAGTTAATGTGTGCCATAACCAGCCTCTCAAAGCACTTCATGATTACAAATGTAAGTGTTACAGGGCGGTAGTCATTGTGGCATGAAGCCTTAGAGTTCTTGGGAACAGAAGTGATGGTGGTCATCTTTAAACATGTGGGGATTACAGACTGGGACAAGGAGAGGTTGAACATTACTGTGAATATACCTGCCAGCTGTTCTGCGCATACTCTGAGGAAGTGCCTTGGAATACCATCGAGCCCCATGGCCTTAAGGGTATTAAACTGATTAACGACTTTACTCACGTCGGCTTCGAAGAGCGAGATCTTCTGGGTCAGTGGCGGCCCTCACACCGGGAAAGACGTTGTTATTGTCAAAGTGTGCATAAAATGCATTGAGGTTGTCTAGTAGAGAGGCATCATCGTTGGGCAGATCACGGCTGGGTATTCCATTATAATCCGTAATGGACTGTAGCCCCTGCCGCATGCGGTGGGCGTCAGAGCCTGTGTAATATGATTCCACCTTATTCCTATATTGTCCTTTTGCTCGTTTGATGACTCTGCAGATGTCATAGCAGGACTTCCTGTACTTGTTCCTGTCCTCAGCCGTAGCCTCAGGGTTGTCTGTGATATCCCTGTGCGCGATAGCTCTGTCCTTTAGTTTAGCGGCAAAGTTTTGATTGTTGAAGCAGAGAACCTTAACTGTGGGGAAAATGTTGCGATGCATTTCCTAATGAAACCGGTGACAGAGGTGGTTAGCTCATCGATGATATATGTGGAGTCCCGAAACATATTCCAATCAGCACAAGCAAAGTAGTTCTGCTGCATAATCTCTAATTCTGGAGACCATTTCTCAACGCAGTGTGTCACAGGTAATTCCCGTTTGAGGAGTACAGAGTCATGATCTGATTTGACGAATGGTGGATGAGGCAAAGCCTTGTATGCTTGCTTGTGGCTGGAATAACAGTGGTCTAGGACTTTATCACCCTTAGTGGCGAGGGAGACGTGTTCATGGAACTGGGCATCACGTCTTAATTGCCGGCAACCAGAAAAGCATCCTCTGGATGTAAGTTTTCCTGCTGGGTTATAGCCTCGTACAGTTCGTTAAGTGCCAGCTTGTTATTTTTCTTGTTCGGTGGTGGAAGGATACAACAGTCACGATAACAGCTGGAAACTCCCTCGGGAGGTGAAAGGGTCAGCATTTGACCATCAGGTATTGCAAAACTGGTGAACAATGGGTTGACACTTCCACCGCGCTCGAGTCAGCACACCAGTTGTTGTTGATGAAGAGCCAAATCCCCCCCCCCCTCGATTTCCCTGACTCCACTGTCCTGTCGTCACGGTGAATGGATAATCCATCTAGTTGGATACCCATGGGGTATCAGAAAAGCAGAGAATATTGAAGTTTCGAGAGTTCCGTTGGTAGCAAATCCGTCATTGGCGGTCATCCATCTATTATCAAGTGACTGTGCATTGGCCAGTAGAATGGAGGGAAGAGGTGACCAGTTTTCCCTTCTCCTTAAACATGCCAGGATCCCCCTCTCCTGCCTCTGTAACATTGGCATTTCCTCTTGGGTAGCCTGAGAATTGTGCCCGAATTACGAAAGAGCCCAGGGCAGATGAGTCAAAGTTGATGCTGTAATTGAGGTAAGTAACTGCCGATCTAATGTCCGAAAGTTATTGTCGGTTGTGCAAAATGATAGTGCATACATTTTGAGAAATTAAGTAAAAACAAACAACAAAAGAATCACAAAACATCAAAGTTGGGTCAGAGCTTGCAAAACGGTGGCCATCAGTATGGAGCCTTCTTTACATAATAAAGGATGCTTATTTTTATGAGATTTCCCACGCAGTGACATGACTTTCTGTGCAGTATCTATTTTTGTCACATTGCCAGTGAGCTGGCCTGGTCGGTAACTGAGTGGAGTGTGAATGCTGTGTCACTGTAGGTGAGAGCCTGGTCTGTCATGGTGTGTGAGGGGACAGCTGAGCTGATGTGACGTTATGTCCTGCGTGGGCCATGCTGCTCGTCAGCGGCACATCAAACCACCAGCATTTTGGGCCTGTTAGCTCCATAGAGAGAGGAGAGAGGACAGCACTGGATCATGCATTGTCAGCATCAGTCGAAAGCCAGAGAAAATGACAAACCTTTATCACTGTGCAGCCAGCCGGCATGAGATGGATGACGACATGGGTGACAGTTTGGCAATTACTGCAGCAGATTCCTTAACGGTGTGTTGCTCGTGTGGGCGCACCTGCACGTGTGTGTGTCATTGGGCTTTAAATTGACGATGATACTGGAGATGAAAATCAAACTGTTTTGATTTGTTTATCTTTGAAGTGGAAGAGCAGACATGGCTGTGTCTGGATCCTTAGTGAGAAGCGTTTGACTGACACAGGTTCAGTGTGGCGATGTGGCTTGACGTGTGACGTGTGACTGGTTTTCACTCAGCAGACTAGATTCCAGTCAAAGTGTGGGAACCTTTCAGATCTCTATCTGTTCTGAGCACAGCTCTAATGAAACATCTCAGCTCCTGTCCGTGTACCGTGTCTAACCTACATTTGACATCTCTCCTGAGCTCACGGCTTCACCCGCACTCATATCCTCCTTACCAGGCAGCGCTGCCGAGGATGTAGTGTGTAATTCGATACAGATGTTGCCATGGCAGCTCGCTGCTATAGACTGTTGTTTTAGCCTAGGCAAAGTACTTTCCTCCATACCAGTCTGACCTCCCTTTCAAACTCTCCCAAAATGACATACCTTTGTAGCGTTTTATGGGATCCTCTGGTGTGCAGTGACCATGACAGAGAGGTGAAGTCACTTTTTTATTATGACAGGCCCCTTCTTGTCCCCTCCTTGTTTTTAATAATTGACCAGCTACAGTTATTATTGGGGCTGTGTTATTACTATGGGTGAGTAGGGTCACATATCCTGTTTTGGAGGGTGTCTGGGTGTCTGTATCGCACACATGGGACGGGGGACCTATGGGGCATCAGGTCACATGTTTTGAACACGGTCTTTTACACTTTAAAAATCACTCTACGCTCCAAGACATAATAGACTACAGTGGAACAATTATACAGTATGTTATTTAGTCATTGTTTTGATCCTATTATGTGTGTTAATCATTGATGGAGTTAATAGTCAATCCAAATAGCATGTAAGTGTCCACCATTTGCTTGTAATAGTGAAGTATAGTAGTGTCATAAAAAAATTATACGTGTGTACATGTATGACTCAAACTGACATGAAAGCTGAGTCTCTGGGTCTTTGTCAAGAAGAATAGAAGTTTATGACTTCAGTGTTTAGATGACATGCCTTAGTTCTAGAAATTATCCCTTTTGAGGGGCAACAGACAGACATCATTGTTACCTCAATAAAGTCACATCCAGCCTGTAGCGCCTGAGTCTCCTGGTAAAGTCGTATTACCTCACTGTGACTCGTCCCTTCGGCCTCCCAGGCTGATGTCATCCCTCAGCAGACAGCCACACACTCGTCACAGTTTATAGTATACTACTGCACCACCGAGGGAACAGGACTTTCTCATAACGTGTGACCAGAGAGAGGAGGGTCTTTACTATAACTATTCTTTCGATGTGGCATCAAGCGCTGTGGTTACTTATAGCAGGGAAAACGTTCTGATGGTATTACATAAGCACACACACAGAACCTCCTTCCCCGTTTCCCCTTGGTTTATAATGATCTGTTTGCCAGCAGCAGACAGCATAGTAATAATGGTCAGGATGTCAGTGTCAATGGCTCTCAGGTTTCCACAATCTCCCAGGGACCCTCAAACTCTACTGTACTGTGTGTACTCAGTACTACTCATTATTCTGGCTAGGTTCCCCAACAGGAAATCAGCTGCTCATGTTGGTTTGGTGATTATATTGAATTGAGTTGTGTGGTTAAGTTCTATAGGGTGTTTCATGAAATGGATCACATGCCCATTAGTTTAATAATGGCGTAGGGGGATTTTGGAGACAAAGTCAATTCAGACGGGAGACATCAGACTGAAATTAAAAGGGCGTTTGAGTAAGAATGTGGGGGACAGCACCTCAAGGCAGACTGGTTCGTATAAAGAGTTCAGAAGGTACATGGAGAGTTGTTGGCCCTCAGATCAAACTTTGCCTATAGATTGTTTAGGGGAACATCTGATAGTGGGCATATGGTACTGTTCTGGAGTCGGTTGTTTGATGCGGTGTACTGACCTCGGTTCTGGAACATTCTTCCCCCAGTGCCAACAGGAGACTTCTGCTCCCAGTGTGGCGTGTCACATAACATTTTGTTAAACTCTGTGCAAAAAAGGGAAAGAACAGACGCTGCTTCTGTCCTTACTTTAGTGTGTTATCTTTAAATTATCTTCAAAAATAATTACCTATGTAACAGCATAATAGATGATATGACTAGTTTATGCCCACACTATTCCTTTTAGAGAAGAAATTATTCAATCAAATCAAATCAAATTTATTTATATAGCCCTTCATACATCAGCTGATATCTCAAAGTGCTGTACAGAAACCCAGCCTAAAACCCCAAACAGCAAGCAATGCAGGTGTAGAAGCACGGTGGCTAGGAAAAACTCCCTAGAAAGGCCAATACCTAGGAATAAACCTAGAGAGGAACCAGGCTATGTGGGGTGGCCAGTCCTCTTCTGGCTGTGCTGGGTGGAGATTATAACAGAACATGGCCAAGATGTTCAAATGTTCATAAATGACCAGCATGGTCCAATAATAATAAGGCAGAACAGTTGAAACTGGAGCAGCAGCATGGCCAGGTGGACTGGGGACAGCAAGGAGTCATCATGTCAGGTAGTCCTGAGGCATGGTCCTAGGGCTCAGGTCCTCCGAGAGAGAGAAAGAAAGAGAGAAAGAGAGAATTAGAGAGAGCACACTTAGATTCACACAGGACACCGAATAGGACAGGAGAAGTACTCCAGATATAACAAACTGACCCTAGCCCCCGGACACATAAACTACTGCAGCATAAATACTGGAGGCTGAGACAGGAGGGGTCAGGAGACACTGTGGCCCCATCCGAGGACACCCCCGGACAGGGCCAAACAGGAAGGATATAACCCCACCCACTTTGCCAAAGCACAGCCCCCACATCACTAGAGGGATATCTTCAACCACCAACTGAAGATATAATTCAATGTTATAAAAGTATAATTACAAAGAGCTCATAATGTATCAAACTGTAATATTGATATTTGAAAGTTGGCACCTGGCACTGCTTGGCTAGCATTATGTAAGATTACTAGAACTTCTCCCCTGTGGAGAGCTGAGGGAGCTGAGCTGAGCCCTCTCCCTCTGCAGCTAGCTGCCTCCCCTCCTAATGCTCCTGCTCCAGCATGGTATAGCCAGCTACAGCTTTGCCCTGATATCAAACACATGGTACTGATGGTTTATTAAAGCACGTTTAAAATGAAACTTAGGGATCAAGTGTTTTTACTGTTAAGACCTTTCTTTTATTTTCTCACAGAAGGGGTCGGGATAGGGGAAGGTGAAGAGCTTACCAGACTGTCAGAGGCTGTGAGTAATATCATAAGAGGCAGTGGTTCTATCCAAGGCTCTAATATAGACAAAACTCAGCTCTCAAAATGGATTGCAAGCTCTGTGTCAATTAAGCTCATAGTGTACAGGGGTGCAACTCAATATTTGGGAGGTTTTCTTAATGTTTTGTACACTAAATGTATATTTCCAGACTATAAGAATGGAATATTACTGTGAAAATTATGAAAATGCCCTTTTAGTGTAAGAACTGTTTGAAAAGACCGTCTGAAATTTCAGCCTGTTTTGGTGGGATGTAGTTTTGGTGACATCACCAGGCAGTAAATGAGTTATCAAATGAATGTTTATTGGTTGCATACACATATTTAGCAGATGTTATTGCGGGTGTAGCAAAATGCTTGTGTTCCAAGCTCCAACAGTGCAACTGACAATGCACAACAATACACACAAATCTAAAAGTAATATAATGGAATTAAGAAATATATTGTAACGGTCGTCGTATGAAGGAGAGGACTAAAGCGCAGCGTGGTAAGTGTTAATCTTGATTTTTAATACAAATAGTGAACACTGAAACAAAAACAATAAAACGACAAACGAACAGTCCTGAACGGTGAAATAAAACACAGAACAGAAAATAATCACCCACGAAACACAATAGAAAACAGGCTCCCTAAATATGGTTCTCAATCAGGGACAACGATTGACAGTTGCCTCTGACTGAGAACCATACCAGGCCAAACACAGAAATAGCAAATCATAGAAAAACTAACATAGACAACCCACCCAACTCACACCCTGACCATACTAAAACAAAGACATAACAAAAGAACTAAGGTCAGAACGTGACAGTACCCCCTCCCAAAGGTGCGGACTCCGGTCGCAAAACCTGAACATATAGGGGAGGGTCTGGATGGGTGGGTGTCCGTCCGCGGTGGCGGATCTGGCGCGGGACGTGGACCCCACTCCACCATAGTCCTTGTCCGCCTCTTAGCCCGCCTGCGTGGCCTCTTCAGAGCGGCGAGCGACCCTCGCCGCCGACCTCAGACCTCGGACCCTAGCAACGGGTCCCGAATGGAAGGGCGATTCCGGCAGCACCGAACAGGCGGGAGTGAAGGGCGATTCCGGCAGCTCCTGGCTGACGGACAGCTCTGGCAGCTCCTGACTGACGAGCGGCTCTGGCAGCTCCTGGCTGACGGACGGCTCTGGCAGCTCCTGACTGACGGGCGGCTCTGGCAGCTCCTGACTGACGGGCGGCTCTGGCAGCTCTTGACTGACGAGCGGCTCTGGCAGCTCCTGGCTGACGGACGGCTCTGGCAGCTCCTGGCTGACGGACGGCTCTGGCAGCTCCTGGCTGACGGACGGCTCTGGCAGCTCCTGGCTCACGGACGGCTCTGGCAGCTCCTGACTGACGGACGGCTCTGGCAGCTCCTGACTGACGGACGGCTCTGGCAGCTCCTGACTGACGGACGGCTCTGGCAGCTCCTGACTGACGGATGGCTCTGGCAGCTCCTGACTGACGGACGGCTCTGGCAGCTCCTGACTGACGGACGACTCTGGCAGCTGACGGACGGTTCTGGCAGCTCCTGACTGACGGACGGCTCAGGACAGACGGGCGACTCTGGCAGCTCAGGACAGACGGGCGACTCTGGCAGCTCGGGACAGACGTGTGACTCTGGCAGCTCGGGACAAACGGGCGACTCTGGCAGCTCGAGACAGACGGGCGACTCTGGCAGCTCGGGACAGACAGGCGACTCTGGCAGCTCCTGACTGACGGGCGGCTCTGGCAGCTCTTGACTGACGAGCGGCTCTGGCAGCTCCTGGCTGACGGACGGCTCTGGCAGCTCCTGGCTGACGGACGGCTCTGGCAGCTCCTGGCTGACGGACGGCTCTGGCAGCTCCTGGCTCACAGACGGCTCTGGCAGCTCCTGACTGACGGACGGCTCTGGCAGCTCCTGACTGACGGACGGCTCTGGCAGCTCCTGACTGACGGACGACTCTGGCAGCTGACGGACGGTTCTGGCAGCTCCTGACTGACGGACGGCTCAGGACAGACGGGCGACTCTGGCAGCTCAGGACAGACGGGCGACTTTGGCAGCTCGGGACAGACGTGCGACTGGCAGCTCGGGACAAACGGGCGACTCTGGCAGCTCGAGACAGACGGGCGACTCTGGCAGCTCGGGACAGACGGGCGACTCTGGCAGCTCGGGACAGACGGGCGACTCTGGCAGCCCGGGACAGACGGGCGACTCTGGCAGCTCGGGACAGACGGGCGACTCTGGCAGCTCGGGACAGACGGGCGACTCTGGCAGCTCGGGACAGACGGGCGACTCTGGCAGCTCAGGACTGGAGGGAGACTCTTGCAGCGCTGGGCAGGAGGAAGACACTGGCAGCGCTGGACAGGCGGGAGCACGTGTAGGGAGGAGACGGAGAGACAGCCTGGTGCGGGGGGCTGCCACCGGAGGGCTGGTGCGTGGAGGTGGCACCAGATAGACCGGACCGTGAAGGCACACTGGAGGTCTCGAGCACCGAGCCTGCCCAACCCTACCTGGCTGAATGCTCCCCGTAGCCAGGCCAGTGCGGCGAGGTGGAATAGCCCGCACTGGGCAGTGCTGGCGAACCGGGGAGACCATGGGTAAGGCTGGTGCCATGTACCCCGACCCTAGAAGACGCACTGGTGACCAGATGCCCACTCTAGCCCGACCGATACGAGGCGCTGCTATGTATCGCACCGGGCTATGCCTGCGCACCAGGGACACCGTGCGCCTCATGGCATAACACGGTGCCGGTCCCTCTCTCTCCACGGTAAGCATGGGGAGTTGGCTCAGGTCTCCTACCTGAGTTAGCCACACTCCCCGTGTGCCCCCACCCCAATAAATGTTGGGGGCTGCCTCTCGGGCTTCCAGCCGTGCTGCCTCCTCATAACGCCGCCTCTCGGCTTTCGCTGCCTCCAGCTCTGCCTTGGGGCGGTAATATTCTCCCGGCTGCACCCAGGGTCCCTTGCCATCCAAGATCTCCTCCCAAGTCCAGGAGTCTTGAACCCGCTGCTCCTGGGTACCACACTGCTTGATCCGGTTGTGGTGGGTGTTTCTGTAATGGTCGTCATATGAAGGAGAGGACCAAATCTCAGCGTGGTAACTGTTCATCTTGATTTTTAATATGAATAGTGAACATTGAAACAAAAACAATAAAACGACAAACGAACAGTCCTGAACGATGAAATAAAACACAAAACAGAAAATAATCACCCACGAAACACAATAGAAAACAGGCTCCCTAAATATGGTTCTCAATCAGGGACAACGATTGACAGCTGCCTCTGATTGAGAACCATACCAGGCCAAACACAGAAATAGCAAATCATAGAA
Source organism: Oncorhynchus keta (assembly GCF_023373465.1). Lineage (NCBI taxonomy): Eukaryota > Metazoa > Chordata > Actinopteri > Salmoniformes > Salmonidae > Oncorhynchus > Oncorhynchus keta. The sequence goes on along the minus strand of NW_026283207.1, from coordinate 202,177 downwards.
AAACTAACATAGACAACCCACCCAACTCACGCCCTGACCATACTAAAACAAAGACATAACAAAAGAACTAAGGTCAGAACGTGACATATATATACCATACCAGCCAAAAGATTGGACACCTACTCATTCCAGAATTGTTCTTTATTTTTACTATTTTCTACATTGTAGAATAATAGTGAAGTCAACTCTGAAATAACACATATGGAATCATGTAGTTTCCAAAAAAGTGTTGAATCAAAATATATTTTATATTTCAGATTCTTTGAAGCAGCCACCCTTTGCCTTGATGACAGCTTTGCACAGTCATACATATACAGTTGAAGTCAGAACTTAACATACACCTTAGCCAAATACATTTAAACATTTCACAATTCCTGACATTTAATCAGAGTAAAAATGTCCTGTCTTTGGTCAGTTAGGATCACCACTTTATTTTAAGAATGTGAGATGTTAGAATAATCGTAGAGAGAATGATTTATTTCAGCTTTTAATTATATCATCACATTCTCAGTGGGTCAGAAGTTTACATACACTCAGTTAGTATTTGGTAGCATTGGCTTTAAATGATTTAACTTAGGTCAAACGTTTTGGGTAGCCTTCCACAAGCTTCCCACAATAAGTTGGGTGAATTTTGGCCCATTCCTCCTGACAACTGGTATAACTGAGTCAGGCTTGTAGGCCTCCTTGCTCGCACACACTTTTTCAGTTCTGCCCACACATTTTCTATAGGTTTGAGGTCAGGGCTTTGTGATGGCCACTCCAGACTTTGTTTTCCTGAACTTCTTCGAGATAGGGGGCGCTCTTTTAATTTTTGGATAAAAAACGTTCCCGTATTAAACAATATATTTTGTCACGAAAAGATGCTCGACTATGCATGTAATTGGAAAGAAAAAACTCTGACGATTCCAAAACTGCAAAGATATTATCTGTGAGTGCCCCAGAACTAATGCAACAGGCGAAACAGGAAATGAGCAAAATTTTTGAGGCGATGTTTTCCAATGTCTCCTTATATGGCTGTGAATGCGCCCTGAACGAGCCTACACGTTCTGCCATTTCCCCAAGGTGTCTGCAGCATTGTGACGTGTTTGTAGGCATATCATTGGAAGATTGTCCATAAGAGACTACATTTACCAGGTGTCCGCCCGGTGTCCTTTGTCGAAATTGGTGCGTAATCTTCAGCTGCGCGCATTCAGCCATGTGATTCAGAGGAGAGAGGAGACTTCCACGAACGATATATCATCGAAGAGATATGTGAAAAACACCTTGAGGATTGATTCTAAACAACGTTTACCATGTTTCAGTCGATATTATGGAGTTAATTTGTAAAAAGGTTTGGTGTTTTGATGACTGAATTTTCGTTTTTTTTTGGTAGCCAAACGTGACGAACAGAACGGAGCGATTTCTCCTACACAAATAATATTTTTGGAAAAACTGAACATTTGCTATCTAACTGAGAGTCTCCTCATTGAAAACATCTGAAGTTCTTCAAAGGTAAATGATTTTATTTGAATGCTTCTCTTGTTTTAGTGAAAATGTTGCATGCTGAATGCTAGGCTTAATGCTATGCTAGGCTATCAATACTCTTACACAAATGCTTGTTTAGCTATGGTGCAAAAGCATATTTTGAAAATCTGAGATGACAGTGTTGTTAACAAAAGGCTAAGCTTGAGAGCAAATATATTTATTTCATTTCATTTGCGATTTTCATGAATATTTAACGTTGCGTTATGGTAATGAGCCTGAGGCTATAAATAGGATCCCGGAAACGGGATTGCTCGTCGCAACAGGTTAATTTGATATTGAGATAATAACAGCTGCATTGGACCTTTAATACAATATATTACTGACCTTAATATGATGCAGTCAGAGGTGGCCATACATCAGGACCAGAGTTTTCGGTATGTGTGACAAATGCCAAGTAGGGAAAGGTGCAGCAGCCTCAAATCAATATCCACATCTTAGGTGCCAGGGGAACATTGGGTTAACTGCCTTGATCATGACGACAGATTTTTACTTTGTCAGCTCAAGGATTCAATCCCAGCAAACTTTCTGTTACTGGCCCAACACTCTAACCACTAGGACACCTGCCACCCCATGTCATTGCCTGATGTGATACGTTAGTATGCACAGTAGTATGTAGTGTTGCTATAATGCTATAATGTAGACTCATATTGTGGTCTCCCCCTCATCTCTCCTCTTCTCTGCACCGTCCCTGCTGGAGCCCATCATTGCTATATAAGCTGACAGTTCTCTCCTAAGGGGGAGACTGAAAACAAAGCAGACCATTAAAACCTTCCAAAACCTTAAGCTTTCAAATGGGCCCCTCTTCCCCCTCCTCCCATCCCCATTTGAACACAAATCCACTTGCTCTATTTCCCACTTGCTGCTTCAAGGGTTAGGGGCCACTACCATCTTACAGTATTGCCTAGTATACACTTTGCACTGATACTGAAATAGCACAAAACCTGGCACCAAAACTAGACGCCAATGAAGCAGCATAAAGTTCAGTGATGTGAGCAGTCAGATGGTATCCGAGGAACAGCCAGACCCCCCCAGCAGACTGACAGCCTCTCAGACCTGTGCTCGGGAAGGAATAGGAGTGTCAATGAGCACAGTTACATGCACACAATCATTTGATTATTGTGGATAGTCAAGTCAATATAAGAGTTTGTTTAAAATGTTTACATGCTTTGCAAGAAGAACGATTTCCCTAATAATCCTGTTAACTTCTTCGAGATAGGGGGCGCTCTTTTAATTTTTGGATAAAAAACGTTCCCGTTTTAAACAAGATATTTTGTCACGAAAAGATGCTCGACTATGCATGTAATTGACAGCTTTGGAAAGAAAAAACTCTGCCGTTTCCAAAACTGCAAAGATATTATCTGTGAGTGCCCCAGAACTAATGCTACAGGCGAAACCAAGATGAAATTTCATACAGGAAATGGTCCAGATTTTGAATGCCCTGTGTTCCAATGTCTCCTTATATGGCTGTGAATGCGCCAGGAATGAGCCTGCACTTTCTGTCGTTTCCCCAAGGTGTCTGCAGCATTGTGACGTATTTGTAGGCATATCATTGGAAGATTGACCATAAGAGAAATTATTGCGTAATCTCCAGGTCCATGCGCGTTCCATTTTCTTCAGTAGAGAAACCAAACTGCCATGAATGATTTATCGTCGATAGATATGTGAAAAACACCTTGAGGATTGATTCTAAACAACGTTTGCCATGTTTCTGTCGATATTATGGAGTTAATTTGGAAAAAAGTTTGCGTTGTAATGACTTAATGTTCGGGTTTTTTCATACCCAAACGTGATGAACAAAACGGAGCGATTTGTCCTACACAAATAATATTTTTGGAAAAACTGAACATTTGCTGTCTAACAGAGTCTCCTCATTGAAAACATCTGAAGTTCTTCAAAGGTAAATTATTTTATTTGAATGCTTTTCTTGTTTTTGTGAAAATGTTGCATGCTGAATGCTAAGGTTAAATGCTATGCTAGGCTATCAATACTCTGACACAAATGCTTGTTTAGCTATGGTTCAAAAGCATATTTTGAAAATCTGAGATGACAGTGTTGTTAACAAAAGGCTAAGCTTGAGAGCAAATATATTTATTTCATTTCATTTGCGATTTTCATGAATAGTTAACGTTGCGTTATGCAAATGAGCTTGCGGCGATAATTACACTCCTGGATACAGGTTTTTTTCGTAGCCAAACGTGATGAACAAAACGGAGCGATTTGTTCTACACAAATAATCTTTTTGGAAAAACTGAACATTTGCTATCTAACTGAGAGTCTCCTCATTGAAAACATCTGAAGTTCTTCAAAGGTAAATTATTTTATTTGAATGCTTTTCTTGTTTTTGTGAAAATGTTGCATGCTGAATGCTAGGCTTAATGCTATGCTAGGCTATCAATACTCTTAGACAAATGCTTGTTTAGCTATGGTTCAAAAGCATATTTTGAAAATCTGAGATGACAGTGTTGTTAACAAAAGGCTAAGCTTGAGAGCAAATATATTTATTTCATTTCATTTGCGATTTTCATGAATAGTTAACGTTGCGTTATGGTAATGAGCTTGAGGCTATAAATAGGATCCCGGATACGGGATTGCTCGTCGCAACAGGTTAACATGGACTGAAATAAGGCCTCTGATGGGACTTTTGATAAATGCAGAAATATAAATAAACATTCTACCAGTGACCATGTTATAAATATTCTACCAGTGACCATGTTATTTTTGAGTAGACTTCTTGAATACGGACGTATAAAGTTTGTATGTGAAAACTATTTCTAACATGCATGCTTTAAGTTTTTCCGTACTCAGTTCACTCATGCAAAAGAGGGAGCTAGCACATATTTTTGGGCTCCCGAGTGGTGCAGCAGTCTAAGTAGCAGTTCAGACGTGTTGTCGTGTCCCGTGCATATATCTGTTTTTTTCTTCATATATATTTTTGATATTTTTACCTCAATTTCAACATGCTCTCCTGCAACCAATGTGGTATGGATCTGCTATTTTCTATACTTTAGAACTGGAACCCCCAACAGAAGCTAGCCAGATAACTAGCTACTAGATAGTAGTCAGTTAGCTACTGCTAGCGGTCATCAGCTAACCTTAGCCCGGTCAGCTCCTGCCAGTCTGCATAGCTGGATTCAATCCAGAGCATACCGGACTGCTTTTTCTCCACATCTCTAGATTCCTACCACAAGCTCTGAACCTTTTCACCTGGATCATCGCAGCTAGCTTGCTGCTATCCGAGTGGCCACCCCTGGCTAACATCTCTGTCCCGAAGCAAGCACCAGTTAGCCTGGAACTAGCCTTGTGCGGTCCATCAGCCACTCCTTGGGCTACGATACCTATTTTGCCAATTGGCCTGGACCCCTTTTACTGCCGACACGGAGCCCCGCCGATCCATCACGACTGGTGAAGTAATCGAAGTGATCTGCTTGAGGGGGTTTCAACAGGCTCCTCCATCGTCCACTGAAGGCCCATCCGCTAGCCTACTAGCCACGGCCCGCTAGCTGTCCAGAGCACATCGGACTGTTAGCTAAAGATGTCTATCAGCCAATTTATTGGGCTACAATACCTATTTTGCTAGTTGGCCTGGACCCTTTTAGTGCCTACACGGAGTCCTGCCGAGCCATCACGACTGGTCTGCCGATGTAACCATCTGAGGGGGCTACAACTCTTCTGTCACGACGTCCCCCTAAGGCCCTTCTGCTAGCCTGCTAGCCCTGGCCCACTAGTTGTCTGAATCGCCATGTCTCCAGCTCACCTAGATACCCACTGGTCCCTATGATCACTCGGCTACACACGCCTCTCCCTAATGTCAATATGCCTTGTCCATTGCTGTTTTGCATAGTGATTATTTTCTTATTTCACAGTAGAGCCTCCAGTCCTGCTCAATATGCCTTCGCTTGCCCTTTTGTTCCATCTCCCACACATGCGGTGACCTCACATGGTTTAAATTATGTCTCTAGAGACAAAACCTCTCTCATCATCACTCAATGCCTAGGTTTACCTCCATTATATGCACATCCTACCATACCCTTGTCTGTACATTATGCCTTGAATCTATTCTTCAGCACCAAGAACCATGCTCCTTTAACTCTCTGTCCCAAACGCAGTAGATGACCCGTTCTTGTAGCCTGTAGCCGTACCCTTATTCTACTCCTTCTCTGTTCCTCTGGTGATGTAGAGGTTAATCCAGGCCTTGCAGCGCCTATCTCCACTCCCATTCCCCAGGCGCTCTCATTTGTTGACTTCTGTAACCATAAAAGCCTTGGTTTCATGCATGTTAACATTAGAAGCCTCCTCTATAACTTTGTTTTATTCACTGCTTCAGCACACTCCGCCAACCCGGATGTCCTAGCCGTGTCTGAATCCTGGCTTAGGAAGGCCACCAAAAATCCTACAATTTCCATCCCTAGTACAACATTTCCCGACAAGATTGAACTGCCAAAGGGGGTGGAGTTGCAATCTACTGCAGAGGATAGTATGACAGAACTCTGCAGGCTATCCAGGTCTGTGCCCAAACAATTCAAGCTTCTACTTCTAAAAATCCACCTTTCCAGAAACAAGTCTCTCACCGTTACCACTTGTTATAGACCACTTTCTGCCCCCAGCTGTGCCCTGGACACCATATGTGAATTGATTGCCCCCCATCTATCTTCAGAGCTCGTACTGTTAGATGACCTAAACAAGGACATGCTTAACACCCCGGCCGTCCTACAATCTAAGCTAGATGCCCTCGATCTCACGCAAATTATCAACCCAAATCTGTAAACATGGGCACCCTCATATATATCATCCTGACCAACCTGCCTTCTAAATACACCTCCACTGTCTTCAACTAGGATCTCAGCGATCACTGCCTCATTGCCTGAGTCCTTTTTAAAAATTTAATTTTTACCCCTTTTCTCCCCAATTTCGTGGTATCCAATTGTTTAGTAGCTACTATCTTGTCGCATCGCTACAACTCCCGTTTGGGCTCGGGAGAGACGAAGGTTGAAAGTCATGCGTCCTCCGATACACAACCCAACCAAGCCGCACTGCTTCTTAACCTCTAGCGTCGAGCAATCCCGTATCCGGGAGCGTAATCATAGCCTCAAGCTCATTACCATACGTTTCCTACGTTTCCTATTCATGAAAATCGCAAATGAAATTAAATAAATATATTAAAACACAAGCTTAGCCTTTTGTTAACAACACTGTCATCTCAGATTTTCAAAATATGCTTTTCAACCAAAGCATTTGTGTAAGAGTATTGATAGCCTAGCATAGCATTAAGCCTAGCATTCAGCAGGCAACGTTTTCACAAAAACAAGAAAAGCATTCAAATAAAATAATTTACCTTTGAAGAACTTCGGATGTTTTCAATGACGAGACTCTTAGTTAGATAGCAAATGTTAATTTTTTCCAAAAATATTATTTATGTGGACGAAATAGCTGCGTTTTGTTCATCATGTTTGGCTAAGAAAAAGACCGGAAAATGCAGTCGCTTACAACGCCAAACTTTTTTCCAAATTAGCTCCATAATATCGACAAAAACATGGCAAACGTTGTTTAGAATCAATCCTCAAGGTGTTTTTCACATATCTATTCGATAATCTATCAGTGGTGGCAGTTGGCTTCTCATCAGGAGCAAACAGACAAATACTGCAGCTGGAGATTACGCAATAATTACGACAGAGGACACCAAGCGACCACCTGGTAGATGTAGTCTCTTATGGTCAATCTTCCAATGATATGCCTACAAATACGTCACAATGCTGCAGACACCTTGGGGAAAACGTGGAAAATGTAAGCTGACTCCTAGCTCCTTCACAGCCATATAAGGAGTCATTGGTATGAGGCGGTTTCAAAAAATGCGGCACTTCCTGATTGGATTTTTATCTGGGTTTTTTCTGTAACATCAGTTCTGTGGCACTCACAGACAATATCTTTGCAGTTTTGGAAACATCATGTCGAGCATCTTTTCGTGACAAGATATCTTGTTTAAAACGGGAACGTTTTTCATCCAAAAATTTAAATAGCGCCCCCTATATCCAAGAAGTTAACACAGCGCGCATCCAACCCGGAAGCCAGCCGCACCAATGTGTCAGAGGAAACACCGTGCACCTGGCAACCTTGGTTAGCGCGCACTGTGCCCGACCCGCCACAGGAGTTGATGGTGCGCGATGAGACAATGATATCCCTAACGGCAAAACCCTCCCGAACCCGGACGATGCGAGGCCAATTGTGCATCGCCCCACGGAACTCCCGGTCGCCAGACACCAGACTCTCTGGTGGCACAGCTGGCGCTGCAGTAGAACGCCCTTAACCACTGCGCGACCTGGGAGGTCCATTCCCTGTTTCCTTAATGGGTCAGCGGTCAAACGACCACCCCTCATCACGAAAACACCTTTCTAAACGACCTAGCCCGGGTATCCTGGAAGGATATTGACCTCATTCTGTCAGTAGAGGATGCCTGGTTGTTCTTTAAAAGTTCTTTCCTCACCATCTTAAGAAGCATGCCCCATTAAAAAAAAATAACCAGGAACATATATAGCCCTTGGTTCACTCCAGACCTGACTGGCCTTGACCAGCACAAAAACATACTGTGGCGTATTGCATTAGCATTGAACAGCCCCTGCGATATGCAACTTTTCAGGGAAGTTAGGAACCAATATAGCCAGGCAGTTAGGAAAGCAAAGGCTAGAAATTTGCATCCTGTAACACAAACTCCAAAAAGTGTTGGGACACTGTAAAGTCCATGGAGAATAAGACCACCTCCTCCCAGCTGGCCACTGCACTAAGGCTAGGAAACACTGTCACCACCGATAGATCCAAGATAACTGAGAATTTCAATAAGCATTTTTGGGACTCACCCACAAACAGGACCAAGCCTGACCTGATGAGGAGTGACGGACTCTATCCTAGCTGGAGGGGTGCTCTCATCTTATCTACCAACATAGACAGGGCTCTAACTCCTCTAGCTCCACAATGAAATAGGGTGCAGGCCAGACAGCAAGCTGTTAGCCAGCCTGTCAGCATAGTGGAGTCTGCCACTAGCACAGTCAGTGTAGTCAGCTCAGCTATCCCCATTGAGACCATGTCTGTGCCTTGACCTAGGTTGGGCAAAACTGAACATGGCAGTGTTCGCCTTAGCAATCTCACTAGGATAAAGACCTCCTCCATTCCTGTCATTATTGAAAGACATCATGATACCTCACATCTCAAAATAGGGCTACTTAATGTTAGATCCCTTACTTCAAAGGCAATTATAGTCAATTAACTAATCACTGATCATAATCTTGATGTGATTAGCCTGACTGAAACATGGCTTAAGCCTGAAGAATTTACTGTGTTAAATGAGGCCTCACCTTCTGGCTACACTAGTGACCATATCCCCCGTGCATCCCGCAAAGGTGGAGGTGTTGCTAAGATTTACCATAGCAAATGTCAATTTACAAAAAAAAGACGTTTTCGTCTTTTGAGCTTCTAGTCATGAAATCTATGCAGCCTACTCAATCACTTTTTATAGCTACTGTTTACAGGCCTCCTGGGCCATATACAGCATTCCTCATTGAGTTCCCTGAATTCCTATCGGACCTTGTAGTCATAGCAGATAATATTCTAATCTTTGGTGACTTTAATATTCACATGGAAAAGTCCACAGACCCACTCCAAAAGGCTTTCGGAGCCATCATCGACTCAATGGGTTTTGTCCAACATGTCTCTGGACCCACTCACTGTCACAGTCATACTCTGGACCTAGTTTTGTCCCATGGAATAAATGTTGTGGATCTTAATGTTTTTCCTCATAATCCTGGACTATCGGACCACCATTTTATTACGTTTGCAATTGCAACAAATAATCTGCTCAGACCCCAACCAAGGAACATCAAAAGACGTGCTATAAATTCACGGACAACACAAAGATTCCTTGATGTCCTTCCAGATTCCCTCTGTCTACCCAAGGACGCCAGAGGACAAAAATCAGTTAACCACCTAACTGAGGAACTCAATTTAACCTTGCGCAATACCCTAGATGCAGTTGCACCCCTAAAAACTAAAAACATTTATCATAAGAAACTAGCTCCCTGGTACACAGAAAATACCCGAGCTCTGAAGCAAGCTTTCAGAAAATTGGAATGGAAATGGCGCACACCAAATTGGAAGTCTTCCGACTAGCTTGGAAAGACAGTACCGTGCACTACCGAAGAGCCTTTACTGCTGCTCAATCATCCTATTTTTCTAACTTAATTAAGGAAAATAAGAACAATCCGAAATTCCTTTTTGATACTGTCGCAAAGCTAACTAAAAAGCAGCATTCCCCAAGAGAGGATGGCTTTCACTTCAGCAGTGATAAATTCATTAACTTCTTTGAGGAAAAGATCATGATTATTAGAAAGCAAATTACGGACTCCTCTTTAAATATGCGTATTCCTTCAAAGCTCAGTTGTCCTGAATCTGCACAACTCTGCCAGGACCTAGGATCAAGAGAGACGCTCAAGTGTTTTAGTACTATATCTCCTGACACAATGATGAAAATAATCATGGCCTCTAAACCTTCAAGCTGCATACTGGACCCTATTCACACTAAACTACTGAAAGAGCTGCTTCCTGTGCTTGGCCCTCCTATGTTGAACATAATAAACGGCTCTCTATCCACCGGATGTGTACCAAACTCACTAAAAGTGGCAGTAATAAAGCCTCTCTTGAAAAAGCCAAACCTTGACCCAGAAAATATAAAAAACTATCGGCCTATATCGAATCTTTCATTCCTCTCAAACATTTTAGAAAAGGCTTTTCACTTTTCACAACTCACTGCCTTTCTGAAGACAAACAATGTGTACGAAATGCTTCAGTCTGGTTTTAGACCCCATCATAGCACTGAGACTGCACTTGTGAAGGTGGTAAATTATCTTTTAATGGCATCAGACCAAGGCTCTGCATCTGTCCTCGTGCTCCTAGACGTTAGTGCTGCTTTTGATACCATCGATCACCACATTCTTTTGGAGAGATTGGAAACCCAAATTGGTCTACACGGATAAGTTCTGGCCTGGTTTAGATCTTATCTGTCGGAAAGATATCAGTTTGTCTCTGTGAATGGTTTGTCCTCTGACAAATCAACTGTACATTTCGGTGTTCCTCAAGGTTCCATTTTAGGACCACTATTGTTTTCACTATATATTTTACCTCTTGGTAAATGAATGTCGAATGTCGAATGTCATTCGAAAACATAATGTTAACTTTCACTGCTATGCGGATGACACACAGCTGTACATTTCAATGAAACATGGTGAAGCCCCAAAATTGCCCTCGCTAGAAGCATGTGTTTCAGACATAAGGAAGTGGATGGCTGCAAAGGTTCTACTTTTAAACTCGGACAAAACAGAGATGCTTGTTCTATGCTTTTGTCACTTCTAGGTTAGACTACTGCAATGCTCTACTTTCCGGCTACCTGGATAAAGCACTAAATAAACTTCAGTTAGTGCTAAATATGGATGCTAGAATCCTGACTAGAACCAAAAGATTGGATCATATTACTCCAGTGCTAGCCTCCCTACACTGGCTTCCTGTCAAGGCAAGGGCTGATTTCAAGGTTTTACTGCTAACCTACAAAGCATTACATGGGCTTGCTCCTACCTATCTCTCTGATTTGGTCCTGCCGTACATACCTACACGTACGCTACGGTCACAAGACGCAGGCCTCCTAATTGTCCCTAGAATTTCTAAGCAAACTGCTGGAGGCAGGACTTTCTCCTATAGAGCTCCATTTTTATGGAATGGTCTGCCTACCCATGTAAGAGACGCAAACTCGGTCTCAACCTTTAAGTCTTTACTGAAGACTCATCTCTTCAGTGGGTCATATGATTGAGTGTAGTCTGGCCCAGGAGTGGGAAGATGAACGGAAAGGCTCTGGAGCAACGAACCGCCCTTGCTGTCTCTGCCTGGCTGGTTACCCTCTTTCCACTGGGATGCTCTGCCTCTAACCCTATTACAGGGGCTGAGTCACTGGCTTACTGGGGCTCTTTCATACCGTCCCTAGGAGGGGTGCGTCACTTCAGTGGGTTGAGTCACCCAGATCTTCCTGTCTGGGTTGGCGCCCCCCTTTGGGTTGTGCCGTGGCGGAGATCTTTGTGGGCTATACTCAGCCTTGTCTCAGGATGGTAAGTTGGTGGTTGAAGATATCCCTCTAGTGGTGTGGGGGCTGTGCTTTGGCAAAGTGGGTGGGGTTATATCCTTCCTGTTTGGCCCTGTCCGGGGGTGACCTCGGTGTCTCCTGACCCCTCCTGTCTCAGCCTCCAGTATTTATGCTGCAGTAGTTTATGTGTCCGGGGGCTAGGGTCAGTTTGTTATGTCTGGAGTACTTCTCCTGTCCTATTCGGTGTCCTGTGTGAATTTAAGTGTGCTCTCTCTAATTCTCTCTTTCTCTCTTTCTTTCTCTCGGAGGACCTGAGCCCTAGGACCATGCCTCAGGACTACCTGACATGATGACTCCTTGCTGTCCCCAGTCCACCTGGTCATGCTGCTGCTCCAGTTTCGACTGTTCTGCCTTATTATTATTGGACCATGCTGGTCATTTATGAACATTTGAACATCTTGGCCATGTTCTGTTATAATCTCCACCCAGCACAGCCAGAAGAGGACTGGCCACCCCACATAGCCTGGTTCCTCTCTAGGTTTCTTCCTAGGTTTTGGCCTTTCTAGGGAGTTTTTCCTAGCCACCGTGCTTCTACACCTGCATTGCTTGCTGTTTGGGGTTTTAGGCTGGGTTTCTGTACAGCACTTTGAGATATCAGCTGATGTACGAAGGGCTTTATAAATAAATTTGATTTTGATTAATTTTTTAATTGTAATTACTTCGCCACTACGGCCTATTTATTGCCTTAACTCCCTATTCTTACCTCATTTGCACACACACTGTATATATATATTTTTATATTGTGTTATTGACTGTACATTTGTTTATTCCATGTGTATCTCTGTGTTGTTGTTTGTGTCGCACTGCTTTGCTTTATCTTGGCCAGGTCGCAGTTGTAAATCAGAACTTGTTCTCAACTGGGCTTCCTGGTTAAATAAAGGTGAATCAATTAATAAATAAATACACAGCTGGAATGCTGATTTAAGCTGTTTACATGTCCTAATAATTACAAAGAATTCACAGAAAACCAGGTGTTTTAACCGGCGTATGCTTACGTCGACTATGACCTTACATCATTTTAAGATAAGCAGAGTAAAGTGTTTACATAATTAATGCCATTCTCAGCCTTCTGACACAGTCAGTTTAATGTTGAATCATTAGTGTGCTTGTTAACATACTAACTAACAGGCCTGTGGTGCTAATCTTGTATGCTGTCTGTCTGTGTGATTATTACTGTAGCAGGGTCTGGACTGGAGGTTAACTCTGATGGGACACAGTCACTGTCGGAGTAAGAATAGTTGTCAAATAGAATATACGACATTGTTACTCATAATAATTTGCTTGTACTGTAGGTTCCTAAGTGAGGGGAGCTGCGTTCAGCGAGAGGAGGTAAAACTGTAACAGAGGGTGAAGCCCTGGGGGATGTGTGGGCTGGTCAGATGGTTACAGATGTGTTGATGTGGCTGAATAGCCAGGAGGGAGCACCAAGACAGGCAGTCAGACTTCAACCAATGATTTTTTGTCTGCTTGTTAATGTGCTTCAGGGGACACATGGAACAAATGGACCAGTGCATGATGACATTTTGTCAATAACAGTTTGTTCTGCTCTCGATTAGATTCAGGAGGCTCATTTGGAGTGTCACAGTTATTATATTTATTGTTTCATTCACTGTGTACTCTTGTTTGTCTTTGTACTTTCTAGGTTAAACATTAGTACACAACATAATCTTGTGGTCCTGTAGCTCAGTTGGTAGAGCATGGCGCTTGTAACGCCAGGGTAGTGGGTTCGATCCCCGGGACCACCCATACGTAGAATGTATGCACACATGACTGTAAGTCGCTTTGGATAAAAGCGTCTGCTAAATGGCATATATTATTATTATATTATATATAATCTTCTGCTCTTGCTGACTAGTGTTGGAGCTGAAACAGCAGTTTGAGCTTGCCCCATCCTGTGTTTGCTTGTATTCTGTCATGTAGTCGGCTTTCCTTCTGGATTTGTTCTGACTGCACAGCACAGACTGCACCCCGTTGCTAACTTCCTTGGGCAGCATCATCATCGACCAGCAGAGGTGCTGTGGGACTGAGTGTCACCACCTGCTGGAACTGGGGGAATCTTGAAACATCCACACTGCTTATGGATCCTCAACTTAGCAGTGGACAATCACACGCACATGTCACACGTACAAATCTCCCCACAGTAGGCCGGGGTCCAATATGCTTGTCACCGGCTGGGACTGGGGGGGTTTGACAGGATCAAAATAAATATGAAAGGAGCAAAGCCCAGGTAAAACATTACAGAAAAAAATGTAGTCTTCTGAACACCTAACCCTGGGAAAGTTGTATTTTTCGGCAGGACAATTTAGACTAATTGTAATGCCTAAGACACACCAGAAGGGCTTTCCAAGAGGTGTTGAGTGTTCCTGAATGGTCTAGTCAGTCCTGACTTAAATCTGCCTGAAAATCAGGTTTAAATATTGCTGTCCATCAATGATTTCCAACCAAATTTACTGAGCTTGAGCAGTTTTGACAAAAACAATGGATATATTTTGCCCTAAGAGTTTTGTAGAATCTTTATAAAAAAGGATTCACAGCTGTATTGGAGCTTCCACCAATGATTAACTCTAGGATGTGAAGACATACACAATCAATACGGTGCCTTCATAAAGCATTCATACCACTTCACTGATTTCACATTTGGTTGTGTTATAGCCTGAATTTAAATAGACATTTTTGCACATTTATTGATAATGAAATACAAAAATATATAATTTACCTAAGTATTCACACCCTTATGTCAATATATATTAGAATCGGGAAGCGGTTACCGGAGCGCCAAGTCTAGGTCCAAGAGGCTTCTAAACAGCTTCTACCCCCAAGCCATAAGACTCCTGACATCTAATCAAATGGCTACCCAGACTATTTGCATTGCCCCCCCTCACTTTAATAATTTTACCTACATGTACCTCAGCACATTGACTCTGTACCGGTACCCACTTGTATATAGTCTCGCTGTTGTTTTTTTACTGCTGCTCTTTAATTACTTGCTACCTTTATTTCTTATTCTTATCTGTGTTCTTTTTTAACTGAATTGTTGGTTAGGGGCTCGTAAGTAAGCATTTCACTGTAAGGTCTAACTACACATATTGTATTAGTCGTGTGTGACTAATAAGCGATTCCAGCTGTGAGTCTTTCTGGGTAAGTCTCTATTAGCATTGCACACCTGGATAGTGCAATATTTGTCCATTATTCTTTTCACAATTCTTCAGGCTCTGTCAAATTCGTTGTTGATCACTGCTAGACAACCATTTTCAAATCTTGCCATAGATTTTCAAGCAAATTTAAGTTAAAACTGTAACTCGGCCATTCAGGAACATTCTCTGTCTTCTTGGTAAATAATTCCTGTGTAGATTTGACCTTGTGTTTTAGGTTAATGTCCTGCTGAAAGGTAAATTAGTCTCCCTGTGTCTGGTGGAAAGCAGACTGAACCAGACTTTCCTCTAGGATTTTGCCTGCTCCATTCCATGTATATTTTATCCTGTTGTATTGGATTTTCCCCCAAACATAACACTTGGCCACATTTTCTGCAGTATACTTTTGTGCCTTGTTGCAAACATGATGCATATTTTGGAATATTTTTATTCTGTACAGGCTTCCTACTTTTCACTCTGTCAATTAGGTTAGTATTGTGGAGTAACTACAATGTTGTTGACCCGTTCTCAGTTTTGTCTTATCATGGCCATTAAACTTTGTAACTGTTTTAAAGTCACCATTGGCCTCATGGTGAAAACCCTGAACGATTTCCTTCCTCTCTGTCAACTGAGTTAGGAAGGACACCTGTATCTTTGTAGTGACGGGGAGTGTTGATACATCATCCAAAGTGTAATTTATGACTTCACCATGCTCAAAAGGATATTCCCTGTCTTCTTTTTAAAATTGTTTCATCAGTCTACCAATAGGTGCCCATCTTTGCGAGGTATTGGAAAACCACCTGGTCTTGAATCTGTGTTTGAAATTCACTGCTTGACTAATGGACTACAGATCATTGTATGTATGGGGTACAGAGATGAGATAATCATTAAAAAATAATGTTAAACACTATTGCAATCAGTGTGTCCAGGCAACTTGTTATGTGACTTGTTAAGCACATTTTTACTCCTAAACTTATGTAGGTTTGTCATAACAAAAGGTTTGAATACTTATTGACTCAAGACATTTCAGCTTTTCATTTTTTAGTAATATGTAAAATGTTTAAAAAAACATAATTCTACATTGACATTATGGGGTTTTGTGTGTTCAGGCTGTAACACAACAAAATGTGAAAAAGGTAAAGGAGTTTCAATTTCTGAAGGCAATGAACAGTTTGGAAAAATTGGGCAAATTGTTATCCATAAAAAAACTGTCGTTGTTATGTAACTACTGTGTATAAAAGTACCATGTATGTAAAATGTGTGTAAAATGTACATTACCATTCAAAAGTTTGGATACACCTACTCATTCAAGGGTTTTTATTTATCTTCTTAAGGATCTGAGCTTTTTTTTTCTCCTAAAATCTAACTGCCTGTAGCTCAGGACCTGAAGCAAGGATATGTATATTCTTGATACCATTTGAAAGGAAACACTTTGAAGTTTTTGGAAATGTGATAATATAACACATTAGATCTGGTTAAAGATAACACAAAGAAAAACAGTTTTTTTTTTGTTTTTTTTGTACCATCATCTTTGAAATGCAAGAGAAAGGCCAAAATGTATTAGTCCAGCACAGGCACAATTTAGATTTTGGACACTAGATGGTAGCAGTGTATGTGCAAGGCTTAGACTGTTCCAATGAACCATTGCACACATGTTCAAAATGTTGTATCAAGACTGCTCAAATGTTCCTAATTGGTTTATTAATACATTTTCAAGTACATACTTGTGCACTCTCCTCAAACAATAGCATGGTATTCTTTCACTGTAATAGCTACTGTCAATTGGACAGTGCAGTTAGATGAACTAGAATTAAAGCTTTCTGCCCATGTCAGATATGTCTTGGGATTTTGTTTTGTTACTTACAACCTCATGCTAATCACATTAGCTCAACCGTCCCGCTGACACCGATCCCATAGAGGATATTTTTACAAATTTTTACATTGTAGAATAATAGTGAAGACATCACAACTATGAAATAACACATATGGAATCATGTAGTTACCAAAAAAGTGTTAAAGAAATCTAAATATATTTTATATTGAGATTCTTCAAAGTAGCCACCTGTTGCCTTGATGACAGCCATGCACACTCTTGGCATTCTTTCAACCAGATTCACCTGGAATGCTTTTCCAACAGTCTTGAAGGAGTTCCTACATATGCTGAGCACTTGTTTTTCTTCACTCTGCGGTCCAACTAATCCCAAACCATCTCAATTGAGTTGAGGTCGGGTGATTGTGGAGGCCAGATCATCTGATACACCACTCCATCACTCTCCTTCTTGGTCAAATAGCCCTTACACAGCTTGGATGTGTGTTCGGTCATTGTCCTGTTGGAAAAAAAATGATAGTCCCACTAAGCGCAAACCAGATGGGATGGCGTATCTCTGCAGAATGCTGTGGTAGCCATCCTGGTTAAGTGTGCCTTGAATTCTAAATAAATCACAGTGTCACCAGCAAATCACCTCCACACCATCACACCTCCTCCTCCATGCTTCTTGGTGGGAACGACACATGGAGAGATCATCCACTCACTTACTCTGCGTCTCACAAAGACACGACGGTTGAAACCAAAACATTTCTAATTTGGACTCATCAGACCAAAGGACAGATTTTTACCAGTCTAATGTCCATTGCTGGTGTTTCTTGGCCCAAGCAAATCTCTGATCAATTGATCGTTGCATTGCAGTAATTCAACCATGAAGGCCTGATTCACACAGCCTCCTCTGAACAGTTGATGTTGAGATGTGTCTATTACCTGAATTCTGTGAAGCATTTATTTGGGCTGCAATTTCTGATGCTGTTAATATATATAAAAAAAAAATATGTGCCATTTAGCAGACGCTTTTATCCAAAGCAACTTACAGTCATGTGTGCATACATTCTACGTATGGGTAGTCCCGGGGATCGAACCCACTACCCTGGCGTTACAAGCGCCATGCTCTACCAACTGAGCTACAGAAGGACCACGTTAACTCTAATGAACTTATCCTCTGTAGCAGAGGTAACTCTGGGTCTTCCTTTCCAGTGGCGATCCTCATGAGAGCCAGTTTCATCATTGCGCTTGATGGTTTTTGCGACTGCACTTACAAAGTTATTGACATTTACTGCATTGACTGATCTTCATGTCTTAATTAAAGTAATGATGGACTGTCATTTCTCTTTTCTTATTTGAGCTGTTCTTGCCAGAGTATGGACTTGGTATTTTACCAAATAGGGCTTTCTGTATACCACCCCTACAGTATCTTGTCACAACACAACTGATTGCCTCATAGAAATTCCACAAATTAACATTTAACAAGGCACACCTGTTAATTGAAATGCATTCCAGGTGACTATCTCATGAAGCTGGTTGAGAGAATGCCAAGAGTGTGCAAAGCTGACATCAAGGCAAAGGGTGGCTACTTGAAGAATCTTAAATATATAATATATTTAGGATTTGTTTAACAATTGACATGTTATTTCATAGTTTTGATGTCTTCACTATTATTCAACAATGAAGGAAATAGTAAAAATAAAGACAAATCCTTGAATGATGAGGTGTGTCCAAAACTTTGACTGGTACTTTATGTGTAATAAATAAAACTGTAAAACAAAAGAGTATAATAACTAATTTACTAGCGACTGTACTGTACGTATTGTGTATTTCCTGTGTCAGTATGTCCTCATATTTATGTGTGCAGTCTTCCCTCTGTATCATCTCTCACTCTGTATCACTCCCTCAGTGTCTCTCTCCCCTCTTGGTGTGTCTCTCTCCCCTCTGTCTCTTTGTGTCACTCCCTCTGTGTCTCTCTCCTCTCTCCCTCGTTGTATCACTCCCTCAGTGTCTCTCTCCCCTCTTAATGTGTCTCTCTCCCCTCTGTCTCTTTGTATCACTCCCTCAGTGTCTCTCTCCCCTCTGTCTCTTTGTGTCACTCCCTCTGTGTCTCTCTCCCCTCTTGGTGTGTATTTTCATCTATCTCTCTCTTCCCGATTGGGGTGTTGTTTATGGACTTTTATAATTTATAACTGAACAGAGTGGATTTAATTTCAGTGCGGAGGCTCGTCAGCAGGGCGCCTTGCTGCAATCAGGAGAATCAGCGATCTGCGATCGTAGTTGAATGGAAAGTATTATCACTGGCCACAAACGGACACTGTTTCCCCTCTAACTATTCCCCAGACACTCCCAGACCCCATATCTTCTATTTCATTCAACTGCTCTGATTACCCACCCTCTTCCTCTCCTCTACTTTTCTCCACTACTGGGGCTCACTCCCTCTCAGCTCCGATCTTTACTCCTCATTTGTCACCCCTGTTACTGTTGAGATTTGTATATGGAGCTGAACCATGGGAAAACAGCATCAGTGTTTACAGTATGCCACTGTATAATTTATTCACATTATCAGTTACCAATTATTTATTTTGTCTGATTCTTCTTCCTGCTCTTGTTATCTGTGCCTCTCCATCCTCGCTGGTCTTGTGTTCTTCCTGTGTAACATGTTAGACTAGCATAATATCATTAGATCAGTGCAGCCATCTGTGTTCAAAGCTGAGCTGTAGACCCACTGTAATGCACTGGATAGATCCTGCACCATCACATGACTGTAGAAACACACATACTAACATACCATGCACCTATTGTAAAAACACTACTGCAACAACACCTCACTGCATCGCTTCAATTTTGGTTTGAGTGGTGGTGACATATTGATTCACGAACAACGCAAGCTATAGGCCTGGACAACCAGTGCATGCAAACGTAATTCATGCATCACTAGATTATTTTAAAACTCTATTTAAAGTAAGAGGTTTATAAAAAAGTGGGTTGACAGTGTTGAAATTGTGACTTTTGCTTACAGTTATTTTTCTTTGGCCATTGACCTTGTTGTCTTTATTGCTGGTGCGTGGGAAGCAAACAATAGCTCCAACTTCACACACATTCTGTCCACTCACCTGTTTCTTACTCTCCGTCTACCTGTCCTCCCATCACATCTTTCCTCAGGCCTTGAGCTGTGTGTGACCCTTCCCTCTTATGAAGGACACTCTGGCCATGAATCTACATTTGTCTGTCTGTCTGACTGGTGCTCCTGTGTTGTGTTGACATTGTTTAAATGTACCTCAGTGGAGGTCTTAGTGGCAGGTAGTATAGAGACGCCCACTTTCTGGCTATCATAGTAAAGAGTAATGATATTTTAACACTGGGCCATTAATGGGGCCTGCCTGACCTTTGAAGAGAGAAAGGAGAGTTTAAAGTACACAGTTTAATGAATCTGGTGACTGACTTATTTTAAACTGGGTTACGGCTATTACTGCTCACTGTAAGAAATATTATGCCAGAGCGTTACAGTAATTGTGCAGTATGGGGTGAGGCTACATTCAGTCACCTTTCAAGGTTAGAGCGAGGTAGCCTTCACAATGTTTGAATGGTTCAGCATAATAGCATAAATATTGATAGACTGTAGCATTCAGAAACACTGGACACACATCATGGCTTCTCTCAAACGCTAGTATTGTATTACATACCAGCTTACCGGATCCTCTCAATGATGGCAACCTATATAATAAATATTGACCTACTTGAATGGTTATACATTAACCAAGGCTATTGAGGTTAGACTGATGCAGGGATAATGCAGTTGCCTACATACTACATTTGGTACACTGTACTTTCGTGTTCCACTAATATCCCAGTACACATAGCAGGTGAAGCCATACTGGATTTATACATACATGGTGAGACCTGGTCCAGGACAGGTTATGGTCTGCTACCCTAGGTTTCCCCAGGCTCTTTGATGTGGGCCCTGTGGCCCTGTGGCCCTATGCTGCTGACACATACATGTCCTCTGACCAGAGGAGCAGCCAGCTGTCTGTCACAGACACATGAAAGTTCCTCCCTCTGACTCTCCCATGGACCCAGACATACAGTGCCACTTCACTTGGCCAGCACTAATTAATGCCTTGCAATGCCACAGACGTAGACGGAGCATTTTCTTCCCCCCGTCTCCCTGCCTGCCGGAGAAGCCTGTAATGATTGTGGGGAGAACGGAGCATAGTTTATGGACTGTGAAAAATAACGCTCACTCACCCACAATAAAGCAAAATACTTCAAAAAGCCACAAGTAGATCATTGATTTTTCCTGGAAGTTTATATATACATGTAAAGGAAATATGTATTTTCTTTTTAGCACATGAAGGCACTGTAGCTTTTGGGAGGCGTTCAGCTGGAGTTATTTTACAGAGAACCATCCTTCACAAAGAACCATTTCACTTCATATTATCTCTGTGAGGGAACCGTGTTCAACTCTGGCTTGTCCTGTAGGACAGACCATCCTCATTGGGAGGAGCGTTTGGAAAGCAGAGTAAAGCCCCAGCTTCACAGCACAACTGGGAAATATTTCAACAAGAGACTCGTTGAACAAACCCATTTCCAAAAAGATTTTGGCGCAAAAAGTAGATAGAAAAAAATCTTTCATCATATTGTGGGCGGTCATATTGAAGCAGATGTATTGGAAAATAATCCAGTAATCTGGAGTGTCCAATCCTGTTTGTCTCCCTGGTAACCTGAGTAGCTGGGGATTAAGCTGCAAGAGAGAAAATCACTTTGAAAACACAAGTGCAACTAATGACCTCTTTTCCCCCGGCCTGGCAGCACGGACGTTGCATACACGGAGCTCACTGTCTCAGGCCAGACCGCCCCGGCCAGCTAGCTCCAGCCAGCTCCAGCCAGCTCCAGCTTCACAGCATTTTATTTATAGTTTGTACAGTCACACTTAAGCCAAGGTTATGAAGTGTGAAGGACAAGCAGCCAGGGAGGAGAAATGTATATGATTTTCCTCAACACAACAAGAAAAAAAACTAGAGATGAGGGCTTTTTTGTCAACCTTGAGAGAGTTTTTAGTCATAAGAATTTGTTTTTGGTATGTGTGTGTTTTGTATGGACGCTGAATGCAGCTAACTGATACACTATCCATGAGTTGCAGATGAAATGTGGATCTAAGGCTCTGTCTCACGTGTTAACTCCCCATGCAGAGGCTTAGGGCGTGTCTTTCCACTATTGTAAATGTGGCATATCATCTTGTTTACATGAAAGGAGAGAATCCACACTGGAAAAGTTTTATGTTAATAAACTGTACAAATATGTTACATTTAAAAGATTATTGTGAAGTGTATATCCCATGTAGATTGTGGATGTATATCCACAAACCAGCATCTGCTTAGAAAGGTACACAGTATCCTTAGTCTTAGTGAATTGTAAACTCATTCAATTGTAATGGGAATATGTAACACTCACCAGACAAACCTCATACAAAGAGTTGCTCTTTAACAGCACCTTGTGAGTGTCTGTGTGCTCTGCTGTTGCGGCTCTGCAAGGCCCTAGCCGCTGATTGGGGATGCACACGCTATTCGCCTCAGAGATCAAAAGGGCTGTCTGAGGAATGACAGGGCAGAGTAGGGAGAGCCCTGGTGCTCCCTGCTTTGAATCATTGATCAAGGTCATTCTCAGTTCATTAATTTCTGCTGAGAGGCCAGCCCTCCTCCGCACCAGACACACACACAGATGCACACACACGACCGAACACACACACGCAAACACACTTGCAGGCACACTTCGAGGTGTAGTTAAGTAATCAAGACGACAGGTTTTGTGAATCTAGTTTGTTGGACTAATTAAGAGTAGTACAGTTTGTACTCCATGTACAGTATCATGTTGTAATCTGTTTAGCAGCCACAGCCTGTGTGCACCATCACAGGCTGATCACTAGACTTTTTCTGATGGTTTATCTCGTGTAAATTACAAAAGAAATAGAAGACAGGTAGACACTTGCTAAGTGGAGAATGGGCTAGGAAGACTGTATGAGTCCCATTTTGTAGCAGGGTGTCACAGCAGCTTCCCTCTGTCATGGTCACCACAAGGCAAGAGCTCAGGTCAGACAGAGACAGCCCTGCAATCCAGAAGGCTCTCACACTCAGAGAACAGAACCACTTCCCTGGTTCACACATGATGTGGCACACCTTTTAAGCCCATCTGTTTCTGGATCAGATGCGCAATGGAAAAGCTGGCTGTCATGCGAGGTTAATATCGGAGGGTGCAATTGGGCAAGTTCAAGGCATCTGGCCATGGCCCTGGGAGCTCAGAGGGGAAGAGAGTAAAGATGTTGTCATCCGCCGCATGGACAAGACAGGATCAGTGAGCTGTGCGTGATCTCAGGCGCTGCTTGTGCTGAGCTAATGCCTTGGCAAGTGCAGTACATACTGTAACTCTACTATGTCAGGTCACTGCAGTGGAGACCTCATTCCCCCCTCGCCTGGCTCCTCGCAATGCTGGAAAGGGATTTGTCTCAGATGCAGGACTGTGCATCCTCATTTTAGTGTTGGGTTCCCTTTCTGTGGCAGATGTATACAACAGAATAATGGAGTTAGCTAGAGATGCAGTTTAGGAGGGAGATATCTGCTATGTGTAGTATTGGCCAATGAATTTCCTGACCTCTATCACTCTCACTAGTGGAATGAATGAGAGCAGTCTGTGATTTTCACCAGTTAAACTGATCATAGGCGTACAACAGACATTTACTGTGTGTTGTTGTTTATGTGGCATAATTTCAGTCAATGCTTTTTCATACATTTTATACAACCCACGGTACGGTTCAGAACAATAAAGCCAGTTCACTCTAAATCTCATAACTATACCCTTTGAGTGCATAGCCATATGGAAGCAATTTGATGGCAAAACAACGCCTATAGTACAGTTAGTTGATTGCTTATAGGTTTTTCCTTTGCTGCAGAGATTTATTTCTGTAGAATGAAACAAAATGACCCAGAATATGGAAAAGGAGGACGCATAAAACAAGGCAGTTTACAGTATGGCCTGTGTCAATGTCTATATTTTTGTCACTGCCAATATCATTTGAATGTAGTGACAGATGCTTCATAGGACAGGCGCTGTCCATCAGGGATTCATTTGTTAATAATTCTGTGAAAAGCTCTGAAATAAAGCTTTGAACTCAAACACCCACTCATCATTGGCAGCAGCAACAGCAGCATAGGAGTGTGGAGATTATTACTTGGTGCAGGCTGTCACGTTATAAGTCACGTTAATTACTGCAAACTGTGCAGACCTGACCACCAGCTGGGCTGGGGTGGGGTACGGTGAGCTGGGGTAGGATGGGCTATGGTGGGGTGGGGTAGGGCTGGGCTCGTCTGGACTGGGATTAGATATTCACATTTCTGAACACCTCTGAAACCATTGTTTGGTTCTCCTTTTTTGACAGCTTTGGCATTCCATTAAATATGTAGACAAAGTGTTAATTTGTGTGATGGTCTGGGAGACTGTATAATTACTGGGTCAGGGCCCTCTCACACATGGCTCAGCCTCAGCCCAGTGACCCCAGGCTCATGTATAATTTAGCACGCTGCTACACTGCTTCTGGATTAGGGACAACAAACTAGCCACAGAGAAGGACAGCACAGTCCCATGTAAACAATGGAGAAAGGGAGGTGAGGGTGCAAGGTTGAGGGTCTGTCTGTCCCCCACCCCTCCACCCCTCCCTACCAAAGCCCTTTTCTCTGCTGTGATGGTGCCAGCAATATGCATTAAGCGGTCTCTCTGTGACATTCTGCTTACTGTTCGCTGCAGACTTCCTGCCGGTCCCGAACACATTGTGTTTTTGATTTTGCAGACAGTTGTGTGGAGAGAAGAAGAAGAGGGGAAAAGGAGACAAAGCTACGGTTACAGCCCTGGCGTACAGTATCTCGTGTCAAATGATTCCATATTGGCACAGCTACATGGTGACGCACTGGGCTTGTAGCTCATTAAATGAGAGGCCTGGTGCTTGTCTCTATAATCATCAGAGCTGCCTGCCTGTCTGCATGCCTGCCTGTTGGCCTCCCTCTCTTTTCTCTGTGCCTGGAGAGGCCAGCAAGGCCCGGCTCAGCCGCCTCCACAATCACAGTCAATGTTTTCAATAAAACCACTTGACTGAATTCCTGCCTCCACCATATTAAAGGAGCCTATAGCTACAAGGCAGGAAGGAGGCCTGAAAATCATGACTGGGAAAGATTTCAAAAACTCAAAAAGATGTTTAAATCTGCATGCTCAAAGTTTTTATGTAGCCATTTAGTTTAGAATTACAATGTATTAAAAACACGCTACACATTTTTCTTGTTTTTGTCGAGTGTCCAGCCTGCTGCAGGGGATGGAGGGTGGGACTGGGGCGGCTGCTCTCCTACTAGGAAATCTGGCACTACCCTGCCTTCTGCCCGGTTTATGCCTTGGCACTCATGAATATGTTATTGCGTGCTCAGGAGAATTACACAAATGAAAAGACAATCGAAGCGAACGGAATGCAGCGCTCATAAAATCATAATGGAATAAATGAAGGGATGTGTGATAGTGGGGATTGAGTCCCGTCCCTGTCCATATTATAGCTCTTCACACATCAACCATGTCAACTCACTCTACAATGAGAGGACTCTGCCTAATTAGCTGGGCTACACTCCCCGCTTCAATTACTATGCACATTATTATTATGCACATGGGCAATGACCCCAATAGACTGTCACAATCAACTGTCGGTCTCAATCACTATATATTTTAGGGAGGCATTATTCAATGTTAGTTTGGATGGTAGGTCTAATTACTTCTTATAGTATGTTAAAATGTCACCCTGGTTCCAGGTTCAATCTCCCTGCTTTATGTATGTAAACATTGACATCGTACTGAAATGACTGGTGTGGGATCAGTCCTCATTGTTCCTCTATAATTGAGGCCACAAGAGTGTGAGTGTGTGTGTGTGGTGTGTGTGGTGTGTGTACTACTCTCTCGTTCCTTGTAACTAGTTTGAATGTAACACCACTCACATCACAGGCCTCCCTCAATAGGGGCCTGAGTGTAAACAGAGCCTCAGTGTTTTGTGTGAGGATTATGTAAATGAGGTGATGACCACAATAAGGCTCCTTAAAACCTGTCTTAGTAAATTAGCGGACAATTCTGCCAGAAACAGCTGTCACGTTTTGCTATATTTTCTTAGCTAAACTGAGATGCTCCCCTTACTTTCCTGACCCTGTTTATTCCCCACGGCTTAACCCCTTGGTGTTTGGGAGATTCATTTTGCATGTTTTTATTGGGTGAGTGTGGGGCCAAGTGGAGGGGTCAATATCTTTTGTCACCTCAACACACTCTATAGAGTACCATGGAAGATGTGCTGCTGTGGGGATGGTGGTGCCCTTTATAAGGAGGATGCAGTAGACTTCACTTAGGTCTGAGTTTGTTGTTTGTAGGGTGACTGCCTGCCTCTCAATCTCTTGACCTCCTCTCTTAGCTCAACCATTGATCAAATATCAGTCTAAGCAATCCCATATGGCGTGTGTGTCTGTGTGTGTGTGTGTGTGCGTGCGTGGTTGCACGCTGAGCAGACACCTCGCCCTAAGGGGTTAATGAGTACCCTGAGCCGTGCCGATCTCACAGCTTTAGAGGCCCTTAATCTGTAAGCTTGATTACCTCTCAGTACGGGCAGTGATTCACCCCCCCAAACACCCTCAAGCCCTCACCACAACCAAACACAACACAGCAGGACCTCTGCGCTGCGACAGCATTAGTGGCACGGTGCCCAGGCCAGCTTTACAGAACAGAAATCACTGGGAGAGAAAGGAGAGGCAGAAGGTTGGGACCTGGAGACTGACTGACTGACTGACTGACTGACTGACTGACTGACTGACTGACTGACTTGAGGTCGTTAGCAGGCATGACATGGGCTAAAACATAACGGGTGTAAGGGATTTCCTCCTCCTCTTCCGAAGAGGAGAGGCGAAAAGGATCAGAGGACCAATATGCGGCGTGGTAAGTGTCCATGGTTCTTTTAATACGTAAATGTACACATGAACAACTGAATACAAAAACAAGAAACGTGAAAACCCAAAACAGTCCTATCTGGTGCAAACACAGAGACAGGAACAATCACCCACAAACACACAGTGAAACCCAGGCTACCTAAGTAAGATTCTCAATCAGAGACAACTAATGACACCTGCCTTTGATTGAGAACCATACTAGGCCGAAACATAGAAATACCCAAATCATAGAAAAACAAACATAGACTGCCCACCCCAACTCACGCCCTGACCATACTAAATAATGACAAAACAAATTAAATAAAGGTCAGAACGTGACAACGGGCTACAAAATGACAGGGACTTCTACAATATAACAGGGGCTACAACAACAACATTACAGGGACTGCAATATTACAGGGGCTACTACAACATGACAGGGACTATAACAACATTGGAGGGACTAAAACTACATGACAGGGGTTACAACAACATGACAGGGGTTACAACAACATGACAGGGGTTACAATAATATGACAGGGGTCACAACAATATGACAGGGTCACAGCAATATGACAGGGGTTACAACAACATGACAGGGTCTATAACATGACAGGGGTTACAACAATATGACAGGGGCTACAACAACATGACAGGGTCTATAACATGACAGGGGTTACAACAACATGACAGGGGCTATAACAACATGACAGGGTCTATAACAACATGACAGGGGCTATAACAACATGACAGGGTCTATAACATGACAGGGGTTACAACAACATGACAGGGTCTATAACATGACAGGGGTTACAACATGACAGGGTCTATAACATGACAGGGGCTACAACATGACAGGGTCTATAACATGACAGGGGCTACAACATGACAGGGGTTACAACAATATGACAGAGACTTCTACAACATGACAGGGGCTATAACATGACGGGATACAACAACATGACAGGGGTTACAACAATATGACAGAGACTTCTACAACATGACAGGGGCTATAACATGACAGGGGATACAACAACATGACAGGGGCTATAACATGACAGGGGATACAACAACATGACAGGGGGTATAACATGACAGGGGATACAACAACATGACAGGGGTTACAACAACATGACAGGGTCTATAACATGACAGGGTCTAGAACATGACAGGGGTTACAACAATATGACAGGGGCTATAACAACATGACATGGTCTAGAACATGACAGGGGTTACAACAATATGACAGGGTCTATAACATGACAGGGGCTATAACAACATGACAGGGTCTATAACAACATGACAGGGGCTATAACAACATGACAGGGGTTACAACAATATGACAGGGGCTATAACAACATGACAGGGTCTATAACAACATGACAGGGGCTATAACAACATGACAGGGGATATAACAACATGACAGGGGTTACAACAACATGACAGGGGTCACAGCAATATGACAGGGGTTACAACAACATGACAGGGTCTATAACATGACAGGGGTTACAACAACATGACAGGGGTTACAACAACATGACAGGGGCTATAACAAGATGACAGGGGCTATAACAACATGACAGGGGCTATAACAACATGACAGGGGTTACAACAACATGACAGGGGTTACAACAACATGACAGGGGCTATAACAACATGAGAGGGGCTATAACAACATGACAGGGGCTATAACATGACAGGGGCAATAACAACATGACAGGGGCTACAACAATATGACAGGGGCTACAACATGACAGGGGCTACAACATGACAGGGGCTACAACATGACAGGGGCTACAACAACATGACAGTTGTTACAACAACATAATATAATAATAATAATATATGCCATTTAGCAGACGCTTTTATCCAAAGCGACTTACAGTCATGTGTGCATACATTCTACGTATGGGTGGTCCCGGGGATTGAACCCACTTCCCTGGCGTTACAAGCGCCATGCTCTACCAACTGAGCTACAGAAGGACCACATGACAGGGGCTATAACTTGACAGGGGCTACAACAACATGACAGGGGCTTTAACAACATGACAGGGGCTATAACAACATGACAGGGGCTATAACAACATGACAGCGGCTATAACAACATGACAGGGGCTATAACAACATGACAAGGGCTATAATAACATGACAGGGGCTACAACAACATGACAGGGGCTTTAACAACATGACAGGGGCTACAACAACATGACAGGGGCTTTAACAACATGACAGGGGCTACAACAACATGACAGGGGCTTTAACAACATGACAGGGGCTATAACAACATGACAGGGGCTACAACAACATGACAGGGGCTTTAACAACATGACAGGGGTTACAACAACATGACAGGCGCTTTAACAACATGACAGGGGCTATAACAACATGACAGGGGCTATAACAACATGACAGGGGTTACAACAACATGACAGGCGCTTTAACAACATGACAGGGGCTATAACAACATGACAGGGGCTATAACAACATGACAGGGGCTTTAACAACACGACAGGGTCTATAACAACATGACAGGGGCTTTAACAACATGACAGGGGCTTTAACAACATGACAGGGGCTATAACAACATGACAGGGGCTATAACAACATGACAGGGGCTTTAACAACATGACAGGGGCTTTAACAACATGACAGGGGCTATAACAACATGACAGGGGCTATAACAATATGACAGGGGCTATAACAACATGACAGGGGCTACAACAACATGACAGGGGCTATAACAACATGACAGGGGCTATAACAACATGACAGGGGCTATAACAACATGACAGGGGCTACAACAACATGACAGGGGCTACAACAACATGACAGGGGCTTTAACAACACGACAGGGTCTATAACAACATGACAGGGGCTACAACAACATGACAGGGTCTATAACAACATGACAGGGGCTTTAACAACATGACAGGGGCTACAACAACATGACAGGGGCTATAACAACATGACAGGGGCTATAACAGCATGACAGGGGCTACAACAACATGACAGGGGCTATAACAACATGACAGGGGCTATAACAACATGACAGGGGCTACAACAACATGACAGGGGCTTTAACAACACGACAGGGTCTATAACAACATAACAGGGGCTTTAACAACATGACAGGGGCTATAACAACATGACAGGGGCTATAACAACATGACAGGGTCTATAACAACATGACAGGGGCTACAACAACATGACAGGGGCTTTAACAACATGACAGGGGCTATAACAACATGACAGGGGCTATAACAACATGACAGCGGCTATAACAACATGACAGGGGATACAACAACATGACAGGGGTTACAACAACATGACAGGGGCTATAACAACATGACAGGGGCTATAACAACATGACAGGGTCTATAACATGACAGGGGTTACAACAACATGACAGGGTCTATAACATGACAGGGGTTACAACATGACAGGGTCTATAACATGACAGGGGCTACAACATGACAGGGTCTATAACATGACAGGGGCTACAACATGACAGGGGTTACAACAATATGACAGAGACTTCTACAACATGACAGGGGCTATAACATGACAGGGGATACAACAACATGACAGGGGTTACAACAATATGACAGAGACTTCTACAACATGACAGGGGCTATAACATGACAGGGGATACAACAACATGACAGGGGATATAACATGACAGGGGTTACATCAACATGACAGGGGTTACAACAACATGACAGGGTCTATAACATGACAGGGTCTAGAACATGACAGGGGTTACAACAACATGACAGGGGCTATAACAACATGACAGGGGCTATAACAACATGACAGGGGCTATAACAACATGACAGGGGCTATAACATGACAGGGGCAATAACAACATGACAGGGGTTACAACATGACAGGGGTTACAACAACATGACAGGGTCTATAACATGACAGGGGCTACAACAATATGACAGGGGTTACAACAATATGACAGAGACTTCTACAATATGACAGGGGTTACAACAATATGACAGGGGTTACAACAATATGACAGGGGCTACAACATGACAGGGGCTACAACATGACAGGGGCTACAACATGACAGAGGCTACAAAATGACAGGGGCTACAACAACATGACAGGGGCTATAACTTGACAGGGGCTATAACAACATGACAGGGGCTAAACAATATGACAGGGGCTATAACAACATGACAGGGGTTAAACAATATGACAGGGTCTATAACGTCATGACAGGGGCTACAACACGACAGGGGTTACAATAATATGACAGGGGCTACAACATGACAGGGGTTACAACAACATGACAGGGGCTACAACAACATGACAGGGGCTTTGCCAACATGACAGGGGCTATAACAACATGACAGGGGCTATAACAATATGACAGGGGCTATAACAACATGACAGGGGCTATAACAACATGACAGGGGCTATAACAACATGACAGGGGCTATAACAATATGACAGGGGCTATAACAATATGACAGGGGCTATAACAATATGACAGGGGCTATAACAACATGACAGGGGCTATAACAATATGACAGGGGCTATAACAACATGACAGGGGCTATAACAACATGACAGGGGCTATAACAACATGACAGGGGCTATAACAATATGACAGGGGCTATAACAATATGACAGGGGCTATAACAACATGACAGGGGCTATAACAACATGACAGGGGCTATAACAACATGACAGGGTCTATAACAATATGACAGGGGCTACAACATGACAGGGGTTACAATAATATGACAGGGGCTACAACATGACAGGGGTTACAACAACATGACAGGGGCTACAACAACATGACAGGGGCTTTAACAACATGACAGGGGCTATAACAACATGACAGGGGCTATAACAACATGACAGGGTCTATAACAACATGACAGGGGCTACAACAACATGACAGGGGCTTTAACAACATGACAGGGGCTATAACAACATGACAGGGGCTATAACAACATGACAGCGGCTATAACAACATGACAGGGGCTATAACAACATGACAGGGGTTACAACAACATGACAGGGTCTATAACATGACAGGGGTTACAACATGACAGGGTCTATAACATGACAGGGGCTACAACATGACAGGGTCTACAACATGACAGGGGCTATAACATGACAGGGGATACAACAACATGACAGGGGTTACAACAATATGACAGAGACTTCTACAACATGACAGGGGCTATAACATGACAGGGGATACAACAACATGACAGGGGCTATAACATGACAGGGGATATAACAACATGACAGGGTCTATAACATGACATGGTCTAGAACATGACAGGGGTTACAACAACATGACAGGGGCTATAACAACATGACAGGGGCTATAACAACATGACAGGGGCTATAACAACATGACAGGGGCTATAACATGACAGGGGCAATAACAACATGACAGGGGTTACAACATGACAGGGGTTACAACAACATGACAGGGTCTATAACATGACAGGGGCTACAACAATATGACAGGGGTTACAACAATATGACAGGGGCTACAACATGACAGGGGCTACAACAACATGACAGTTGTTACAACAACATGACAGGGGCTATAACTTGACAGGGGCTATAACAACATGACAGGGGCTAAACAAAATGACAGGGGCTATAACAACATGACAGGGGTTAAACAATATTACAGGGTCTATAACAACATGACAGGGGCTACAACATGACAGGGGTTACAATAATATGACAGGGGCTACAACATGACAGGGGTTACAACAACATGACAGGGGCTACAACAACATGACAGGCGCTTTAACAACATGACAGGGGCTATAACAACATGACAGGGGCTATAACAATATGACAGGGGCTATAACAACATGACAGGGGCTATAACAACATGACAGGGGCTATAACAACATGACAGGGGCTATAACAACATGACAGGGGCTATAATAACATGACAGGGGCTACAACAACATGACAGGGGCTATAACAACATGACAGGGGCTATAACAACATGACAGGGGCTATAATAACATGACAGGGGCTACAACAACATGACAGGGGCTATAACAATATGACAGGGGCTATAACAATATGACAGGGGCTATAACAACATGACAGGGGCTATAACAACATGACAGGGGCTATAACAACATGACAGGGGCTATAATAACATGACAGGGGCTACAACAACATGACAGGGGCTACAACAACATGACAGGGGCTTTAACAACATGACAGGGGCTATAACAACATGACAGGGGCTATAACAACATGACAGGGGCTACAACAACATGACAGGGGCTTTAACAACATGACAGGGGCTATAACAACATGACAGGGGCTATAACAACATGACAGCGGCTATAACAACATGACAGGGGCTACAACAACATGACAGGGGCTTTAACAACATGACAGGGGCTATAACAACATGACAGCGGCTATAACAACATGACAGGGGCTATAACAACATGACAGGGGCTACAACAACATGACAGGGGCTTTAACAACATGACAGGGGCTATAACAACATGGCAGGGGCTATAACAACATGACAGTGGCTATAACAACATGACAGGGGTTACAATAATATGACAGGGTCTATAACATGACAGGGGCTACAACAATATGACAGAGACTTCTACAATAAGACAGGGGTTACAACAATATGACAGGGGTTACAACAATATGGCAGGGGCTACAACATGACAGGGGCTACAACATGACAGGGGCTACAAAATGACAGGGGCTACAACAACATGACAGCGGCTATAACAACATGACAGGGGCTACAACAACATGACAGGGGCTACAACAACATGACAGGGGCTTTAACAACATGACAGGGGCTATAACAACATGACAGGGGCTTTAACAACATGACAGGGGCTATAACAACATGACAGGGGCTATAACAACATGACAGGGGCTACAACAACATGACAGGGGCTTTAACAACATGACAGGGGCTATAACAACATGACAGGGGCTATAACAACATGACAGCGGCTATAACAACATGACAGGGGCTACAACATGACAGGGGTTACAATAATATGACAGGGGCTACAACATGACAGGGGTTACAACAACATGACAGGGGCTACAACAACATGACAGGGGCTTTAACAACATGACAGGGGCTATAACAACATGACAGCGGCTATAACAACATGACAGCGGCTATAACAACATGACAGCGGCTATAACAACATGACAGGGGCTATAACAACATGACAGGGGCTATAACAACATGACAGCGGCTATAACAACATGACAGGGGCTATAACAACATGACAGGGGCTATAACAACATGACAGCGGCTATAACAACATGACAGGGGCTATAACAACATGACAGGGGCTATAACAACATGACAGGGGCTATAACAACATGACAGCGGCTATAACAACATGACAGGGGCTATAACAACATGACAGGGGCTATAACAACATGACAGCGGCTATAACAACATGACAGGGGCTACAACATGACAGGGGTTACAATAATATGACAGGGGCTACAACATGACAGGGGTTACAACAACATGACAGGGGCTTTAACAACATGACAGGGGCTATAACAACATGACAGGGGCTATAACAACATGACAGCGGCTATAACAACATGACAGGGGCTATAACAACATGACAGGGGATACAACAACATGACAGGGGCTACAACAACATGACAGGGGATACAACAACATGACAGGGGATACAACAACATGACAGCGGCTATAACAACATGACAGGGGCTATAACAACATGACAGGGGATACAACAACATGACAGGGGCTACAACAACATGACAGGGGATACAACAACATGACAGGGGATACAACAACATGACAGGGGCTATAACAACATGACAGGGGCTATAACAACATGACAGGGGCTATAACAACATGACAGGGGATACAACGACATGACAGGGGATACAACGACATGACAGTGGTTATAACATGACAGTGGTTACAAAAACATGACAGGGGCTACAACAACATGACAGGGGTTACAACAACATGACAGGGGCTACAACAACATGACAGTGGTTACAAAAACATGACAGGGGCTACAACAACATGACAGTGGTTACAACAACATGACAGTGGTTACCACAAAATGACAGGGGTTACAACAACATGACAGGGGATACAGCAACATGACAGGGGCTGCAACAATATGACAGGGTTTACAACATGACAGGGTTTACAACATGAAAGGGGCCACAACATGACAGGGGCAACAACATGACAGGGACAGTAACAGCATGACAGGGGTAACAACAACACGACAGTTGCTACAACAACGTGACAGGGACTACAGCACCATGACAGGGACTACAGCAACATGACAGGGGTTACAACAACTTGACAGGGGCTACAACAATATGCCAGGTTCTACTAGGATATGACAGAGACTTCTACAACATGACAGAGACTTCTACAACATGACAGAGACTTCTACAACATAACAGAGACATCTACAACATGACAGAGACTTCTACAACATGACAGAGACTTCTACAACATGACAGACTTCTACAACATGACAGAGACTTCTACAACATGACAGAGACTTCTACAACATGACAGAGACATCTACAACATGACAGACTTCTACAACATGACAGAGACTTCTACAACATGACAGAGACTTCTACAACATGACAGAGACTTCTGCAACATGACAGAGACTTCTACAACATGACAGAGACTTCTGCAACATGACAGAGACTTCTGCAACATGACAGAGACTTCTACAACATGACAGAGACTTCTACAACATGACAGAGACTTCTACAACATGACAGAGACTTCTACAACATGACAGACTTCTACAACATGACAGAGACTTCTACAACATGACAGAGACTTCTACAACATGACAGAGACATCTACAACATGACAGAGACTTCTACAACATGACAGAGACTTCTACAACATGACAGAGACTTCTACAACATGACAGAGACTTCTACAACATGACAGAGACTTCTACAACATGACAGAGACATCTACAACATGACAGACTTCTACAACATGACAGAGACTTCTACAACATGACAGAGACTTCTACAACATGACAGAGACTTCTGCAACATGACAGAGACTTCTACAACATGACAGAGACTTCTGCAACATGACAGAGACTTCTACAACATGACAGAGACTTCTACAACATGACAGAGACTTCTACAACATGACAGAGACTTCTACAACATGACAGACTTCTACAACATGACAGAGACTTCTACAACATGACAGAGACTTCTACAACATGACAGAGACTTCTACAACATGACAGAGACTTCTGCAACATGACAGACTTCTACAACATGACATACTTCTACAACATGACAGAGACTTCTACAACATGACAGAGACTTCTGCAACATGACAGAGACTTCTACAACATGACAGAGACTTCTACAACATGACAGAGACTTCTACAACATGACAGAGACTTCTACAACATGACAGACTTCTACAACATGACAGAGACTTCTACAACATGACAGAGACTTCTACAACATGACAGAGACTTCTACAACATGACAGAGACTTCTGCAACATGACAGACTTCTACAACATGACATACTTCTACAACATGACAGAGACTTCTACAACATGACAGATACTTCTACAACATGACAGAGACTTCTACAACATGGCATAGACTTCTACAACATGACAAAGACATCTACAACATGACATACTTCTACAACATGACAGAGACTTCTACAACATGACAGAGACTTCTACAACATGGCATAGACTTCTACAACATGACAGAGACTTCTACAACATGACAGAGACTTCTACAACATGACAGACTTCTACAACATGACAGAGACTTCTACAACATGACAGTGACTTCTACAACATGACAGAGACTTCTACAACATAACGGTAGCTACAACGTGACAGAGACTTCTATCGCCCTCCAGGTCCCCTCGGAGAGTTCATCAATGAGCTTGATGCCTTGATAAGCTCCTTTCCTGAGGAAGGCTCACCTCTCACAGTTCTGGGCGACTTTAACCTCCCCACGTCTACCTTTGACTCATTCCTCTCTGCCTCCTTCTTTCCACTCCTCTCCTCTTTTGACCTCACCCTCTCACCTTCCCCCCCTACTCACAAGGCAGGCAATATGCTCGACCTCATCTTTACTAGATGCTGTTCTTCCACTAACCTCATTGCAACTCCCCTCCAAGTCTCCGACCACTACCTTGTATCCTTTTCCCTCTCGCTCTCATCCAACACTTCCCACACTGCCCCTACTCGGATGGTATCGCGCCGTACCAACCTTCGCTCTCTCTCCCCCGCTACTCTCTCCTCTTCCATCCTATCATCTCTTCCCTCTGCTCAAACCTTCTCCAACCTATCTCCTGATTCTGCCTCCTCAACCCTCCTCTCCTCCCTTTCTGCATCCTTTGACTCTCTATGTCCCCTATCCTCCAGGCCGGCTCGGTCCTCCCCTCCCGCTCCGTGGCTCGATGACTCATTGCGAGCTCACAGAACAGGGCTCCGGGCAGCCGAGCGGAAATGGAGGAAAACTCGCCTCCCTGCGGACCTGGCATCCTTTCACTCCCTCCTCTCTACATTTTCCTCCTCTGTCTCTGCTGCTAAAGCCACTTTCTACCACTCTAAATTCCAAGCATCTGCCTCTAACCCTAGGAATCCCTCCGATGTCATCAACTACAGACCAGTATCCCTTCTTTCTTTTCTCTCCAAAACTCTTGAACGTGCCGTCCTTGGCCAGCTCTCCCGCTATCTCTCTCAGAATGACCTTCTTGATCCAAATCAGTCAGGTTTCAAGACTAGTCATTCAACTGAGACTGCTCTTCTCTGTATCACGGAGGCGCTCCGCACTGCTAAAGCTAACTCTCTCTCCTCTGCTCTCATCCTTCTAGACCTATCGGCTGCCTTCGATACTGTGAACCATCAGATCCTCCTCTCCACCCTCTCCGAGTTGGGCATCTCCGGCGCGGCCCACGCTTGGATTGCGTCCTACCTGACAGGTCGCTCCTACCAGGTGGCGTGGCGAGAATCTGTCTCCTCACCACGCGCTCTCACCACTGGTGTCCCCCAGGGCTCTGTTCTAGGCCCTCTCCTATTCTCGCTATACACCAAGTCACTTGGCTCTGTCATAACCTCACATGGTCTCTCCTATCATTGCTATGCAGACGACATACAATTAATCTTCTCCTTTCCCCCTTCTGATGACCAGGTGGCGAATCGCATCTCTGCATGTCTGGCAGACATATCAGTGTGGATGACGGATCACCACCTCAAGCTGAACCTCGGCAAGACGGAGCTGCTCTTCCTCCCGGGGAAGGACTGCCCGTTCCATGATCTCGCCATCACGGTTGACAACTCCATTGTGTCCTCCTCCCAGAGCGCTAAGAACCTTGGCGTGATCCTGGACAACACCCTGTCGTTCTCAACTAACATCAAGGCGGTGGCCCGTTCCTGTAGGTTCATGCTCTACAACATCCGCAGAGTACGACCCTGCCTCACACAGGAAGCGGCGCAGGTCCTAATCCAGGCACTTGTTATCTCCCGTCTGGATTACTGCAACTCGCTGTTGGCTGGGCTCCCTGCCTGTGCCATTAAACCCCTACAACTCATCCAGAACGCCGCAGCCCGTCTGGTGTTCAACCTTCCCAAGTTCTCTCACGTCACCCCGCTCCTCCGCTCTCTCCACTGGCTTCCAGTTGAAGCTCGCATCCGCTACAAGACCATGGTGCTTGCCTACGGAGCTGTGAGGGGAACGGCACCTCAGTACCTCCAGGCTCTGATCAGGCCCTACACCCAAACAAGGGCACTGCGTTCATCCACCTCTGGCCTGCTCGCCTCCCTACCACTGAGGAAGGACAGTTCCCGCTCGGCCCAGTCAAAACTGTTCGCTGCTCTGGCCCCCCAATGGTGGAACAAACTCCCTCACGACGCCAGGACAGCGGAGTCAATCACCACCTTCCGGAGACACCTGAAACCCCACCTCTTTAAGGAATACCTAGGATAGGATAAAGTAATCCTTCTCACCCCCCCCCCCTTAAAAGATTTAGATGCACTATTGTAAAGTGGCTGTTCCACTGGATGTCATAAGGTGAATGCACCAATTTGTAAGTCGCTCTGGATAAGAGCGTCTGCTAAATGACTTAAATGTAAATGTAAACTTCTACAACATAACGGTGGCTACAACGTGACAGAGACTTCTACAACATAACAGTGGCTACAACATGACAGTGACTTCTACAACATGACAGAGACTTCAACATA
The DNA here is from genome assembly GCF_023373465.1 of Oncorhynchus keta. Taxonomy (NCBI): domain Eukaryota; kingdom Metazoa; phylum Chordata; class Actinopteri; order Salmoniformes; family Salmonidae; genus Oncorhynchus; species Oncorhynchus keta. The sequence continues at coordinate 163,278 of NW_026283207.1, read as the reverse complement.
ACACAGGCTACAACAAGACGGGCTACAACAAAATGACAGGGGCTACATTATGGCAAGTGTTACATCTCACGCTAACACAGCTGTGTGATCCTGGTCCAGGACCAGTTGTGTCCAAGCAACAAAGTCAGGCTAGTTTAGCTACCTATACTACATATTTAACTACAGGAAATAGACAACGGGTCATTCCTCCTCATATATGGGCAGTACTGCATGCTTGTCTTGGTTCGTATGGTGTCAGATGATCTCAGTGATCTGGTGCTTTTCTATCGCTCACATCCCGGCCGAGTCACTGCTACACAATGGGAGCCAGTGTGGCTGGGCAGATGAAGGATGAGGACGGTTTCTGTGTGTCCCCCACCACACATACCCCTGACCAGAATAGTGCTGTGTTTACACACACTGTTCCTATGGTGCCTTGAGAGGCCTCAGGCTCCAGACAATATAACAAAGAACACAACAGAGGTCCTCTCATTGATCAAATACAGCACATTACATCATCTACAAACTCAGTTGTAGTTAAATATCACCAAACACTAGGCTTGATCCAATAAAGCAGAAGCAGATTGAGGAGAGCCAGTAAACCCATGGCTGGGAGATACATGACCCCAGGGAAGGGGCTGTGGCTACCAGAAAACAAGTGGGTGGCACATCTGATGATGTCCATTCTGTAAGCCAGCCATGCTCAATAGGCGGACCGCTGTCCGGATCTGGACCCAGAACGGGGTCAATGTGGATTGCGATTTCGAAATTTAGTAGGGCATGGTCAGTTTTCCTCTTGTTATCACATTCACTGACATACCTTAGTGCTATTTATAACCTGTCAAATGTATAGTTTATCAACTAGCCTATTGAGCATGGCTGGGCCCCCATTGATTTTGTTGAGTCACTCAGGCATCATATGAAGACACATAAGACATGGCAACATTTGTGGAATTGCAGGAAATTCGATTTGAAACTGCAACATTTCCTCTCCGTCCCAAGGCTAAATGTGTAGATTTGCAGAACATTAAAACTGCAAACATGAGGCGTGTCAACAGTTTGAACAGTTTGGGGTCACATGGGCCACGAGGTGGGGGTTGTTGCTATGACGATACATTAAAATATCTATCCAGACCTTTGCCATCTAGGAAATGTGTGTGATGGGACCTCCTTAAATAGTCGTTGATTACCCCGGCTGTAGGCCCTTTGGTGCCTTGACCGCAAGGTTTGCTCTGCTTTTGCCAGAAACAGGATGTAATGGGAATCATGGGGTAGATTTTGGCACACCCTGAATCAGTTGATAACTACAGTAACTCATTTATTGAACACAGTGATTATATCATTAACATGAAGTTTTGCAGATCTTATGTGCCATTGTACAGTAGCAAACTGTCCTTGGCAGTGGCACAGGCCCCAATCTGACCATTACCGCTAGATAATCCCCAACTGAAAAATGTCCCAGTCTCTGCCAAGCGCTCTATTCATTCATATAGAGAGGTTCTGGACTCCATTGAAATGTGATTATTAGTTCATTTTATAGCTCCATTGGCTGTCCTGGGCTGGTAAACAACACAGAGAACTGCACTTTGGATCCCAATTTGAAACCCAAATGACCAGCGTGTGATTCCTGTTAGTCACAGGGACCTCCAGAGCTATTCACGCCATAGTGCTGCAATCTCTCCCACAGACCAATGCCAATTGGCCAGAGCCAAGAGTGGGGACTCACTTGATAAGTTTGATAAGTTTAGTCAAAAGTCAAACATGTTTGGTTGAAAGGCTTTGATGTTATTCTATACACTTTGGGGGGTGTGTGATCTATACTTTGACTTCTGAAATGTGTAACTCCATCAAGGACAACCAACAAATTTGCAGTCAAAGCCAGTTTTGTGTATTTTAGGATACGTTGGTCATCCAAAAGCAATGCCAGTCAAAACAAAGCAAGGGTTACACAGTCTTCCAGGAAATAATTCACGGCCTGTGAAGTCTAATGTTTCTCCTGTCTTGAAGTGGCCTTTGCCAAATTACAGCAAACCATAATTTTACAGTGCAACTATTGTGTACGCCCATGTGCTTGATCACAGTAGGACAGTGTGCAGTACAGAATACAACAGACTGAACCTGTGCTTCAGTGGTGGTGCACTTTGCCGGGCAGTGCTGTGTGTGCATCTGTGCTTTCATGTGTCTTAATGCACGTGTGTGTGTGTGTGTGTGTGTGTGTGTGTGTGTGTGTGTGTGTGTGTGTGTGTGTGTGTGTGTGTGTGTGTGTGTGTGTGTGTGTGTGTGTGTGTGTGTGTGTGTGTGTGTGTGTGTGTGTGTGTGTGTGTGTGTGTGTGTGTGTGTGTGGGGGGGGGGGGCGTATACCTGGCCTCGTGCTTTTTCTGTTTCTGGCTCTTTTGACAGATGCAGGAAAGCCATTGTGCTGCTTTCCAGTGGAAATGGGTCTGGCTGGTGCAGATGAGGGAAATGTTTCTAGAACAGGTCTGTTTGGCACACTGCTGTGTGGCCCACACCTGAGGAAGCAGAAGCATGAATTAAACAGCCTCATGACTACAGGAGCAGTCCTAACCATCCAGCTCACGGCACCACCCCCTGGTACACACTGGCACCCCACACATGAAGCAAAAGGACACATGATGCATATTTAATCCAATTAGAGTATTGACAGTCAAGTGAAATGTTTTGGGGAGAAAAGAAGTGCTAAGTGTTTTTTCAGTAGGCCGTGGTTGTCTGGAGATTTGAAAGTTCTAACAAGCTGTTTTGTTGACAGCTCGTCTTGTGTTTGTTCCACACCCCTGGGTTGTCGTCTCATTGTCTATTCATCTGTCTCCTCCTCTGCGAGGCAAAAAACAAGTCTTACCAATCGCTGTGCAAAACACTCCATGCAGCCGTTACCTTGGAACAAACATGTTCATATATTTGATGTATTTTAAGCATACAAATAAAATGACCTCCTTTTCAGAAAAATCGAGGCAAAAAACAAGTCTTCAACCATTTAATTCACATTAGAGTTTCATCTGTACGCAGCACCAGTGAAGGTGTGAGGAGAGGACATTATGAACTACATTGGTACAACAACATCACAGGGCAAGCGCCAGCCTTCTCCTAGGTTGAGTGAATGAATGAGCCACACCTCGTCCATTGGGCCCAGGCTGTGCTATGTGGCTATGAGGCTGCAGGCCAGGGTGGTGGGGTGCTGGGTTAATAGCCAGTCCCATTTGGGCAGCAGCATTAGCCCCTCTGTGAGCCCTATCACAGCTTTAACACATCAAGCTGTCAGAGTGGCATTGCAACGTGGCCCAGGGTCAACCCTGCCCTGGTCCCCCACAGTGAATGGAACCCAGATGACCAGTTAGTTAGGTGGACAGCAGTCAGGTCAGCAGCTGGAGGGAGACTGACTGATATTGACTGAGTTGCCCCGAGGCTGGCAAGCCCCCTCCAGATGGGCAAGGTTAGACCAGGGTATAGCTAGCAGAGCTGCCCTACTAAAACTTCCGATTCTCATTAGGTAGTTAGGAGAGAGAGGGATTTGAGAGGAAAAGGGGAAGCAGATAAGCAAATGGGTCATGTCTGCGCTCGTTTTCACCCCTCTGAATCTAATTAAGAGGGCAGCTATGGAGATGGAATCCAGTTTATTGATGATCATGTTGCTTTCTATGTGTTTACTGTATTTGCTTCATTACTTCTACAATATTGGCCTCGTCGATCTTGAAACTTCATCAGTTTGTGGATAACAGAAGACATTTAAAATGTTTGATTTTGTAAATGTTTACATAATGTTTCATTAATTGGAAACAGTACTTTGTGAGGGAAGCTTGATATCCAATAATGATATTCAGTTACCCAAGGCTAGAATGTGCTCCTTAATAGGTGTTTCTTTGCTTTATTGAGAATAATGTTAACTTTGCAGTCGTGGGCTCTTTTTCATGGGGCATAGCTAGCATTATCCATGCCCAGGCCCTCTGTGTGTGAGTGCCAAGAGTCAGTCCCTGTGCACTATATCTACACCCCGTCAAGGCAGCCAGTCCTACAAAGCAGCAGATATAGCTGTGATGTATGAACCTTCAGAGGCACAGAGAGAGCAGCCGCCAAGGTAGTTCAGATTATGTTACTCCGTTATTCTTCCATCTGCACTGCAGTTTCTACATTGTGGTTCTGACTTTTTATCCATCCTGCCTTCTCACATTGGTGTCCGTTTCAACTTTCTCCCTCGAATACTGAAGAATCCAATTAAATACTGTTCTGTCTTCTCAATGGACTAACCGCATGTATTTGTTTTTGTGGTGAGATGGAGGGAGTGTAATATGAAGCACTTGGTAAAATTGTTGCCTGGCAGATCATGCATTATAAGATTCAGTTTTAACCATGAAATATAGATGTATACAGGAATCAGGAATCCATACACATAGAAAACCGGATATGGTTGAGCATGAAGTGCAAAATGGTGGCATTGTTTTGTTTTCTCTGGGGTTCAGGGGTTCAGGGGTGAAATGTGCATCCCTCTATCCAATACAATATAGACACATTACGGATGGACTTACTTTCATTTTGACACATTGGCAGCTTTAAAAAGAGCTATTTGGTCACACAGAATGTTCCAGATAAACATATAATCACAGGAAACGAAGCCACAGAGGTAATCCAAAACTAACTGCCACCATTTAGCCTCTCCCTCTAGGGCTCGTCTCCACCGCCAGGCCCAGGGTCATGACCCTGTGGTCCAGGGAGGTTTGGATGCCCGTCCCCCTGTTTGGTCCATACGCCTGCAGGTCATTGACCCACTCCCAGACATTTCAGCCATGTCACTATCGGAAATTGACAATTGACCATACAACTCCAAACAGGAGGCACTCTACTCAGGCCAATCATGAAGCTAAATATCTGGAGGCTTGGAGCTCGCTATCAGAGCCAAGACATTCCTGTGAATCTATAAGTTATACGTTATAGATGTTATAAGAGATACTCTGATTACTACAATCCATCACTCTTCATCTTCAGGTCTAAACCCATATGTCTTGCATGTCAGGCTACTATGTTTATTCTCTCCCATTAACCCTGTATCTAAACGGTTTGCCTGACAAATAAATACACTATCCTCTAAGTTGTAGGTTGTGTGAAGTACACTGGCCAGTCCTAAGCCCTTGTCTGTCAGTCTGTTCGCACAGATGCTTTGGTCAGACAGTGTACAGCTAGCTGTGCTCCTGACTCCTGGCGATGGGACAGAACAGGCAGAACAGCCCTGAGCCTTGCCTGTTGGACTGGTGACCCCTCATCTCCGCTGGCAAGGCCACAGTCTACACAGCACACATGGGGAGACAAAGGGAGGAGGGGGGAGACAGGGTGAGGTAGGAAGACCTCTGGAGCCAGGCCTCCCTGTGTTTATCGCCCCTCCGGAAACTCTGAGGAACCTCTAAAGTCTCTCTCAGTGTCCTATTTTTACATTGATACTGCATGTTTATTTGTGCAGAAATGATCCGGGAAGAATCATGGCAACTAAAGAGAGCAGCTTCATCTCAGCAAATCATCTCAAGCATACCTGCTTGTAGTATAAACTCTGCTGAATAAATTAGACTGATAGAAATGTGGGCTCTTACTCCAAAGGGGAGTTGTGGAGTGTTTCGAAGTCTGCCAAATCAGCACTCAAAGTGATATTACTTGCAACCTTTTTTTGTTCTGTAACTCTTCTCATTCATCTCCAAAGGAAGAGCAGGTCTGGATCTAGCCTTTTGGGGGCCCTAAGCAAGATTTGGTTCGGTGGCCCCCACCTCACGCCAAAACAATTTAGTGCCCCCATCATGACGTTGGAGAGAAAATTTTTTTTTTTAAAGTTAATTTCCTGCTTTCTACACATTTTGCCATGGGGGCAGAGAGAAAACTTTGTAATTTTATAACACATTTCATGCAATTACACAAATTTTGCCATGAGGCAGAGAGAACAAATGTACTGTTTTAAAGCAAATGTTAATATGATAGCTGACTGAGAATGACTGACAAAATTAATGAGGGCCCCCTGGAGGTCAGGGCCCCTGGCCACGTACTCTGCGTGCCCGGTCGGTATTCAGCCATGATCACTACAAATTTAGATAGCCGTCTAGACTAACTACCAATCTAAATATTGTTAGTTGACATGGCTGATTCACTGACTGTCAGTGACTGATAAAACAAGAGAAAAACTGCTGATGGAAATTGAAATTGCACCTGGTGTATTCTACTATTCTTACTCTCAACAGTAAGTTAAGATCCCAACTGAGGCCCCTTAGCAGCCGCTTATGTCGATTATGCCTGGAACCGGCCCTGACGAAGAGCATCTCATCCTAGTATAGTGAATATACTATTACACTGCTGTACATGGGATTGGTACACCATATGTTTGATGGTCACATCATTTTATACTGTAGGTTTCTTTACACTTTCAATAAAGATCTGACAGCTCCAGATGTTTGTCGTCAAGTCCCAATCCTGACACTAGGCTCTAACTCATCACTCCACTGAGCAAGCCTCTAACCATCCTACTGTTGTTTACCAACAGGCACAATGTCACTCTCCAAGCACAGCTCCTTCAGTTTACAGAATACCAGTCGCCTCTCCAAGGTTTTTTCTGCAGTTCTTTACAGTGCTGTTGTTATGGAGTAATAATTGACATTTACATTACATTGAAGTCATTTAGCAGACGCTCTTATCCAGAGCGACTTACAAATTGGTGCATTCACCTTATGACATCTAGTGGAACAGCCACCATACAATAGTGCATCTAAATCTTTTAAGGGGGGGTGAGAAGGATTACTTTATCCTATCCTAGGTATTCCTTAAAGAGGTGGGGTTTCAGGTGTCTCCGGAAGGTGGTGATTGACTCCGCTGTCCTGGCGTCGTGAGGGAGTTTGTTCCACCATTGGGGGGCCAGAGCAGTGAACAGTTTTGACTGGGCTGAGCGGGAACTGTACTTCCTCAGTGGTAGGGAGGCGAGCAGGCCAGAGGTGGATGAATGCACTGCCCTTGTTTGGGTGTAGGGCCTGATCAGAGCCTGGAGGTACTGAGGTGCCGTTCCCCTCACAGCTCCGTAGGCAAGCACCATGGTCTTGTAGCGGATGCGAGCTTCAACTGGAAGCAAGTGGAGAGAGCGGAGGAGCGGGGTGACGTGAGAGAACTTGGGAAGGTTGAACACCAGACGGGCTGCGGCGTTCTGGATGAGTTGTAGGGGTTTAATGGCACAGGTAGGGAGCCCAGCCAACAGCGAGTTGCAGTAATCCAGACGGGAGATGACAAGTGCCTGGATTAGGACCTGCGCCGCTTCCTGTGTGAGGCAGGGTCGTACTCTGCGGATGTTGTAGAGCATGAACCTACAGGAACGGGCCACCGCCTTGATGTTAGTTGAGAACGACAGGGTGTTGTCCAGGATCACGCCAAGGTTCTTAGCGCTCTGGGAGGAGGACACAATGGAGTTGTCAACCGTGATGGCGAGATCATGGAACGGGCAGTCCTTCCCCGGGAGGAAGAGCAGCTCCGTCTTGCCGAGGTTCAGCTTGAGGTGGTGATCCGTCATCCACACTGATATGTCTGCCAGACATGCAGAGATGCGATTCGCCACCTGGTCATCAGAAGGGGGAAAGGAGAGCATTGTGATCATCACAGCGGCCAGAATCTTGAAAATCATCATCATAGTTTCTGGTTGATTTATGCTTTGTCATTGTGTAAACTCTTTTCAGTGAAGAATTTGTTCATTTGGTTGCTGCAGGGTATACTGAAATAATGACAGCATGGTTAGAGATGATCTAGTAACAACCTACCACTACTGCAGTAGCATAGTGTGTATGTTTTCCATGTTTCTTCCATTAGGTGACCTAGTGAAGTGATACATACCACTTCATCCCCCAGCAGGTGTCTGGCCTAAGTGGGCCACTTCCCTGCTCTCAGTCTCCAGCCCAGTCAACCCTGGCCTGTTGTGATGCTGTGAGGCAAAAACATTTTATTAAGGCAAAGCGTGAGATCACCTGGTTCTTTTAGGTCGGCAGTAGCAGCTCTTCTGCCAACACAGCAGATTTACATTGCATTCCTGCATCAATATGTATTGAGTTGAATGAGCTGGTGAAATGTGTAGTGAAATGTACATTTATATTGTATACTTATGGTTAGCTCTGGTAGGCTTCAGAGAGGGTGAAGGTTGTTTAATAAGTGTGTTTGTCTAGGGAATGTGTGTGCTTGTGTGCTTGTAGTGCACTGGTGAATTAGATATGATGGAGTACAGACAGTTCATATGGCATGTTGGGAAATTAGTAATTGCGTTACCGTCCCATAATGCATCATGCTCTGGTTTTGACCAGGCCAGTGCAAGGTGCAGGGTGAGTATTATTTAGATGTGCAGACTGAGTGCAGCAACACAGATACCAGAGTTGGTGCTTTGCCAAAAGAGACACATGCTGTTACATTTATCTCTATATTTCTTTCTGAACAGAGCCAGGAAGGATACAGCAGCAGTAAATGAAAACAGAGAACAAAAATGGCTCAGAGGAAAGACAAGAGAAGTGAAAATAAAGAAAATATCTTCCTCTTTGTCTTCCACTGTGTAGAGAGCGAATGACCACTCCCACCAAAGGGTCACAGTGGACTTTTGAACTTTATATCCCCCCCGCAGAGACAGTGCATGGGAGATAGCTTGCCTTTAATTGACTTTATTTTGCACACACTTTGTTACAAGACACTAAGAGATAGCCAGAGATCTCCTGTTTTGTAGGCATCAGATCCATGATAGCAGTGTGCTGCATTCAATATTTCATCGACTATCTGCCTGGCCCGTGCTGTCCTGCCTGACATGCTAAGTTCCCTTCTCACTGGAGACGGCCTGTCGCTGCAGATCATCCAGCCAAGCGTGACTCCCCCCTCCCCTCCTCCTGCTCTTCCCCCTCGCTCATATTTCCTGTGAATAAGCATCATCAGAGTGGGCCAGTAGGGAGTAGGGGATAGAACAGAACACGACAAACAAACTGTGGCATGGACACCCCCACATGCCCTGCCCCATGCACAGCGCCCTCCTCTTCCATAACTCTGCTTAACATGCTTGTGGACACACACAAGCCCACACTTAAGACACTTACACATATATGTTCATGTTCACCTGAAATACACTCTCACCTGAGCAGTTGACACCTTACAGTGCAAATTATATCACTCCCAGTCAAGGATGACTTTAGTACCCTTTTCCACACCACCTGTTTTAGCAGAAGACCATCTACTTTTTCTGTCTCTTCCAACTGGGAGCTGATGGGGATGCTAGTATACCAATCACCATGGCATATGTGTTCCTCTGTAGGACAATTAGTGCAATGTGAGTGTTAATCTATGGGTGTCACAAAGGTTTTGAGCAGGTTTCAAAGGTTTAGGTGAAGGTCAGAACCTGAAGCAAAGAGCTTAGGACGCACTACTAACTCTCACAGCACTCTCTCACACACGCATACACACACACAGGCATTTGTCTTGACCTCGGAGTGGCACGTTACATTTTGATGATGAAACAAGGCTTGATGATAATCTGGCACCTCGAAGGCTCCTGAGCTAGACAGTGGTGGTGAGAGAGCGGCTCCACTCTTAGAAAATATGGATTCCAAAGAGTTCTTTGGCTGTTCCCATAGGAAAACCTCTTTTTGGTTCCAGGTAAAACCCCTTTTTGGTTCCAGGTAGAACCCTCTGTGGAAAGGAAAGAGATACTGGGAGGGAAACAGAGTGTCTGGGTGATCTGGCAGCTGAACCAGTCCACTCCACCATGCTTCGCCCTGCTCCTCTGACAACATCAGAAGTAATTTAACGGGGCTTTAATGGGCAGCCTCCATTCCACTGCTCCTGGGAGGCTTGCGAGTAGCTGCTTTGCTGTGCTGTGAGAGGAAAGGAAAGCTTCTCTGGCTGATGGGAGATGACATGCCCTCCTTTTACTCTCTAGCTGCTGGCTCCCGTGTCACGTGATCAGGGCTGGGTGACATGGGGAGAACCCCTAGAAAATTGAGAATTTAGCCTTTTGGAGGAATCGAGCTGAACTGTCTCTGCTCTTACAGAGGGGTCTTCACAGGTCCAAAAAGTTGGACCCGTTCCGAAATGGATCCAACCCAACTTGATATGCATAAATACATTTTTAAAAACAAAGACACATTCTGAATGGGCCCCGAGGACAGTCAGACCCGTTCTGAAAAGGACTGTGGAAAAACAGACCCAAACAGACCCATGCTGGTTCAGATCCGAGAGACCCATTTCTGATCTGAGAGTAGAAAAAGATAAATAAACCTCAGACTGGGCGTAACCAGCGCCATCAATAGACAAGTGATATTGGCCAAATGATCCACAGTTACTTATGTCCTTAAAAACTGCCAACAACAAATGACAGGGTTCGATAATCCAGAGTAGAGGCCAAGGTACAGGACGACAGGCAAGTTCAGGGTCAGGTACAGGCAGAGTGGTCATCCGGGCGGGTACAGGATCAGGACAGTCAAGGGTCAAAAACCAGGAGGACGAGAAAAAGAGAGACTGGAGAAAAACAGGCGCTGAGACAAAATGCTGGCAGGCTTGAACAAACAAGACGAACTGCCATAGACAGACAGAAAACACAGGTATAAATACAGAGAATAAGTGGGGAAGATGGGCAACACCTTGAGAGGGGTGGAGACAAGCGCAAGGACAGGTGAAACATATCAGGGCGTGACAATCAGGGCATTGCATGCATATAGGTCTAGGCATCCACTGTATATCAACTAAATATAAAGGAGGAGAAGCTTAAGCCTAGCCCTATGAGACAAGAGAAAGATATGCCGGGGCCATGTTCCTGACACCAACTTGCATTCTTTATCCTTTTCAGTTAGGCTATTATTAAACAGAGAGGTGTACAGAAGGAGTCTAATTCGTACATTTTCTATCAGTATATATTTGTGAAAGATAAGCATTATATTGTTAGATTAAAGGTGTATCTCTGGTAGGCCTAAAACATTCCTCCTCACCTCAAGTTCACCAGTCGGAGAGAGTTGGAACGCCGGTGCCCCCTGCCTTCAGAGGCCTACAGTAGCTAAACCTAATAATAGCCATATCTTGCCAAATCTTCAAAACAGTTGCGTAACTTTATGAGGGTAATATCAAAAGTAAGTCAAGATATTGTTTATAGGGAAAATACGAACAAGTTATTATTTTGCAGCATTAAATTACATTTTGCATGTTGCAGTCTTTGGTTTTTCCTTTCATGGTTTGAGCCCTGTATAGGCCTACCATTTATTTTATTATATTGTGGCAAACACAACATTACAGTTGGAACATAAGTTGGCCAAAGATAATGGCTCAATATAATGAAACTAAACACTTGTTGCATATTTAAACTGAACTGGTTTAAACCTTTACTACAACAACAACAATTTGACAAGGCAAGGCCTATATTGCTGCAATTGCCAACAAAGGCAAGTTCCTACCGTAGGCTTACCCAACAAATGACAGCAACAGGCTAATGATATTTATTTTACAACAGGCCTACTTTTAACCTATCTTGAACTAAATACGGAGCACAAAATTAAAGACAGTTCGAATTGAATTTAGCTTACAAAAATGTCTCAACAAAATGAAAAAATACTTTTTGAAAATTTGTTTAGATTTAGATTCTTAAATAAGCCTATAATAATTTTATATAATTTTTATTTATTTTATTTAACCTTTATTTAAATAGGGAAGTCAGTTAAGAACACTGTTGTGTTTGGCCACGCAGTCGTGGGTGAAGAGGGATTACAGGAGGGGACTAAGTACACACCCCTGCGGAGCCCCAGTGTTGAGGATCTGCGTGGCAGACGTTTTGTTGCCTACCCTTACCTTACTTTAGACCCAGGGTCCTTAGCTTAGTGGTGAATTTCGTGTGAACTATGGTGTTGAATGCTGAGCTGTAGTCAATGAACAGCATTCTCACATAGGTGCTCCTTTTGTCCAGGTGACAAAGGGCTTTGTGGAGTGCGATTGAGATTGCGGATCTGTTGGGGCGGTATATGAATTGGAGTTGCTCTAGGGTATCCGGGAGGAGGCTGTTGATGTGAAACATGACCAGCGTTTCTAAGTATTTCATGTCTACCGATTTGGGTGCTACGGGGTAATCATTTAGGCAGGTTACCTTTGCTTCCATGGGCACATGGACTATGGTGGTCTGCTTGAAAGACTCAGTCAGAGAGAGGTTGAAAATGTCAGTGAATACACTTGCCAGTTGGTCCGCGCATGCTTTGTGTACATGTCCTGGTAATCCCTCTGGCCCCGTGGCTTTGTGAATGTTGACCTATTTAAAAGTCTTGCTCACATCGGCTACCGAGAGTGTGATCACACAGTCATCCAGAACAGTTGGTGCTCACGTGCATGCTTCATTGTTGCTTGCCTCGAAGCGAGCATAAAAGGCATGTATCTCATCTGGTAGGTCCGCGTCACTGGGAAGCTCACTTCTGGGTTTCCCTTTGTACTACTTAAAACTTCTTAGGGCTGAGATCCCTCTCATGGGATTGATATGACAACAGCCAGTGAAAGTGCAGGGCGCCAAATTCAAAACAAACAACAAACATAGAAGTATTTCACACCATTTTAAAGATACACTTGTTAATCCCACCACAGTGTCCGATTTCAAATAGGCTTTACGGCAAAAGCACCACAAACGATTATGTTAGGTCAGAGCCAAGTCAGAGAAAAACACAACCATTTTTTCCAGCCAAAGAGAGGCATCACAAAAACCACAAAGAGATAAAATTAATCTCTAACTTTTGATGATCGTCATCAGATGACACTCATAGGACTTCATGTTTTTTATTTATTTTATTTCATTTCACCTTTATTTAACCAAGTAGGCAAGTTGAGAACAAGTTCTCATTTACAATTGCGACCTGGCCAAGATAAAGCAAAGCAGTTCGACACATACAACAACACAGAGTTACACATGAAGTAAAACAAACATACAGTCAATAATACAGTATAAACAAGTCTATATACGATGTGAGCAAATGAGGTGAGATAAGGGAAGTAAAGGCAAAAAAAGGCCATGGTGGCAAAGTAAATACAATGAATGTACATAGTAGAAATAAAAATAAAGGGGTGCAAAGGAGCAAAATAAATAAATTAAATACAGTAGTGAAAGAGGTAGATGTTTGGGCTAAATTATAGGTGGGCTATGTACAGGTGCAGTAATCTGTGAGCTGCTCTGACAGTTGGCGCTTAAAGCTAGTGAGGGAGATAAGTGTTTCCAGTTTCAGAGATTTTTGTAGTTCGTTCCAGTCATTGGCAGCAGAGAACTGGAAGGAGAGGCGGCCAAAGAAAGAATTGGTTTTGGGGGTGACTAGAGAGATATACCTGCTGGAGCGTGTGCTGCAGGTGGGAGATACTAGATGCTACACAATACAAAAATGTTTTGTTCGATATTTATATCAAACAATCTCAGTATACATTGAGGAGAACAAGTATTTGATACACTGCCAATTTTGCAGGTTTTCCTACTTACAAAACACGTAGAGGTCTGTCATTTTTATCATAGGTACACTTCAACTGTGAGAGACGGAATCTAAAACAAAAATCCAGAAAATCACATTGTATGATTTTTAAGTAATTAATTTGCTTCCTGCAACTTCCTGCTTCAGTTTATGCTTGTAAGCAGGAATCAGGAGGATAGCATTATGGTCAGATTTGCCAAATAGAGGGCGGGAGAGATTTGTATGCATCTCTGTGTGTGGAGTAAAGGTGGTGTAGAGTTTTTTTTCCATCTGGTTGCACATATGACATGCTGGTAAACATTTGGTAAAACTGATTTAAGTTTGACTGCATTAAAGTATCCGGTCATTAGGAGCGCCACATCTGGATGAGCATTTTAATTTAGCTTATGGCCTAGAGTTGGTTGAGTGCGGTCTTAGTGCGAGCATCGGTCTGGGGTGGAAAATAGACGGCTATCAATAATATAGATGAGAACTCTCTTGGTAGATAGTGTGGTCTACAACTTATAATAAGGTACTCTACCTCAAGCGAGCAATATCTCAAGACTTCTTTAATATTAGACGTTGCGTAACAAAAAGACACACACCCCCACAACTCGTCTTACCAGACGTAGCTCCTCTGTTCTGCCGGTGCATGGAAAATCCTGCCAGCTCTATATTATCCATGTTGTGGTTCAGCCATGACTTGGTGAAACATAATATATTACAGTTCTTAATGTCCCGTTGGTAGGATATTCGTGATCATAGGTCATCAATTTTATTTTCAATGATTCCAGGTTAGCAAGTAGGACGGATGGCATTGGGAGTTTCCTCAGTTTATTCTTCACGCAAATTATGAGGATTTTAGCCTGTTCCCAGGAGAGCAGTATATCCTTTTCGTCAGACTCGTTAAAGGAAAAAGCTTCTTACAGTTCGTGGTGGATAATCGCTGTTCTGATGTACAGAAGTTATTTTTGGTCATAAGAGACGGTAGCAGCAACCTTATGTACAAAATACGTTTAAAAATAAGTTACAAACACCAAAAAAACTAACAAAATAGCAAAACTGGTTAGGAGCATGTAAAATGTCAGCCATCCTATTCAGCACCATCTTTAGCATCGTGGTTACTACACATGGGTATGGGTGAGTCTGTTCCAGAAAGAGTACCTGGTTATTCTCACAGAGAGCTCCTTCTCAGCATTGTTGTGCATTTTCAATATCAATTTGATCATGTATTGAATCAACACTGAATTATACTGTCATCTCTGTTCTATGAGACAAACCAGTGAGAGTAGGCTAAGTAAAACCTTATCTACAGTATAATGGAAGTTAAAATGGGCAGTTGTCCATTGAAGAATTGATTGTGGTCCTGTTGTGTTTACATTTTACTGTAATGTCTACACCTGTTGTATTCGGCGCATGTGACAAATAACATTTGATTTGATAGGGTTGTGTTTGCTGTGACAAATTTCCTGTCTAACCACCCCCTTCTCTCTTTATTTCTCTATGTCTATAGTCTCTCTAGTCTCTCTGCCTGCCCCCCCCCCCTCTGCAGTGTGGCCGTGGCCTGGTTTCTGGACTGAATGGGCATCCTGTGCAGGAGCTGCTGGACATTCTCATTAGCAGATTTTAGCGACACTGGCGCTGAATAGAGGAACTTGTTGCTACACAATGGATCCCCCTGAAGGTAGGCCCTTAGGCGCCTCCATGGGCCAAACTGGTCTTGTGTCTCCTATCTTACAGTGAAAGGGTCACGGAGAAATGACCCGTTTTGTTGGCCTGGCTGTGTTACATGGGTCCGCCTGGGTCTGCCGGGGGGATGTGGGGGACAGGGCTCATAGCAGACCCGGCCACCCGGCCACACTGTTAATCAGATCCGAGCCGCTCATGTAGACCTCTATAGGCACACACGCACATGCACGGATGGACACACACACACAGGCATCAATTCAAGCATACACATACACACCGGTTCTACACACACAAAAACACTCACGCACACTGCCTGCAGCACTGAGTCACTTAGTCATTTTACTGGAGTACAAGTGCAGGAAGTGTGAGTAATCTGCCAGAAAGCATAATCTAAGAAAGGAAAGGCATTTCTGGCCTCGGCATTCACACCCCAACTCTTACAACTCAGCAGAGGGCTCATTTGATCTGCTTCAGGTTTGCTTTTTGTTTTTTTATTTCAGTAGCCATCTCCACACTTTGTATACTGTAACACAAAATGTAGCTGAACTAAAGGAAAAATAAGTACTGTTGCATCAGAAATCTTTGACAGGCCAGATGTTGTGTAATCTCGTGTATGGTGATGTGTGCCCTCACTGTCCTGCCCTTGTACTGTACCACATCATCCCTGAACCACACACATTTCTAAGCAACAGCAACGAAGTTAAGTCCTGTTATCTTGTTACCAAGCCTATTATACATTAACTTCTACATTAGTGCTGAGATATCTGCTTGCTTGCAGTTTGTATCACAGTCACATGCAAAACATTTCAAACTGAAACTTTTATTGAATGACAAGCTAGCGGATGGAACCTATTAGATCGTATTATCCCTACAGTGCTAAAGATAAATACCTTGTCTTCTGATTTCTCAAAGAAAGCAATCAGTTTTACAATTCAGAAGCTGAAAGTTCATACTCCCATGAACTCTGTCGTGCATGTGTTACGACCTCAATCTGTAGCTGAGGTGGCCTGTAATAGTAAAAAGTTTACGTCTGCAAAGTTCTGGCGCTTTCTTTATTCTGAAGAATGGAAAATTGCTGTTTCTCCTAATACCAGATTGCAGCATCACCATCTATTGGCCCGAAGGAATACTAATGCTATAGCATGTAGAATATACAATTTAGATTAAGACAAATACATAAAATTAGTGCTAAGCAGGAAGAATGAAAATATTCTGTTAACTTCTTGGTGACAGGGGGCAGTATTTTCACGTCCAGATGAAATTCATGCCCAAATTCAACTGCCTGCTACTCATCCACAGAAGATAAGATATGCATATTATTAGAAGATTTTGATAGAAATTCTGAAACTGTTTGAATCATGTCTGTGAGTATAACAGAACTTATTTAGCCGGCGAAACCCCGAGAACAAACCATTCAGACTTTTTTTGAGGTCACTCTCTTTTCAATGGTCTTTCATTGGGAATCCAGATTTCTAAGGGACTTTCTTGCGGTTCCTAGCGCTTCCACTGGAGGTCAACAGTCTTTAGAAATTGGTTGAAGTTTTTCCTTTGTGTACTGAAGAAGTACTGTCATCTTGAACGAGGTTCACTTGAAGTGTACTGTTAGAGAGAGGCGCGTGAAGAGAAAGCTAGCTACAGATTGTTTTACTCCTGTATTGAACACAGATCATCCCCTCTTCAGTTGTATTGATTATTTACGTTAAAAAATACCTAAAGTTGTATAACAAAGTAGTTTGAAATGTTTTGGCAAAGTTTACAGGTGACTTTTGAGATATTTTGTAGTCACGTTGCGCAAGTTGGAACCGGTGTTTTGGAATTAATCGAACAAAAGGACCATTTGTGATGTTTATGGGACATATTGGAGTGCCAACAAAAGAAGCTCGTCAAAGGTAAGGAATGTTTATTTCTGCGTTCTGTGTCGCGCCTGCAGGGTTGAAATATGCTTTTCTCTATTTGTTTACTATGGTGCTATCCTCAGATAGTAGCATCAATTGCTTTCGCCGAAAAGCCTTTTTGAAATCTGACATGTTGGCTGGATTCACAACAAGTGTAGCTTTAATTTGCTATCGTGCATGTGTGATTAAATGAAAGTTCGATTTTTATAGTAGTATTTTTTATAGTATTTTTATAGTTTGAATTTGGCGCTCTGCATTTTCTCTGGCTTTTGGCCAGGTGGGACGCTAGTGTCCCACTTGTCCCAGAGAGGTGAACTAACAGTTTGCTAAGCCCCGCCCCCTGTTGCAACCTCTGACAACATTGTGTTTTTAATATACAATTAAATGAAACACAGACTACCCCTTACTAATCAGGAAACTCTTGTGTATGATGTGATGGACTGTCATTGCAATTGCTTCACGGCAACCTGGTAAAATGATGTTTGTAGTGTGGCTTGTGTAGCGTGGTTCATTCTGCTCTGTGTAATTTAATGAGGACACTGCCACAACTGGAGGTCTGCTTGTTGGATTTTTATTTGCCCTGAGCATGAAGAGACAATGCACAATATGTTAGCTCTTGGCGCAGTCACAGCTCTCAGGCACCTCGCTAGCTGAAGGTCAGGCAAAAGAGAGCCAAAAATAAATAACAGGTGCTGCGTGCACACATTTAGTGCACAACAGCACACAATACCAGTAAAATGAAATACAACATAATTCGGACAAAATAAAATACATAAAAAAATACATACCTGCTCACGAAGAGACAACGCACAATATGTTAGCCCTTGGCTCAGTCGCAGTTCTCAGGCACCTAGAGACTCACTCAAACACTGTCCCAAGTACCCACAAGTTACAATAGGTACCCTAGTTAATGAGCTCGGTAAAACCTGTTAACATAAATATTTATATTGTCCACATTGTAACAAAACTTATTGTTGAATAACAGTACATTGTGTAACATTACCACGGTTTTATACTGAAAAATTGCAGAGCCAAGGACAACATACCTCGCTAGCTGAAGGTCAGGCAAGAGAGAACAATAGGGGGTACAGAAATACAGATAAACCACAATGGACCAAACCAAAATATACACAACTTTTACAATCAAGTGTATTTACAATATAGATATGAAAAAAGTGTTTGTACAACAAAAAATAACATTAGCTATGCAGCTGTAATTAAATAAAATAAAAAAGTGCATTTTGGCCTATTTGAACTGGTCCTTGTGTGCATCTTAGTGGATAAAGATAAAATCAAAATAAAAATGTTTGGTTTCCGAGCCAGATTTTTTATCCTCTGTGCCGCCAGGGAAGCTCTCTATTCTATTTTCAGTATAAGCCATGGCAGTATGGTCAATCAGAAATGCCATGCTTCCTTTTAAGGCTTCTTAGACATAACTAACCCAGGGAAATACTGGTAACTGGGTTATTCACCATCACTTCACCCATCCTCTTTATATACGGCGTACTTCAGGGCCTGACTTATTTTGAGCACATAAAGGCTTCATAATGCATAAAGGTAATGTTAACTGACTGATAATATCTCATAGAACAAAACGTATAAGATCTCATAAACCTATGTTAATGTCAGACCTTATTTTCAGCGTTTATCCAAAACCCCCATTATTTTCCGCACTCATTACCCCTATTGGTATGGTCAACGAACCTGAGATAGAAAATGCTAACTCATCTCCATTTTGTAGAACTACATGCTGGCGCGCTCTTTGCCCTGACCGCAACATTTACGTTTATGAGCACTGAAATGTATGGGATTTCAAAGTTTCAACATGTTTTTGGTAAATTCGATAAGCCATTTTACAGGAAAATGGAGAAACCCCTCAGTGGCTACAGGAGAGGAAGTGTGGTTACCTTATTTGGCAACAGATAATCATAATAATCAGTCATAATTCCTGGAGGTGTTAGGTCTGCAAAGACCTGCTACACGATCACAGAATTATAGAATTTGAACAGAATGTTTTGCCAAAAATGAAGTTACAGTATTTGTATATTTAGAAATGTAGGACTAACTCATTTCAAATGTGCATTGTGAACATCCAGTAACGTTCAATATGTCTCCTACTGTAGCTGGTCTAGTGAGCCCCCCTGGCCCTTCAACTCAGTCAAGGCCTGGAAGACCACAGTCCGGCAGTCTATCTCCGCTCACGTGACCAGTACCAGGGGGGAGGAAAGATGGATCGTATGTTTGTCTGTCAGCAGTTTATTGGTTTTGTACGGTTTGTTCTAGATTTAGTGTGAGTTTATAAAAACAGTTTATATACATGTACAACCATTTGAATTTAACACATGTGGACTCCAATCAAGTTGTAGAAACTGGACCACAGTTCACACTTAGCATGGCCTCTTCACTGACTAGGACCAGAGAGGTCAGGAATGTACACCTTTGCATTGCTTGTGTATGCATATGAGAGTGAGAGTGAGAGTGAGAGAGAGAGAGAGAGAGAGAGAGAGAGAGAGAGAGAGAGAGAGAGAGAGAGAGAGCCTTCTGTTGACTAATGGATTTTTCACAAGTACATCACTCCAGGGAGCATGTCTTGTCCATTAGTACATTTTGTCTGGGGTTTTGTTTCTTGTGTGTATATTTTGCTGCTTTCTCCGTTTCTCTGTGTCACAGTCTCAAACTCTCTTTGCAACTTCATTGTGTGTATCCAGTGAACTCCTGTGTGTGTGTGTGGTGAGACTTTGCCGTATGTCCATAGGTGGCTCACAGGAGTGTAGTTATCACTTTCCTGGCATGTGAAAAGCCCAGCGTCACATGAGAGAGAGAGCTGTGACTGGCTTCTCTGTCATCTTTATAGCACTGGCCAGAGGAGTTTTCCTGGGACAGCTCAGTGAACTCTTACGAACCCAAACCTCCTCTGATGATCTGCCCTTCATTTGTTGTCTCTACATGTATTACATGTTTTTATTATTGTATACTTAAACCTGTCTGTCTGGCTGTCTGTATGCTAAATTAATGTCTGTCTCTCTCTCTCTCTCTCTGTCTGTCTGTCTGTCTGTCTGTCTGTCTGTCTGTCTGTCTGTCTGTCTGTCTGTCTGTCTGTCTGTCTGTCTGTCTCTCTGTCTCTCTGTCTCTCTGTCTCTCTGTCTCTCTGTCTCTCTGTCTCTCTGTCTCTCTCTCTGGCAGCATTGTTTTAAGCTGTTCCTATAAGGTATACTTTTGATGGCAGTAGTGTTTTTCTTCTGGAATCACTATGTAAATAAGCACCTTTGCAAAGTTCTCAAAGAACTTTTGTGGCTCCGCCATCTTTTTATTTTGATAGAGGTTAGGTTTTCCAGTTTAGCCTTCTGGCCTACTCTATGTGACATAGTGTCATACCCAAGAATAACTGAGGCTGTAATCACTGTAAAAGATGCTTCAACAAAGTACTGAGTAAAGGGTCTGAATACTTATGTAAATGTTTTATTTAATTTTTTTATACTAATTTTAAAAATCAATTAGCAAAATAAAATAAAACTATTTTTGCTTTGTCATTATGGTGTATTGTTTTTGGATTGAAAAAAAGTCTGTAATGAAATGTGGAAAAAACAAAGTGGTCGGAATACTTTTTGTGTGTGCACACTCGCATGCGCCCGGCAGAGTGTGGCGGAGCATTGTGTGGATTTATTTGGTGAAGGGTGGCTTCGTTACCCCCCTCAAAAAACATTTAACCCCTCCATCAGACAGCCCCCCCACCTCACCTCCCCTAGAACCCCCTGACACCATGTGTAGCTGCCCCCTCCCCAAAGCTTCAGCAACTGCCTTGACCTCATCACCTTTCAATTGTAGTTGAACCTCCAAGTGGGACTTTTGCTTATATGACATGCTTGTGTGCTAATGCATGCTGCTGTATGAGGTCAAACAAAGGGTGACTATCGCCACGCCAAGCTGGAATACACTGCTTACCAAATAAATTCAGTAGTGAATTTCTCCATGGTTTCTAGGCAAATAAGCACTTGATCAGGGATGGGATACTGCTGGCCCAGATACAGATTGTTTTGGGGGAATTCAGTCTTACTGTTGAGAGAATAGTAGAATACACAGGGTGCAATTTTGAAATTTGGTTGTGCAGTTTCTCTTGTTCTGTCAGTCACTCAATTAGCCCATGAAAGCTAATAATTTTAGATTGGTAACATAGTCTAGTAGACAGCTATCTAAACTTGTATTAATCATTGTCAAGTTACCGACCGGGGCCCACATTGATTTTGTTAGTCACTCCGATATCATATTAAAAACTGAAAAAATGTCTCCCCACCTTATGACAAAATGTGTAGAATTGCAGGAAATTAGCTGTAAAATTGCACATTTCTTTCTCCGCCCCATGGCAAAATGAGCAGAAAAGCATGACATGTTTTAGAAAATTTCTAAATCTTCTCTTCACCCCATGGCAAAATGTCAATTTTTCTCTCTCCACAGTCAATAGCCACTGCAACCTCATAATGAATTCAGATTCTTAAAGTTGCCCATCCAATAAAGTTGCCCATCATATCCCTGATGTAGATGTTAGATGTTTCCTTTTCTGAAAACAGTAACCGGGACAGTAACCGAAAGGTTGCTGGTTCAAATCCTCAAGCCAACTAGGTAAAAAATATGCCAATGTGCTCTTGATCAAGGCACTTTTCACTAATTGCTGCTCTAAATCACTCTGGATAAGAGTATCTGCTAAAGTACTCAAATGTAAAGGATAGTAAAACAAGAACAATTCTGACAAGTAATGACATTTTGCTGGTCCCCACAAGATTAAAGGTTATTTTAGGAGTTATAGGAATCAATTGTTTGGTTCCCACAAGGATAGTAAAACAGACGTGTGTGTGTGTGAGTGCGTGCATGTGTGAAACAAAGCTCAGGGAGTGACGCGTTCCATTAACACTCTAGCTATTTTTTATATCTGCCTGCTCACTTGAGTGTGTGTTAAATTGGGGATTACACAGTCTTACTAGGCGGCTGTCGGCCTGCTGTGAGTGCTGCCAGCCTGGCTGTGCATTGAGGGTGTAGAGGGGCGCCTGGGTGCATTATATCCTGCTGAATGGGTTTGTTTGGGTCAGGCCTGTTCCTTCTGCAGTCTGTTAGCTGACTAATGCAACCACTAATGCAACCTTTGGCCTTGGGCAAACCTACCAGGCTGTACTCGTATTAACACTCCTCACAGTGTGAGCACACCCCTAGAAGTCTCTACTCAAAGTGCACCACTTATGAGAGTGTGTGTGGTCAGGGGAGAAGGAGAGACGTGAATGCAAACGTTTCAGAGGAGAGCAATAAGACAACACGGCATGGGAGGGAGAGTATGATGAGAAAGGGACTTGGTTACCAGAGAGATGGAGGAAGAGCTGTAGAGATATTTAGTACTATATGGAGTGAGTACATGATGAGACCTGACAGAGTGAAGTTAACCAGGGAAGGGGAGAGCTCTGAATACCTTCATTAATACCCTGTCGGAGCATTTTCTATGCATGTGTCATGTGTTTGAGCTCATTTTCCTGCATGATTGATTTTCTATTCAACCGTGATTTGTATTTTCAAAAAGAAACAAACTCTTATCTAATACATTCAGGGATTACTACAGATGGCCGGTTCAGTCATAATCCATACTGTATGTGTAAGACACAAACAAAAGGCTTTAGAAATAATGTGGCTGTGTATGTTGCTCTAAAGGTCTTAAACTTGAAGCTGTGCAGCATTCTCAGAGGCCACATGTCTTCCAGACCAGAGTACCTTCAGGATCAGGGTCAGTGAGTTTCAAGAAAACAAATACTTTGGGGACAAAGGAAACCCCTCTAAGTTTAACCTGCCGCTCATCTAAAGAGACACACACTCGATAGCTTGTGTTGCACATTTGCTCATTTAGCCAACACGTGTCACAGCCTGTTTTCCCAAATGAAGTGCTGCCTGTGGGTAGGTGTCCTAATCAGACCCTGCTATCTGTTGGCACAGATGGTGGGCTGCAGTGGGCCTCTGTCAGTAGCCCTGTCAGGCCCATTGTTGTCTAGCCTGAAGGACCTAGGTGTCAGCTGGGTCAATTGTCCATCTGTGATACACATCACAAAATATTGTATGGACACAGTCTAACACTGCTGCTATCAGATCAGTCTGTGTGTTACGGGCTGCAGGTGCTCCTGACTGGAAAGCACGGAGAGACTAAATCGGACAAAATCACATAGAGTATCACAAGGAATCAATACATGGCCCTGTATTCAATACAAGAGCGTTCAGAAAATGGCTTGTTAATCTGTGTGCAGGGAGAGATTGCAGCAGGTAAAATGAAAAGACAGTCATTTTCCCCTTTGTCTTTGTGTGATCCTCTCCCAGTGTTGATAATCTGCCAGAGTGTGACAGATAAAAAGTGAAGTTGAAAGCACCTGGATAAAGAGCTATGGGGTGACCTCCATAAGGAGCTAGTCTGGGTAAAGCATTAAGGCTCTGGAACAGGCACATGCAGGGAGAGAGAAAGGGCACGGTTTTTCGTTTGAGCACCACTTCGAACCTCACCCTCCTTTACTGTCCATTCACAGAGGTATTTACCCGTGTTCCTCTCTGCCTATAAGTCTGTCCCTCTTGTGTCTTCCATCTCTGGAGACTTTGGTCTGTCTCTCCGTTTCATGTCTGTTTCTCAGGGCTGGATGCAGAGCACCAGAGCCACCTGTGTGTTTTGGTCGACATCTTGTTAAGCTACATTTACTTGACTAAGAAGGTTACGATTCAAAACAACAATGATACAATGTATTCATCTGATCTACAACTGCAAGACACTTTAATGTAATGGGGAGTTTTTGGGGGGAGGTCTAATCTAGTCCAAGTGGCCTAGGCAAACCTAGGAGCAAAGGGATCTGAGGCTCTGCCAGGGCTGGCCTTGTTACAGAGGTATTAGCTGGACTCAAGTGGCTACATTCCGGAACCAGGGGCCAGCTGTTTGCCCATGATTAGTCCTCCATTTTCAATGTCCCTGGGCCGGTGGACAGAATTAGTGGCCCTTGAGTTGGTGTGTGGGGATGAGGGGGTCTGTATGTCTGGCTCTGGGTTGGGTTCTGATCTAATTATCAGAAATAATTGCTTGGACCTGGCTCCGGTCACACAGGCTCCCCATGTCTCTCTCATTTTACCCCCCAACCCTCTCCCTCCACCCTCTCTCCTTCCCTCTTACACACCATCTTTCTCCACCCCCTCTATTCCCTCTCTCCCCTCCACCCTATTGCTCTCTCACACACACACACACACACACACACACACACACACACACACACACACACACACACACACACACACACACACACACACACACACACACACACACACACACACACACACACACACACACACACACACACACACACACACACACACACACACACACACACACCTTCCTGCCTCCTCTCTCTCTCCCTTTCTCTCTCTTTTTTCTCTCCCTCTCACACCCTCCTGCCTCCTCTCTCTCTCCCTCTCTCTCTTTTTCTCTCAATCCCCCTCTCTATCTCTCTCTCTCTCTTACGCTGCTGCTACTCTCTGTTTATCATATATGCATAGTCACTAACTATACATTCATGTACATACTACCTCAATTGGGCAGGCCAGCCTGTGCTCCCGCACATTGGCTAACCGGGCTGTCTGCATTGTGTCCCGCCACCCACAACCCGCCAACCCCTCTTTTACGCTACTGCTACACTCTGATCATCATATATGCATAGTCACTTTAACCATATCTACATGTACATACTACCTCAATCAGCCTGACTAACCGGTGTCTGTATGTAGCCTCGCTACTTTTATAGCCTCACTACTGTATATAGCCTGTCTTTTTACTGTTGTTTTATTTCTTTACTTACCTATTGTTCACCTAACACCTTTTTTGCACTTTGGTTAGAGCCTGTAATAAAGCATTTAATTGTAAGGTCTACACCTGTTGTATTCGGAGCATGTGACATTTTTTGTGTGATTTGATTTGATTTGAATAAAACTATGCATCTCTCTCTCTCTCTCTCTCTCTCTCTCTCTCTCTCTCTCTCTCTCTCTCTCTCTCTCTCTCTCTCTCTCTCTCTCTCTCTCTCACTCTCTCCTACTCTTGTTTGTGTTTTCACATAACCCCACAGCTCCACAGGGATTGCCCAGAGGCAGGACAGGCATCACAGGGCCCAGTGAGTGAAAGGCACTAGCTAAAATATCCCTGGATAAATAAGTAAGCGTGGGAACCCTCCATTTGTTTCCTCCATTAGCCACATTTAGCAGGGATCTGTGGAGGCTGTGTGCTAAGTCTCCATGTTGTTCTTTAATAGGGAGAGTGGGATGGTACCCCGCTATGATGTGAAATCACTCAGACACGCTTTAGAACTCCCTTTTTATATCCTTATCCACTATTTTTGTGAGTTTAATTTCTGCCCATGTCTGATGTGTGTGTGATTCGAATACAAGACTTGCACATCAGCATGTACATGTGGTCAATTAGTTATTTAGTCTGCAACTAAAGGGGTTAATTTAATTTTATCAATCAACTTGAAAAGGTAATGAGAGACTCCAATTGTAATGGAGATGTAATCTGACTCCAATTGTAATCTGTGTTCTGTAGTTCCCTTGAACTCAACTGCCTAGCTGTACAACAGGTCTCCCAATACCTTATACTGAAAACACTTGCCAATGTTGATTAATCAATGGGGCAGAGGCTTTATGAGCAGTCTGATCACTGGGAATAGCCTTTGATTTTGGACGTTTGAAAAGGTCCTGAGAATGTCGATATATGCCTTCCTCAGCTCTCACAAAAACAAAATACAGAAAAAAAATTGCCCAGCACTGGGTGCAAACTGATGATGCTAGAAGCTGAAGCACATTGCTCAGACCACTGTCCTATGGTAGTTTACAATGCTCTAGCAAGCCCCAAGAATATAAAGAATACTGATGATGCCTGATGGTAATAGCGAGTTGTTTTTAATGACTTTGTTTTAAGCCTTCCCCAAACCATATCCCTAACCTTAACCATTTGTAAAGAATGACTAACTGTTAGAACTTCTCAGGGATAGGCGTCCTATCTCCTCACAACAAAACACTTTTTACATCGCGATAGGTTTGATAAATTCACCTCTGAAGGTGAAATGTGTACTTATATTTTTAAATCTTGCTCTGATTTATCATCCAAAGGGTCCCAGAGATAACACGAAGTGTCGTTTCGTTGAATAAAATCATTTTTCATATCCTAAAAAGGTCCATATAGCATGCACGATCAATTTTGTATTTCCACTCATTCAATTTGCAAAGAAAATCATCTGTGAACCACCCTAAACGTTGTTTCAACCAGTCAAATCACGTGCGTATGTATTCCGCAGAGATCCTAGAATGTAACCCGAGAGTGACGCCTTCAGAGAGCGACGCCTTCATGGCAAGCCGATGACGCGGGCGGTCTTCACTTGAACGACTCTAAATATGTCAATAAGCACCAATCGGGGTCAAACAAAGCTAGCTCGCCAATGAGCTGGGCTTTACGGGAGTATCCGGATACCCTGTATCTGTAGTAAAATGTAGCTACTAACCTTGTGCGACAGGATGTCTTTTCCTTTTGGACAAAAAATGTTGAATTTATAATATGGATACTAATACTGGGGAAAAAAAGTCCAAGTATACAGATTTGACGGTGTTCTTGCAGAAAAATGTAATATGAATGCAAATATCTCCTTCACGATTTGCCCAAATGTACCTGGGTGACTTCACACTAAATGTCATGTAGTTCGCTCATACTTCAAGTTGCCCGTCTGGAACTTTGTACATACACTGCTGCCATCTTGTGGACACCATCAGAATCACAACCAGAGTGTGGCTAGAACTGGGACCTTTCTCTTGCATTTCAAATATGGTGGTAGAAAAAAATCTGTTGTTTTTTTCTTTGTATTTTCTTCCACCAGATCTATTGTGTTATATTATCCTACATTCAATTCACATTTCCACAAACTTGAAAGTGTTTCCTTTGAAATGGTACCAAGAATATGCATATCCTTACTTCAGGTCCTGAGCTACAGGCAGTTAAATGTCATTTTAGGCGAAAATTGGAAAAAAGGGGGCTATATCGTAACCTTTGAGTTGTTTCTATGTTAACCCTGTAAACATGCGGAATTAACCCTGAAACAACGTGGAATTATTCCGTCAACAATAAACATTCATCTACTGTATAATATGTCAAATTTCGAAGGAAAACTATGAGATCATGTTGATATGTGGGTGGCACACTTTTCATCCACCCACTCATTCTCCCACTGGCTCTCCTGCTTCAGCATGAACCTGATTTCTGTTTGTCTGTCCATCTGTAACCCTCTGTCCTCCACAGCAGCCCAATAGGGCTACTCTAGCTGTTCTCGTTATCACCCGCCAACCCCCTCTACTCATTCATATCAGTGCCTGGCTGCAGATGACAGCGGCATGCCCTTATTAAAGCACAGTAATGGTCTCTCTTAATAAAAAAAGACTAATGTCCTGTCACACCTCTGGTGGCTGGTGCATCAGACAGGCCCATGTGTCACCTCACATCTATTCACTTAGAACACCCATCTACTGGGCACAGCCGGCGTCTCTGTGCCACTCAGGGTGTCCAACGCTTCAATTAACAATGAACTGTCTGGGTTCAACTGCCTGCCTGGTGTGATCCACTGTCGCTCCCCCTCCTCTGGCGTCTACCCTATAGTGTGTAAGGCAGGCCACTAGCTGTTCTAATGACACAGTCCTCTCATTTAACATGAGTTCATAGTGAGTACAACGAGGGCCTCCGGAAGGCAAGCAGTAGGTGGCAAAGAGCACTTACACGTTCAATGTCTGAAAAGAAGAAAGGAAGAGAAACCTTGCATTCACATAGTGATAAACCCTGTCATATTCCTATAATACGATAACAGTTTGTGAGGGGGACGCACCATCGTTGGGCAGAGGCTCTGGCAAACTGCCCTGTGGTCCTGGGAACCAGAGAGGAACCAGAGTTCCTGGGGCCATGGTGGACCTGATGGAGCAAAGCGAAAGGCTGCCTCTGGTTACCCTCTGGGTTCCGGGGTGGGTGAATTCCCTGGTCCTGGGAACTGTGATGTGATGGGAGAAATTTTGCCAGGCTCCCAGGGTACCCCTGGGAGTGCGGAGAGGAGACAGGGACAGAGTGGTACGGTAGGTCAGAGCCTCTGTGCTACTTCCCAGTGCTCCCTCTCCCTGTCCTGCCAGGGTCAGGGGGACATGGTAAAATTAGGCCCCAGCTAAACTCAAATGTGGACTGGCCAAATCACTTTCACACACATTACTAAGAGGAATCTAGTTTAAATAGCTATCCTTAGAGTGCCTACTGTATTGTCTAAGACTACTGTATGTTTTCCTGGGCTTGTGTAACCTTTTGTGTATATTTTGTATATACTGTATGAGTATGGTAGTAGTTGAGAAGAGTCACGTGAGGAGTTTCTCTCAGAGTGTGGTGATATGTGTGTGTGTGTGTGTGCGTGTGTGCGCGTGTGTGTGTGTGTGTGTGTGTGTGTGTGTGTGTGTGTGTGTGTGTGTGTGTGTGTGTGTGTGTGTGTGTGTGTGTGTGTGTGTGTGTGTGTGTGTGTGTGTGTGTGTGTGTGTGTGTGTGTGTGTGTGTGTGTGTGTGTGTGTGTGTGTGTGTGTGTGTGTGTGTGTGTGTGTGTGTGTGTGTGTGTGTGGCAGCAGACTGTGGCCTCTGTGTTTATCCAGCCCTGAGGGTATAATGGCCACATCTCTGACACCACACTTAACACAGGACTGATGACTCTCATGTGAACAGCACACACACATCAGACTTTGTATAAGTGCTAATGGGCCTGAGCTGCCTCCTGATTTACCTTTACTGGGCCCTGATAACACTGCATGGTCTTCTGGTCCACCGTCCTGTGGAGTCCTCTGTACACACTGGACATGTGTGGAGGACTGACTGATGGTTGACAATGGTACGCCGTGTGTGTTACATGGCGAGGGAAAAACAGATGGTAATGTATGTCAGCTGAACTCTCCCCACCCTGACTTACTTGTCGCATTGTCCAGACAAGCCTACTCAGTAACACACCTGAAGGAAGTAAGCATCAGTTGTATAAAGTACTTAAATAAAAAATATTTTAAAGTACTACTGTACCTTTTACTTTTACTCCACTACATTCTAAAGAAAGTCACATCTGCTTCTGCCACACCCTCTTGTCTCCTTGACCTGCCGCCACTCCCCAGTTCTCTCTCCCTCGCCCTCTCTCTCTGTGTGTGTGTGTGTGTGTGTGTGTGTGTGTGTGTGTGTGTGTGTGTGTGTGTGTGTGTGTGTGTGTGTGTGTGTGTGTGTGGTGTGTGTGTGTGTGTGTGTGTGTGTGTGTGTGTGTGTGTGTGTGGGCAGAGACAGGTGTGCTAGACTCAGTCCTGCCACTTCCTCACTGCCAGGTTATAATCTCTGCTCAGTCAGTCCATGTTTCTAACAGTTTGTTCCTGTTGTGTCTGTTTTCCCTTGCCTGACACTGTTTTTCTCTCCGCTACAATTCTGACCGCTCTGAATCTGGTCCGTGTCTCCAGTCCGACTTCTCGTCAGTCCAGCTACCCTGTCCTGGATTCCCCACTCTACGCTCCTTTGAACTCCCCTCCGGACCTGCTCACCCTGTCCCAACATCTCTCGGTCCAACCTCAGCCTCCGCACCTGGTTTCCAGCAACCTGCCCGAGCTTCCCCTGGCCTGCACTCAATCTTTCCCCCCGTGTTTCAATAAATACCTTGGTTACCTCATCCCAGTCTCCTCGTCTGAGTCTGCTCTTGATTTCCCCTGTTCCGATCCGCATGACACTTTTTACTCCATACATTTTCCCTGACACCAAAAAGTACTCATTACATTTTGAATGCTTAGCAGGACAGGATAATGGTCCAATTCAGGCACTAATCAAGAGAACATCCCTGGTCATCCCTACTGTTTCTGATCTGATGGACTCATTTGGTGGACAATACAAATGCTTTGTTTGTAAATGACGTTGGAGTGTGCCCCTGGCTATCCGTTTAAAAAAATGATACCATCTGGTTTGCTTAATATAAGGAATTTCAAATGATTTATACATTTACATTTGATACTTCATATATATTTAAAACCAAATACTTTTAGACTTTTACTCAAATAGTATTTTACTGGGTGACTTTCACTTGAGTAATTTTCTAATAAGGTATCTTTACTTTTACTCAAGTATGACTACTGGGTACTTTTTCCACCACTGGTAAGCATTGTAGTGTTTATGTGTATGAAATACCTGTTGTAAACAATGTGCGTATTTGTAAGTATGTGTGTACAGTAGACTGATATGAGATGTACACTGTTGTGCTGTAGAGGTTTAATTGCACTGCTTGGTTGAGGGAGCGGTTGGGGTTCGGAGTGGGATTTTGTTGAGCGACTAGGGAGGGCGTACAGTTTGTGTGTGGAGGAGAGGACGCCAGGCTGTCTCCAGGCCGAAGCTAAGCTGCAGGAAGAGCACATCATAAATCAGAGCAGATTAGAGAGAGTCCGCTGGGCCGCCGCTACACAGCACCCGCGCTGCTTAATCTCAGAGAGCCCCATCGACCGATGGCTTCAGCAGCAACCTGCCTGCCTACTGAAGGCCTGCTCTCATTAAACCTTAACCCACAAGCACAGACACAAAACGTATGTACACGCACACACAAACATTCTCACAGACATGACACTTACACACACACACACACGCACACAAAATGTATGCACAAGCATGTAAAAACACACACACATTCTCGCTGACATGTCACGCATATACACACACACAGTCTCTACTGAATCAGAAAGATGAATGCAATGAGAGTTTGTTTTCCTCATGTGAGAGTTTCTTACTGTTATTTATCATAAACTCTGAGTTTCTTACAGAAATTAATCTATTGCACTTGGCAAACATAACGAAAGGACTGTTTAATGTATTACTTTTACAGTGGTCCTTCTGTAGCTCAGTTGGTAGAGCATGGCGCTTGTAACGCCAGGGTAGTGGGTTCGATTCCCGGGACCACCCATACGTGGAATGTATGCACACATGACTGTAAGTCGCTTTGGATAAAAGCGTCTGCTAAATGGCATATTTTTTTTTTTTTTTTTTTTTTACAAGTTACAGAATAATGCCCAGGTGATAGACAGAATGCATATGACAGACATAATAACATTGGAGCCATCACATTCGTTAGCTCAAACTGTTGGAATGTGGTCAAGGAGGGTGGTCACATGTGTTGTGAAGCAGAGGATCACTGGTTTGAGCACAGTATGGAGCAGTCGGGACAGTGGAGGAAGCTAAGCTGAACCCTGTTACAGTGGTGCTGTGACCCAGATCGACAGTCGGGCTTAGCTCAACTGCTGGGTATCGAATTTAGAAGGAATGAGTGTAACTGAGTTAAGAATGTACCATAATCTCACTCCACAGCAAGCTTGAAATGGCCCATATGGAGCTATCAAATGAGATCATTTTCGGTAGCTCAAACCGTTGGAACATTTTCAAGTAGGGCTGTCACGTGTTTTGCAAAGCAGAAATTCACTGGTTGCATCGTAGTATGAGGCGGTTGGACAGTGGAGGAAACTAGGCTGTTAGCAGCATACTGACCCATGTTACATACCACTACAATTTCGATTAGGAGAGGATTCATGGTTAATAAGAATTGTTTGTGCTAATTTCTCCCAATTTCCTGACAAATTGAAGATATATATTCAGACAGAGAAGTTTTAATCCTTGACTTGAGAATCTACATGTGTTAGAAACCTGAGCAATACAATGGTGCATACTGTATGTCTCAGCAGGCAGCGTGTCACGGTCTGGTGTGCCACACATACCACTTAGCAGCACCACCACCAGGTTACCATACTCCCACCCACCTGTCACTCATTCACACGATAGACTGTAATTGGATACATGCATTGTTATGGAGCAGTAATAAAAGGTAACGTGAGCCTCCCAGCATCCTCCCTGTTACCCCAGCCAGCCTATCTTCCCAGAGTGTCCTATAACCACTCCCTGAGATGTCATGGAAAATGCCACTTCCTCTTCCCCCAGTTAAGCCGGACCATGGCCCACAATGAGGCCTTTCCCAACACTAAGACAATTTTTCAAGCATTGCTTTATGGGAAATTTTAAATCTTACTTTGGCAACGAGCGGAGGTACTTTTCCCCTGCTTCTCCCTGTTTCTAGGTGGTCTAGCTAATATTTCACAGTGTTGTCACCCACTCCCTCCAAGCCAGCCAACCAGCCAAATCCACTAGGCTAGAGACAAACAAACAGACAGACAGAGTCAGGAGGCTCAGCTTCTTACCAGGGAAGGTGGGATGTCTGAATGGATGTACTGCCGGGAACAGTCGGTTTAGAAACATAGGTGCTCTGATTCCCTGTCTATCACTGTCTACCCAGAGCCATGTCTTGTGTTGCAGCCTGTCACATTAATCCATAATGGAGGCATGTTTGTCATATGACCACAGAAACAACATGAGGAGAACAGAGAACGTGAGAAGTGCTGGTGTCAAGCAGTGCAAGATTACAGCAAGAGTCTGACGAGTAACATTCCTAAGCAGCTACACAGCAGGCAATCACACAATTATCATGACGAAGCCCTGCCACTCTGGCTATCATACACCTTGCTAAAATGAAAGACCAGACGAGGGTAGATGACCTCTTTTCCAGGAACATGAAGGATGAGAGAAGATGGAGATGAATGTGGAGATGAATGTGTACGGCTGTGATTCTGATGATGTTGTCATTTGAGAGGGACCACGAATGAATTGTCAAGGGCAGATGGATGAAAGGTCTGTCAGTAGATTAGATCTGGCCTTGGCCCTGTCTGCTGTCTGCCCATATGTGGACTGGATTTAGTGTGCAGTGCGGAGCTCAAGGACCAGCCTACACTGCTTCCCAAGTCTGCACAGCATCAGCCTAGTTAAGCTGAGGTGGGAGTGGTGGTGCTGAAAGACTATGTTTTTCTGTGATGAGAAACGGGGGAGTGATGGTAAAGGTTTAATCACTACAGATCAATCAGTGGAGAGGGCTCATGATGGAGGGAGTCTCAGCTGGCCAACTCCCTCCCCCTCTCTCTCTCACCTCCTTCCTCCCTCCCTAAACAAAGAAAACACTCATATATCTGACGAGTCATCTGCTTCCTCCGTTTGCTTCCTCTTGCTGCGCTTGTTAGTAGTACCAGTATTTTGTATTTTATTTGGATCCCCATTAGCTGTTGCAAAGGCAGCAGCTACTCTTCCTGGGGTCCAAACAACATAAAACATGACATAATACAGAACATCTCAAGGACTGAACTACATACATTAAGTACAGGCAGACTTACAGCTACTGTTTTTTCCAGGGTCTGCCTTTCCTCCCGTTTGTAGATGCCTGGGGCTGTGTGTTTTATATCCATAGACCATGCTTAGGCTAAAGTAGTGTAAAGCTGAGACACCAAGCACGCCTGGAGTTATTGTTCCTGCTCCCCATAGCCTTCTTTACACTGTGACAAATGTAAGATGTAAGATGCAGGTTAGAACCATGGGACCGTTTCCTCTCTCTCTGCACACTAGTGGATGTTGCTGAGGTCATCATAATGGATGGAAGGGAGCGAATGGAATGGCATCAAAGCATGTGTTTGATGTACTGTATTTGATACCATTCCACCTATTCCGCTCTAGACTTCACCACGGAACGTAACGCCACAGCCAAAATTGGATGTTTCTAAACTCATCTCTAAATACTGAACATCCGAATACACCAGCCTAGCTTTACACAAAGAGGCTGGTGCTGGGTCGAGGGAAGTGCCTGATGTTTATTAAATATATTCCACTGAAGTTGTACTTTACTTAACAAAACAAAGGGGCTTTGAGCTATTGTGTGGATGGCTGTTCCCGATTCTTAACGGAAAACAATAACACTACCATCGTTAGAGGGGCCAGCAGTTATGAAATATATAAATGGCTTGGTTTTAACAACTGTTACAGTTTAACACTCTTTTGTTATTCCTAAAATTGATTCTGGGCCGAAGGAGTAGATTAGTAAGAATAAAGACAGTCATAGTGCCGGTTTGTTTTCACATTACTGCAAACTGTTGAGCTTAATTTAAACTATGTGTGTATGTCTGTGTGTGTATGTGAGACACACACACCCGCACAGTCGTGAAGAGGGCACGACACTGTACCCCCACACATTGACTCTGTACCGGTACCCCTTGTATATAGAACTTGTTATTGTTATGTACTTGTGTTACTTTTAGTTGAATTATTTTTTTTACTTTAGTTTATTTAGTAAATATTTTCTTAACTCTATTTCTTACCCTGCATTGTTGGTTAAGGGCTGGTAAATAAGCATTTCACAGTAAGGTCTACACGTGGTGTATTCGGTGCATGTGACAAAGAAAGTTAGATTTGATTTGACTTTGTTTTTATTCTTACTATTATTATTTTCTATTCTGATGTCTCGTCACTTTACCCTGCCTTTTATGTACATACAGTAGCTACCTCAAATACTTTGTACCCCTGCACATTGATCTGTTACTGGCACTCCCTGTATATAGCTTCATTCTTGTCTATTTTATTCCTTTATGTTGGTATTTTTTATTTTTCTTCACATTTTTTAACTGTGCATCATTGGGAAGAGTTTGTAAGCAAGCATTTCATGGTAAAGTCTACACCTGTTGTATTCGGAGCCTGTGAAAAAATAAAACATGATTTGATTTGATGATTTAGAGTATTATAAAATCTGTAAATATTTAGCCAAATTCTGTTTAGCTTATTCCCAAATTCAGTTTTCTCGGTTGTTATTTTCCAGGTTTGGATTTTCCCAGTTATATCAGGTTTTTACTTTAAAATTGTGGAAAATGTATTGATGTATTTTGGTGTTCTGTCCTCAACTAATACTTATACCATATCAGGAGACTACTTTTGAGGTCTGGGAAATATCTACATTTTGATTTTGGAGTGTAGTTACCTTTTAATTCAATTGTGCACTATTAAGGGACCATTGTTTGGTTAACTATGTTTATTTACTGCACATGTGATCATGGCAGAGTTTGGAAAATAAATGCCAATTGGATTAATGTACACTACTGATCAAAAGTATATTTTTGTTCAGTGTACTAGTACATACAGTACCAGTAAATAGTTGGACACACCTACTAATTCAAGGGTTTTTCTTTATTTTCACTATTTTCTACATTGTAGATTAATAGTGAAGACATCAAACTATGAAATAACACATATGCAATCATGTAGTAACCGAAAAGGTGTTAAACAAATCAAAATCTATTTGAAATTTGAGATTCTTCAAACAGCCACCCTTTGCCTTTATGACAGCTTTGCACACTCTTGGTATTCTCTCAACCAGCTTCACCTGGAATGCTTTTCCAACAGTCCTGAAGGAGTTCCCACATATGCTGAGCACTTGTTGGCTGCTTTTCCTTCACCCTGTGGTCCGACTCATCCCAAACCATCTCAATTGAGTTGAGGTCGGGGGATTGTGGAGACCAGGTCATCTAATGCAGCATTCCATCACTCTCCTTCTTGGTAAAATAGCCCTTACACGGCCTGGAGGTGTGTTGGGCCACTGTCCTTTTGACAAACAAATGGTCCCACGAAGCACAAACCAGATGGGATGGCGTATCGCTGCAGAATGCTTTGGTAGCCATGCTGGTTAAGTGTGCCTTGAATTCTAAATAAATCACAGACAGTGTCACCAGTAAAGCACCACCACACCATCACACCTCCTCCACCTCCTCCTCCGTTCACCCACAACGCGTCTCACAAAGACACAGCGTTTGGAACCAAAAATCAAAAATTTCCACCGGTCTAATGTCCATTGCGCATGTTTCTAGGACCAAGCAAGTCTCTTCTAACTATTGGTATGCTTTAGTAGTGGTTTCTTTGCAGCAATTCGACCACGAAGGCCTGAACAGTTAATGTTGAGACGTGTCTGTTACTTGAACTCTCCTCTGCAGCAGAGGTAACTCTGGGTCTTCCTTTGCTGTTGTGGTCCTCATAAGAGCCAGTTTCATCACAGTGCTTGATGGTTTTTGCGACTGCACTTGAAGAAACTTTCAAAGTTATTGACATTTTCTGCATTGACTGACCTTCACATCTTAAAGTAATGATGGACTGTTGTTTCTCTTTGCTTATTTGAGCTGTTCTTGCCATAATATGGACTTGGTATTTGACCAAATAGGGCTATCTTCTGTATACCCCTCCACCTGGTCACAACACGACGGATTAGCTCAAATGCATTAAGAACAAAAGAAATTCCACAAAATAACTGTTTAGAACGCACACCTCTTAATTTAAATCCATTCCAGTTGACTACCTCATGAAGTTGGTTGAGAGAATGCCAAGTGTGCAAAGCTGTCATCAAGGCAACGAGTGGCTATTTGAAGAATCTCAAATGTAGAATATATTTTGATTTGTTTAACACCTTTTTGGTTACTACATGGTTCCATATGTGCTATTTTATAATTTTGATGTCTTCACTATTATTCTACAATGTAGAAAATAGTTTTAAAAATGAAGAACTCTTGAGTGAATAGTTGTTATATAACATTTGACCGGTAGTGTAAATAATCATGATATCCTTCTTCCAGGTAGGTAAAAGGTAAGTCCAATATGATTGTGTTGAAGTGCTTTTGAAGTCGGAACAATTCTTCAACTGCTGAGATTTTAGCTGCTAGATAAGATACTTAACTTTGCTGATTTGTTGCATCTTTCGGGTGAAACGGTGAAAGGCTTTCACCTTAGCAACCCGGCAACTCAGGTTACAAGAGTTTCCCACTTGTAATTACGACTTGGAGGGTTGTTCAAGTGAAATTTCCCAGTCGGAACTCTGATTCGGAACTTCTGATTACTCCAATAATTGAGAAGTTTTTTTATGAATGGGTTTCCATCTACCAAAAGACGGTTATGATTAGCATTGCTAAAGGCTACACAAAATGGAAGACATAAGTGAACAACGCACACTCAGAGACAAGGCCATTCCTGTGTTGTAGCCTCTTCAGAAAGTTACAGAAAAAAACATCACTGATGCATTCTGTTTATGTCTTATGATAAACTTGGGCAAATTAATACATTTTGGAATAAGTTTGATTCATTTAATTGATTTCCTCCTAAGTTCAATAGATAAACAATTTTATATTGTTGAATTCCGTTTTAATGTCTGGATTCCGTGATTCTGGCAGTGTTCTCTTAATCACAGATTTTATAGGTCGTGTTCCCCTGCTCAGGCATTGCATACATCAACCAATAGTTCCGTGCCGCATGATTGATTTATGATATGATTAACTGATACATAAAATACCTATCCAGTCGTTGTAAGATCTGGCATGCGTCAGCAACGTCTGAGCAGGGGAACACTACTGCATGATTCTGCCTTTGTTGATTTCTTGGTTTACAAATCCTAATGGCCCTGACCTGAAACGAGCGGTATCCGACAGAGCAGGTTTGAGTAGTTAGCAATGTAACTTAGGTAAACTGAGCTCAACTCGGGATAACCGGTCAAAGGAAAGTGGCTCAACATTTAGCCAGGTAAATTGCTATGGCAACAAATC
Source organism: Oncorhynchus keta (assembly GCF_023373465.1). Taxonomy (NCBI): domain Eukaryota; kingdom Metazoa; phylum Chordata; class Actinopteri; order Salmoniformes; family Salmonidae; genus Oncorhynchus; species Oncorhynchus keta. The sequence goes on along the minus strand of NW_026283207.1, from coordinate 125,726 downwards.
CTTCACAACTAACCTTCTCTCATGGCTAACTCCACTTACCCTGAATGAAATTACTGAGCCACAAGTTGAGGACCAATGCAATCAGATTCTCTCCCTCTTGCAAAGATTGTATCACCCTCCCCTTCATTTGAGGAAGATTAATTATTAAATATTTTATTAACCAAATGTTTTTCTTCTGGAAGAAATTCTCATGTTAAAATATATCACAATACACATTTTGTAATGACAAAATGCATTTTCAACTTCACGCATTGTAACACTTTTGTATGACTTAAAAAAATTGATAGGAAAAAAGTTGCTTGTACATTGATAAAGCAGAGCAAACATGGCAATAATGATAAGTAATAAAATAAAGACTGCATTTCTAAAAGCCTATTTCACACCATAGCCTGCTGAATTTGCAAGATAATATTTTCTTTCATTTTGATTTTGGCACAAAGGAAAATGTGGCCCTAATCGACCATTGATTGATGTTTCAGCATTGTCACAATGAAGAGTTTGCCGATTGACTAGCCATGTACGACATGCACTCGCAGTTAAAAGCCTGCAATAATTAGCATCAGGTGGACAAGTAACATCGTAGTACAGACGAAGCCTGAGTTGGAATGTGAAGCTAACTGAAGCTGGTTGGCTTTAGAAAACCCTGAGTAGATCTAGCTTGCCTCTTTGGATACCCCTCAGATGTCCTTTTAATCCTTGTGTAAGTAGCCAGCCAGGGGATAAGGTCCGCAGGTAAGAGTAGCTAGAAAGCTACAATCTTTAGATGCCTTGTTTTATCAAGATCAATGTCAAAGAACAATGTGACCATATTGATGAGCATGAAACAAAAAATCTGAGTACAAGTACAATAATTGATATGACTCTTGACTGATTGTCATTTAATAAATGATCAGTGTCATGTTTGGGATTTTAGTGGACAAACACCAGGTAACTCTTTCGTATTGAAATTGCAACTTCAGAAATCTGAAAAGGGTGAGAACCAGATGCTGGTGAACAGACTTCAGTCAATTAGCTATAATTAGCTACCGTAACACACGTGAGTGTGTTGTCAATCCCCTCAGCTTGTAGTCCAATCAAGGTGGATTACAAGAACGTTATCCAGTCGTTCAAGGTGCCAAAGGAGATAAAGATTGTTATTGTATTAGAGCTATGACAGTGTGATCAGGAAGAGTCACGTTATGCTTATTTTTCTTCACTTGATTAATTCCATTAGTTGAAGTTGAACAATGTGTTAGAGTGTAGAATTTGGTGAAACACCGCTGCCTCAGGAAGACTTCAGTCAATTTGTTAATAAGCTATATCAAGCTAAACATCAATTCCCTCACAGCTTGTTGGTCAATTCAGTTAGAATCCAGGAACTTTTCCATAATTTTAACGTTAATAAAAACGTTTTAATTTTTAAATGTATTTATTTCACCTTTATTAACCAGGTAGGCCAGTTTAACAAGTTCTCATTTACAACTGCGACCTGGCCAAGATAAAGCAAAGCAGTGCGACAAAACCAACAACACAGAGTTACACATTAACAAACGTACAGTCAATAACACAAAATAAAAGAAAAATAGAAAAATCTATGTACAATGTGTGCAATCTTATCTGTTTTTATAATACTCTTTCCCTAAAGTTCAGACGTCATTGTTGCCCTCTTGTTGCTTGTTTAGTCTCACATGGTTAATTCATGTAATCAGTTTTAATTAGGTCTCTTTTTGCACCACTGGTTGCCAAAAGTTCAGATGTCATCTCAGGAGGCGTCACTAATCTTATTGGCTGTCCTCTGGTTGCTTAATGAGTCCCACCATACTAATTAGTTTCCGATTAAAAAATACTTTTCCAATGGATCTTGACGTCACTGGAAGCAACAACGAAGATAGAGATTGTATTTGACCTACAACATTGCACTCAGGAAGATTCAGATAAAAGAAGCACAAATTTGTTACATCTATGCATGATTTTTTTATGTTATATCGGCTAGGCTACATGTGACTGTATGGTGTGTGTGTTCGGGCACGTGCATATGAGTGCAATAGCGATAATGCTTAGGACAATTTAAAAGATTAGGTTATTCATTTTTCTTCCATATGTCCATAGATCTATGTTAATTCCCCTTTATTCATCATAGGACGTAGTGAAACTTTTTATATTTCTTCTTAAAAACACTTCAATTTTAATTTATTTTTTACCTTTTTTACCTCTAGGCAAGTCAGTTAAGAACAAATTCTTATTTTCAATGACAGCCTAGGAACAGTGGGTTAACTGCCTGTTCAGGGGCAGAAAAACAGATTTGTACCTTGTCAGCTCGGGGGTTTGAACTTGCAACCTTCCAGTTACTAGTCCAACACTCTAACCACTAGGCTACCCTGCTGCACCGGGCTTCTTGTTAGTACCGTGACAGAAGGTAGGAACTGTTGTTGGGTTCTGTCATTTCATTTGGGGACTCGGCAATGTTTTTTTCCTGCATTTTATTTGTATGTTTTATTTTAGTTTAGGGTTACACAAACGTCTTTTACTTTGTTTTTGTTTTTGTGATGCAACACTCAGTCGTTTAAGTTATTCTTTAATACTACTGTCACATAAACAGTTAGTTTAAAGCAGTCTCCTAGAATTTTCGGGGCAGTGGGCATGTGGTCAAGAGGAAGAAAATTCTAACATTCTTAAAAGAGGAAAGGGTTTCAATTGCTATACTACAGGAGACCCATTTATCTTCAACAGAACATGCTAAGCTGAAGAGGGACTGGGTGGGCCAGGAGTACTTTTATTATTTTTCTTCAAACAAAAGAGGCACAGCCATCCTTGTAAATTAGAATGTGCCATTTATATTTGAGCACCATGATATAGACCCTGAAGGATTAATTATTTTGATTACATGTAATATACTTGGTCAACATATTACTATACTAAATGTATATGGCCCGAACACAGACTCCCCCAAATGTATGTCTGACATAATTTTATTATTTATTCAACAGTACAAGGGACTTTTAACTGTACTTTGGGTAAACTGGATAAATCATCAATTGCTTCAGTCTCAAATCTGTGAGGACAGACGCTGGGAGATGAGAAGCAAGTACAGGGAGTGAATATTTAATGGATAAACAGACATAAAACAAAACAAGGACAGCGTCTGGACAAGGGGAACATAACGACATTAATGCTGACAAGGGGATGAAGCTGAGGAATTGACAGATATAGGGTGGACAATCAATAAAGTGAGTCCAGGTGATTCCAATGAAGCGCTGATGCACGTAACGATGGTGTCAGGTGTGCGTAATGATGGGCAGACTGGCACCCTCGAGCGCCAGAGATGGGGAGCGGGAGCAGGCGTGACAGTACCCCACCCCCCTCCCAGGGGTGCCACCCCGCGTCCCACCTGGGTGATCCTGACCGACCTACTGAGGAGTGGGAGCTGGATGACAGGCTGAGGCATGGGAGCCCGACGAGCCGGCCGAGGCGTGGGAGCCTGACGAGTCGGACAAGGTGTGGGAGCCTGACGAGACGGCTGAGGCATGACATGGGATGGGAGCCTGCCGAGCCAACAGAGTCAAGAAAACCTCTCTAGCCAGCTAAGGCATAAAAGCCTGATGAGCCGGCTGAGGAATCCCCAGTTCCTTCGGCAACGGCACGCGGACCCGATGTCACCAACCAAAATGAAAAAACTCCCTGATGCTTCCAATATTGCTGCGGGAGTTCCACCGTCTCCATCCAGATTGCCCTGCACCTTGTCCTTCCGTGAGGACCAACACTGGGAGACGAGAAGCAAGTACAGGGAGTGAATATTTAATTGCTAAACAGACATAAAACAAAACAAGGACAGTATCTGGACAAGGGGAACATAACCACTTTAATGCTGACACAGGGATGAAACTTAGGAATAGACAGATATAGGGAAGGTAATGAAATAAAGTGATAGAGTTCAATGAAGCGCTGATGTGCGTAACGATGGTGACAGGTGTGTGTAATGATGGGCAGCCTGGTGCCCTTGAGAGCCAGAGAGGGGGAGTGGGAGCAGGTGTGAAAGAATCATAGAGCCTCAAATAATCTTAGAAGCGTTTGTGATTCATCTGGCTTAGTAGACATATGGAGAGAGCTAAATCCTAATGTCAGAGACTATAATTTCTACTCTAGACCCCATAATTGATATTCTTCATTGGACACTGTGAAGTCCATGGAGAACAAGAGCACCTCCTCCCAGCTGCCCACTGCACTGAGGCTAGGTAACACGGTCACCACCGATAAATCCAAAAATAAATATTGAAAACTTCAACAAGCATTTCTCAACGGCTGGCCATGCCTTCCGCCTGGCTACTCCAACCTCGGCCAACAGCTCCGCCCCCCTGCAGCTACTCGCCCAAGCCTCTCCAGGTTCTCCTTTATCCAAATCCAAATAGCAGATGTTCTGAAAGAGCTGCAAAACCTGGACCCGTACAAATCAGCTGGGCTTGACAATCTGGAACCTCTATTTCTGAAACTATCCGCCGCCGTTGTCGCAACCCCTATTACCAGACTGTTCAACCTCTCTTTCATATCGTCTGAGATCCCCAAGGATTGGAAAGCTGCCGCAGTCATCCCCCTCTTCAAAGGGGGAGACACCCTGGACCCAAACTGTTACAGACCTATATCCATCCTGCCCTGCCTATCTAAGGTCTTCGAAAGCCAAGTCAACAAACAGGTCACTGACCATCTCGAATCCCACCGTACCTTCTCCGCTGTGCAATCTGGTTTCCGAGCCGGTCACGGGTGCACCTCAGCCACGCTCAAGGTACTAAACGATATCATAACCGCCATCGATAAAAGACAGTACTGTGCAGCCGTCTTCATCGACCTTGCCAAGGCTTTCGACTCAATCAATCACCATATTCTTATCGGCAGACTCAGTAGCCTCGGTTTTTCGAATGACTGCCTTGCCTGGTTCACCAATTACTTTGCAGACAGAGTTCAGTGTGTCAAATCGGAGGGCATGCAGTCCGGTCCTCTGGAAGTCTCTATGAGGGTGCCACAGGGTTCAATCCTCGGGCCAACTCTTTTTTCTGTATATATCAATGATGTTGCTCTTGCTGCGGGCGATTCCCTGATCCACCTCTACGCAGACGACACCATTCTATATACTCCCGGTCCGTCCTTGGACACTGTGCTATCTAACCTCCAAACGAGCTTCAATGCCATGCAACACTCCTTCCGTGGCCTCCAACTGCTCTTAAACGCTAGTAAAACCAAATGCATGCTTTTCAACCGTTCGCTATCTGCACCCGCACGCCTGACCAGCATCACCACCCTGGATGGTTCCAACCTTGAATATGTGGACATCTATAAGTACCTAGGTGTCTGGCTAGACTGTAAACTCTCCTTCCAGACTCATACATCTCCAATCGAAAATCAAATCAAGAGTCGGCTTTCTATTCCGCAACAAAGCCTCCTTCACTCACGCCGCCAAACTTACCCTAGTAAAACTCACTGTCCTACCGATCCTCGACTTCGGCGATGTCATCTACAAAATTGCTTCCAACACTCTACTCAGCAAACTGGATGCAGTTTATCACAGTGCCATCCGTTTTGTCACTAAAGCACCTTATACCACCCACCACTGCGACTTGTATGCTCTAGTCGGCTGGCCATATTCGTCGCCAGACCCACTGGCTCCAGGTCATCTACAAGTCCATGCTAGGTAAAGCTCCGCCTTATCTCAGTTCACTGGTCACGATGGCAACACCCATCCGTAGCACGCGCTCCAGCAGGTGTATCTCACTGATCATCCCGAAAGCCAACACCTCATTTGGCCACCTTTCGTTCCAGTTCTCTGATGCCTGTGACTGGAACGAATTGCAAAAATCGCTGAAGTTGGAGACTTTTATCTCCCTCACCAACTTCAAACATCTGCTATCTGAGCAGCTAGCCGAACGCTGCAGCTTTACATAGTCTATCTGCAAATAGCCCACCCATTTTTACCTACCTCATCCCCATACTGTTTTTATTTATTTACTTTTCTGCTCTTTTGCACACCAATATCTCTACCTGTACATGACCATCTGATCATTTATCACTCCAGTATTAATCTGCAAAAATGTAATTATTCACCTACCTGATGCCTTTTGCACACAATGTATATAGACCCCCCCCCCCTTTTTTTTCCTACTGTGTTATTGACTTGTTAATTGTTTACTCCATGTGTAACTCTGTGTTGTCTGTTCACACTGCTATGCTTTAACTTGGCCTACCTGGCCTACCTGGTTAAATAAAAAAATACAGATATGCCAAATCCAGATTTGTAACGGACAATGTGAGACGTTCTTTGAATATCATAAACCACCTTTGCAGCATTAAAAACCCTGCACTCATTGTCTCTCTCGCCAAAAGGCCTTCGATAGATTTGAGTGTAAATGCTTGTTTGCTGTATTAGAAGCAGTTAATCTGGGTGACAATTTTATTAACTTTATTTTGACCCATCAGTGGCAGTTTTAATGCAAATGGAAAATTATCAGAAAGAGTTCCTATCGGGAGGGTGTAACGGCATTCTTCGTTTGTAGAAAAAGAGTCGGACCGAAATGCAGCGTAGTGGTTACTCATGTCTTTAATGAAGAGATCGCGATACATGAAATAACTTATACATATACAAAAACAACAAACGGAACGTGAAACCTATTACAGCCTATCTGGTGAAACTACACAGAGACAGGAACAATCACCCACGAAATACACAGTGAAACCCAGGCTACCTAAATACGGTTCCCCATCAGAGACAACAAGAATCACCTGACTCTGATTGAGAACTGCCTCAGGCAGCCAAGCCTATACTAGACACACCCCTAATCAACCACAATCCCAATGCCTACAAAAACCCCAATAAGACAATACAATAACCCCATGTCACACCCTGGCCTGAACAAATAATTAAAGAAAACACAAAATACTAAGACCAAGGCGTGACAGAACCCCCCCCCCCTCCCCCTAAGGTGCGGACTCCCGGACACACCTCAAAACCATAGGGAGGGTCCGGGTGGGCGTCTGTCCACGGTGGCGGTTCCGGCTCGGGACGTGGACCCCACTCCATTAATGTCCTAGTTCCTCCCCTTCGCGTCCTGGGATAATCCACCCTCGCCGCCGACCATGGCCTAATAGTCCTCACCCAGAACCCCACTGAACTGAACTTGGTTGACTGGCAGATCTGGAAGAGACTGGTTGACTGGCAGATCTGGAAGACTCTGGTTGACTGGCAGATCTAGAAGATCATGGCTGACTGGCGGATCTAGCTGCTCTATGCAGGCTGACAGCTCCTTGCAGACTGACAGCTCTTTGCAGACTGACAGCTCTGACTGCTCCATGCAGGCTGACAGCACCCTGCAGATTGGCAGCTCCTTGCAGACTGACAGCTCCTTGCAGACTGACAGCTCCTTGCAGACTGGCAGCTCTTTGCAGACTGACAGCTCTGGTTGCTTCATGCAGACTGACAGCTCTGGCTGCTTCATGCAGACTGACAGCTCAGGCTGCTCCATGCAGACTGACAGCTCAGGCTGCTCCGAACAGACAGGAGGCTCCGGCAGCGCTGTAGAGGAGGAAGGCTCTGATAGCGCTGAACAGGCGGGAGACTCCGACAGCGCAGGAGAGGAGAAAGGCTCTGATAGCGCTGAACAGGCGGGAGACTCCAGTAGCGCAGGAGGGAAGGAAGGCTCTGGCTGTGCTGAACAGGCGAGGCGCACTGAAGGCCTGGTGCGTGGTGCTGGCACTGGTGGTACTGGAGCGAGGACACGCACAGGAAGCCTAGTGCGGGGAACTGCTACCGGAGGACTGGTGTGTGGAGGTGGCTCTGGATAGACCGGACCGTGCAGGCGCACTGGAGCTCTTGAGCACCGAGCCTGCCCAATCTTACCTGGCTCGATGCCCACTCTAGCCCGGCCAATACGAAGGGCTGGTATGAACCGCACCGGGCTATGCACCCGCACTGGAAACACCGTGCGCTCCATAGCATAACACAGTGTCTGCCCGGTCTCTCTAGCCCACCGGTAAGCACAGGGAGTTTGCGCAGGTCTCCTACCTGGCATAGCCATACTCCCTTTAAGCCCCCCCCCCCAATAATTTTTTTGGGCTGCTTTTCGGGCTTCCTTGCCAACCGTGTTCCCTCGTATTGTCGGCTCCTATCTCCGGCTGCCTCTGCTCTCCTTAGTGCCTCCACCTGTTCCCATGGGAGGCGATCTCTTCCGGCCAGTATCTCCTCCCAAGTGTAACAACCTTTACCATCCAACATGTCTTCCCATGTCCATTCTCCGAATAATTCATCCTCCTTTTGCTGCTCCAGCTGTCGCTGCCTGTTTATACCAGCGCCTCTCCGCTTTAGCCGCCGTGTCTTTCTTTTCGACTCCATTCGCCTATAGCCCTCTTCGCACTGCTCCAGCGAATCCCAGGCGGACTCCGGCATTCTCTCTGGGTCGGCGACGCCAACCTGTCTATTTCTTCCCACGTCGTATACTCCATGCCTTTGCTGTCCATAACGTCCTCCCTTCACTGCTGCCTGTTAACACGCTGCTCGGTCCGAGTGTGGTGGGTGATTCTGTAACGGCGTTCTTCGTTTGTAGAAAGAGAGTCGGACCGAAATGCAGCGTAGTGGTTACTCGTGTCTTTAATGAAGAGATTGCGATACATGAAATAACTTATACATATACAAAAACAACAAACGGAACGTGAAACCTATTACAGCCTATCTGGTGAAACTACACAGAGACAGGAACAATCACCCACGAAATACACAGTGAAACCCAGGCTACCTAAATATGGTTCCCCATCAGAGACAACAAGAAACACCTGTCTCTGATTGAGAACTGCCTCAGGCAGCCAAGCCTATACTAGACACACCCCTAATCAACCACAATCCCAATGCCTACAAAAACCCCAATAAGACAATACAATAACCCCATGTCACACCCTGGCCTGAACAAATAATTAAAGAAAACACAAAATACTAAGACCAAGGCGTGACAGAGGGCTGTGTGTCAAGGCTGTCCAATATCTCCTGCTCTGTTCTCGTTAGTCATAGAAGAGTGGGAGGGGTACGGTCCGGAGGAGAGATGCAGGGTGCCGGTGGAGGACGTCTTGGACCCTTCATTGCTGCGGGAGTTCCACCGTCTCCATCCGGATCGCCCTGCGCCTCGTCCTCCGGGTCGTCCCCGAGGTCGGTGTCGGCACGCTGCTGGAGCCGCACGTCGAGGGTGATGTACTCCCACTCCACGAGAATTGAGTACATTGGCCATGCTGTCAATCCAGCATGACTTCTGCCGTGTTCAAAAAAACTGGAAACTCAGAACTGGGAAATTCCAGACTTAATTTAGTTCAAGACAACTGACGAGTTCTAACTGGGAAAATATGTTTTGAAAGGTCATCCAACTCGGAATTCCAAATCAGGAACTTTATCTTCTTTCTAGAGCTCCGACCTAAAGATGACTGATGTCGTGATTCGACCTAGTTTTCTTTCGAGTTCCCAGTTGTCTTGAAAGCACCATAAATCCAGAGAATTTGATGACTCAGTTTGCTGACAACATTTGCCCACCAAGGACCGCCGCACCACCTTCCTGTTCAAGTGAGCACAGAACAACAAGTTGAGTCCAAAAATGTATTTTATGCTGCTGCATAAATGATGTCATATGCCAGGGAGATATGTATACTGTAGCTAAAAATTTATACCAAGTGTATGTTGTGTAGTAAGCTGTTAGTAGCCCATGTAACTCACCTTAATAATTTGAACCCTTTCCCCCTCATAACTTAGCTTACTGTTCTGACTTGGTGTTGCACATGTAGCCTACAGCCTATTTTAGAGAATATTGTAAGAATTTATTGTCTGCTTATATAACCACTTTATTCGTCTTACAGTTCTGAGTTGGTGTACAGGGAGAATACAGTAAGAATGGCCCATGTTCTGAATTATGCTGAACAAATACTAATACTGACTATGTCCGTCCTAGCTTGCTCATTAATGTCTTAAGCGAAATTACAGATAGCCTCTCATCCGCTAGTCGTCCCCTTGTCCAATAGTGTGTACATTTCAATTGTCAGTAGAAACCACATTTGTTTAAGCAAGTCATCCATATCAGTTTTGTTTTTTACAAGGCAGTAAATGAGGCTGAATGAACTGTTTCACTGCCAGACAAGGCTCTGCTGAAACCCAGGTGTAGCAGTTGTAAGGATACACTCCATGGTGCTGAAAAGAAAGCCCTGCTGTTGGGACAGCTTTATGTAGGGCACCGTTTGTCACCGTTCTAGAGCAATTAATGTATTGTTTAGTGTTGTGTTGCGTTGCGTAGTGGCTTTGCTGGCACGCATCTAAAACATTTATTTGAGTTTGATATCCCACCAAGATTTGCATGGTAAAATCCCAACTGCCCATATATATTATAGAGCCAAAACATCAATAAACTGGCAGTACATGTGTCTGTGTGTGTGTGTGTGTGTGTGTGTGTGTGTGTGTGTGTGTGTGTGTGTGTGTGTGTGTGTGTGTGTGTGTGTGTGTGTGTGTGTGTGTGTGTGTGTGTGTGTGTGTGTGTGTGTGTGTGTGTGTGTGTGTGTGTGTGTGTGTGTTTCTTTCTCTCACACACTGCCTGCGCTGTGCCCAGCTACCCTCTAACGTAACACTTTATTTTAAGGGTCCATAATAAACTGTTTATGAGGGGTTTACAAACCATTTTGTTCACCATTTATTAATCATTACTCCTACATTTTATGAATGTTATTAGTAAGCTAGTTATTCATACAGTACTTGTATATATACAGTATATTTCCTTAAACATCCTGTGCTTGTTCTTTTACCACGTATGCCAGGAATGTCTACCAATGGCATTCCCATCTTTTTGTGAGAAATTACACTGGTCACTCAAAACATTTATAAAGTATAAATAGCACTAACTTTAGATTAGGAACTGCAAAAATACTTCTCTAATGATTAGTAAATTGATTATTAATGTGGGTTTATGATTAATAAATGGTGAACACACCATTTATTAACACCTTACAAATGGTTAGTTACTACGGTCCTTTAAAATAGTGTTAACTCCCTTATAGATGACCATTGACTTATAAAGTGCATTTGGTAAGTATTCAGTCCGCTTTACTTTTTCCACATTTTGTTAAGTTATGGCCTTATTCTGAAATTGATTACATTGTTTTTTATTCATCAATCTACACACAATACCCCATAACGACAAAGCAAAAACAGGTTTTTGGAAATATTTGTAAAGGTATTAAAATGACATTTACATAAGTATTCAGACCCTTTACTCAGTACTTTGTTGAAGCACCTTTGACAGCGATTACAGCCTTGAGTTTTCTTGGGTAATGATGCTTAGCACACCTGTATTTGTGGATTTTCTCCCATTCTTCTCTGCAGATCCTCTCAAGCTCTGTCCGGTAGGACACAGCTATTTTCAGGTCTATCCAGAGATGTTAGATTGGGTTCAAGTCTGGGCTCTGGCTTGGCCACTCAAGGACATTCAGAGACATGCCCCGAAGCCACTACTGCATTGTTTTGGCTGTGTGCTTAGGGTCGTTGTCCTGTTGGAAGGTGAACCTTCGCCACAGTCTGAGGTCCTGAGTGCTCTGGAGCAGGTTTTCATCAAGTCTCTCGCTGTACTTTGCTCTATTCATCTTTCCCTTGATCCTGACAAGTCTCCCAGTTGCTGCCTCTGAAAAACTTCCCCAAAGCATGATGCTGCACCCCCGTGCTTCACCTTAGGGATGGTGCCAGATTTCTTCCAGACGTGATGCTTGGCATTCAGGCCAAAGAATTCAATTTTGGTTTCATCAGACCAGAGAATCTTGTTTCTCATGGTCTTAGAGTCCTTTAGGTGACTTTTTTGTAAACTCCAAGCAGGCTGTCTTGTGCCTTTTACTGAGGAGTGGCTTCCGTCTGGCCACTCAACCATAAAGACTTGATTGGTGGTGTGCAGAGATGGTTGTCCATCTCCACAGAGGAACTCTGGAGCTCTGCCAGAGTGACCATAGGGTTCTTGATCACCTCCCTGACCAAGGCCCTTCTCCCATAATTGCTCAGTTTGTGTGGGCGGCCAGCTCTAGAAAGAGTCTTGGTGGTTCCAATCTTCAGTTAAGAGTGATGGAGGCCACTGTGTTATTGGACCTTCATTGCTGTATAAATGTTTTGGTACCCTTCCCCAGATCTGTGCCTTGACACAATCCTGTCTTGGAGCTCTACGAGCAATTTTGACCTCATGGCTTGGTTTTTTCTCTGACATGCATTGTCAACTGTGTGACCTTATATAGACAGGCGTGTGCCTTTCCAAATTATGTCCAATCAATTGAATTTACCAATCAGGTTGTAGAAACATCTCAAGGATGTTCAATGGAAACAGAATGTACCTGAGCTCAATTTCAAGTCTCATAGCAAAGGATCTGAATACTTATGTATAAGGTATTTTTGTTTTAAATTTGTATACATTTGCAAAACATTCTAAAAACCAGTTTTCACTTTGTCGTTATGGGCAATTGTGTGTAGATTGATGAGGATTCTTTTTTATTTCATCCATTTTAGAATAAGGCTTTAACGTCACAAAATGTGGAAACAGGGTAGGGGTCTGAATATTTTCTGAATGCACTGTATAGTACTATTTAACACTTTTTTGGTTGCTACATGATTCCATATGTGTTATTTCATAGTGTTGATGTCTTCATTATTATTCTACAATGTAGAAAATAGTAGAAAATAAATAACCTGTGCATGAGGTGTTCTAAAAGTTGACAAGTAGTGAATATACAGACACACATCAAATAGGCTACATCACATGTATAAGACCCATAGTAAGGGTTTCCTCAGTAGTTGGATGTGCGAAAATGTCCAGAAATGGGTTACACCCGATCTTAGTTCACCTTGCAATGTGTCATTTGCCTGCAGCTCCACTATCTCACTCTCTGTTCCAGCACAGTCAGGACAGAGGGCTGTTCTCAACGAAGTTGAAAAACTCCTTGTACCATGAAATCCTTGAATCTTGACTCAAACTCCAACATCAACTCTTCCAACACACGCACAAATGCATCATAGCTAAAATGTGGCAGTATGTCTGAGTTGGATGTGATGATTGCTCTGAGTTTTGGAAATTTAACATGCTGTCTGTCAGGTATGAACAGTGTGGTGATTTTATTTTGAAATGCAATGACCACACGCAGCATTTTGTCCAGAGTTTTAGCTTTCCCTTGGAGCTGGGAATTCAACGTATTCAGGTGTCAGTTAAAAAAGCCAGTCCTGTTAGTCCTATAGGGGCAGTATTTCATTTTTGGATAAAAAGACGTGCCCGTTTTAAGCGCAATATTTTGTCACGAAAAGATGCTCGACTATGCTTGGAATTGATAGTTTTGGAAAGAAGACACTCTGACGTTTCCAGAACTGCAAAGATTGTCACTGTGAGTGCCATAGAACAAAATCTACAGGCAAAACCAAGATGTTTGAGTGACCAGGAAATCAACAGGATTTCTGGAGGCACGTTTTCCATGATCGCCTTATATGGCTGTGAATGCGACAGGAATGAACGGACACTTCCTATCGTTTCCCCCAGGTGTCTGCAGCATTGTGACGTATTTGTAGGCATATCATTGGAAGATTGACCATAAGAGCCTACAATTACCAAGTGTCCCGCACGGTGTCTGCGTGGAAATTGGTGCGCAAAAGTCAGGTACCAGTATTTTTCCATCCGAATCAGAGAAGAATGCACGCTTCCAGGGAAGGCATTTCAATGAAGAGATATATGACAAAACACCTTGAGGATTGATTCAAACAACGTTTTCCATGTTTCAGTCGATATTATGGAGTTAATTCGGAAAAAAGTTCGACGTTTAGGTGACTGAATTTTCGGTTAGTTTCGGTAGCCAAATGCATAGTAACAAAACGGAACGTTGTGTCCTACACAAGCATCTTTCAGGAAAAACTGGACATCTGCTATGTAACTGAGAGTCTCCTCATTGAAACATCTGAAGTTCTTCAAAGGTAAATTATTTTATTTGATCCCTTTGCTGGTTTTTGTGAATGTTGCGTGCTAAATGCTAACGCTAAATGCTAAGCTAGCTATCACCACTCTTACACAAATTATTGATTTTCTCTGGTTCTAAAGCATATTTTGAAAATCTGAGACGACAGGATTGTTAAGAAAAGGATAAGCTTGAGGGCAGGCATATTTATTTCATTTCATTTGCAATTTTCAGAAATCGCTAATGTTGCGTTATGGTAATGAGCTTGAGGCTGTAGTCACGATCCCGCATGCGGGATGGGGCGGCCTAAGAGGATTTATACCCACTGTGGATCAACCAGCTCTGGCTCCTCTCTCCCCTTGCTTGCAACAAATTCATGGATTTGAGGGAGGAGAGAGAGAAATCTTTCCAAAACACTGCCACGAGACAGACATCTCACCTCATTGTGAAATATCAAGTCACCGTATTCTGTCTGGTATTCTTCAAGAAACTTGCAGAATTTGATTCAGTGTCCTCACAATAATAATGTTCACCACGTGCACAACTTTCTACATCTGTAACGGCTCTCTTCTATCTCCTCCTCTGACGAAGTGGTGGAACAAGGATCGGACCAAAATGCAGCGTGATGATGATTCATGATATATTTTAATGAAGGAAAAACTATACATGCAGAAAATAATGAAATAATGAAAACCGAAACAGCCCTATCTGGTGCAAACACAGAGATAGGAACAATCACCCACGAAACACTCACAGAATATGGCTGCCTAAATATGGTTCCCAATCAGAGACAACGATAATCACCTGACTCTGATTGAAAACCGCCTCAGGCAGCCATAGACTACGTAGACACCCCACAAAACTCCTAAGACAAAAACACACCACAATAACCCATGTCACACCCTGGCCTGACCAAATAAAGAAAGAAAACACAAAATACTAAGACCAAGGCGTGACAACATCACATTCTGTAAGTCACAGCCTTTGAGTTTAGCCACAAGTGCTTCCTTATGAATGATACAATGAAACGTAACAAATTTGGTAATATCCTTGGTCTTTCTCATCAGATCTATGTGTCCCTTCTTCTTTCCTCGCATGCTTGGGGCGCCGTCTGTGCACACAGATGCCAAATTTGACCTGTCAATATTATTATCAGCAAAATATGTAACAAGGGCTTTCAGAATATCCTCTCCTCATGTTTGACCCTGAAGGGGCAGTAAGTAAACATAAAAGTTCCTCTCTGAACGACTCGTTTTGATGGAAGTGGACCCAAACGCAATGTCTCTTACATCAGTGCCTTTGTCAAGCGCAGTACTGAAACAAGGTGCCACGGATATGTCAGTAATCAGTTGCTTACAGACATCCTCGCCGATGTCTTCTATGTGTCTTGTTATGGTCGAGTCTGAGAGTTGTAGTCACGTAATCTGCTTTAAAATAGCTTCCTTGTTTGTGAAATCAGCAAACACTATATTGGCTGAGGCCAAAAAACATTGTTTGACAATATCTGCGTCTGTGAAGGCCTTCTTGTTTCTCGCGAGTGTCCAAGCAATCTCATATGTTGTCTCTGTCGGTATCTCTGCAACATTGCTAGATCTGTCCATCATTTGTTGTTGTCCTTTGAGCTGTCCTTTGAGTCGCGCCATTTTGTTGTTTCTGAGGTTGCTTTGTGGCAGATATGTTTTGTCAAAGTGGCATGGTGTGACTGGAAATGTTGCTCTAAATTTGCTTGTTTAAAACAATTGACTGCCTTCTGGCAAATAAGACAAAGTGAGCTAGTCCCATCATGCAGTACAAAAAATAATTGTCTGTCCATTTCTCTTGGAACTTTCAGTGTTCTTCTTGAATCGACCGTATCCTCTCTTAACTACCTGAGCCACGTTAACCATGTTAGCTAGCTGCATTTCCCCGCCGCCATCTTCCTGATTTTCCTGGTTCTCCGGTGGTTGTTCATTCTTAGCTGTCACGTTGTTCTCCAGCTCTTCCCCCTCATTTTCATTGTCAATAGATTTACGTTTCTTTTTTTACAATAAATCGATCAATGTCTACCAGACTGCAAAATTAGCTAGTAGCAAACTGATATGTATCGGTTGCTGTAGCTAAGCAGTTGCGTTTTATTTCGGCAAACATTCTATTTCGGCCTTTCTGTTCAACAGCTGCGCTATACTGCCATCTATCTGCCATCCAGGGAACAATATATATACTCAATGAAGCAATTCAGGCCTGCATTAAACACATTGAATTGAAATTGTATCATTGCTATGTATTATGAATGGAAAATAGGAAAATCATCACAAGCCGCAAATGAAGGGCTCGCTTCAATGAGTACCACTGCCCTATAGCAACGGCTGTGGGATGCATACACCCACATGCCCCATCCACACACACTCACACACCTACACCTCTCCCCTTCCACCCATACAACCACCTACACACTCACACACGCACACACACACAAAGCTCAAATGTTCAACAGTTGTTCCATCCCTGAGCCCAGCTCAAGAGTAGACTTGCTGTGTGAATGCATATATTGTTGTAGCCATCTGGCTGATGGAGCTGTACAATATACTTTACGACACTCTTTCCTACGATGTAATCGCAGTAGGTGTCACTTGCTGTTGTACTTTGGTTGTACTTTGGTCACCCCACTAATTCATCTAATTGGAAAGGGTTTGAACTCTTTCCATAGTGTTAATGAACAGGTAATTAAACATTTAATTAGGTGTCTGTTTTACACCACTCTTTCCCAATATCAGGATGTCATCACGGGACATGTTACTAATCTTGTTGGCTTTCCTCTCCCTGTTGGAAACCTGGTGTCAATGTAAACATACCAGAGCAAAAGTGCCTAAGACATTGTATGCAGAACCTTTTGGCATTATTATTATTTTACTATTGTAAAAAAATATTGTAAGATTATGTTCTGTTATATTATATTGTTGGTTTAACTTGGACAATGTGTTAGTGATGCAGTAGTATTTGGTCAAAATTATCTGATCTGATACTGATCTGATCTTCTCTCCACTTAATTCCTCACACTGGTAAAAGCTTCTAAGATGTATGTGAATGTGTGCTTTTGTGCCTGCATGCAAGCTGTGCTCATTGATAGAGTTGTTAGTAAGATGAGTGCAGGAGAGGGTGTTGATAGCGGGATGTTAGCAGGCTGGCAGACAAGCAGAAATACCACAATGGCTGCTCTGGCTGGCATCACACAGGGATTTAGTCCACAGATTAGGTTGTAAAATGGCCGTGCTGTTTGCGCTCTCATGCGCTGATAAGCACCATTAGCAGGGTATTGACTCTGTTGTGCCACTCTGGGGCTCCAATGAATTGGGCAGGGGTTAAGGGGTATGCCCTTTCCTTTAGATGGAAAATAAGGTGATGCTGAACCCCTGAGAGAGCAGGTTTGAGATTGGAATCCCCTGCATTAAGCTTGAGGTGATCCATGCTCTTGGCTCTGAACTACCAGTTCTGGGCGCTGCGCTGGTGAGGCTATGGTGGTGGTGACCAGGGACGGTTAACCACACCATACTGGGATGGCAGGCTGGGCTTAATGTGTGTGTAAATCCCTGGGCCAGCTGTTAGAGTTGTCATTCCAGTGAGTGGTGGCAGGGCAGGTGGTCCGGGGGCTCAGGTGGCCGCTGCGCATGCCGAAAACATCAATCCCCCGCTGAAATGACTAAATGTTTGTTGTCAGGCGACAGCTTTTCACTTTAGCATGTCCCCTTGAAGATTGTGGTGCACATGTTTTCCGATCTGTTGACCCCGTCTGTGTCTATATCTGCCAGAAATGTGCCCTCTAGCAAACCCAGGAAGTAAATTCACAGCCGAGTTTAGCAAACGTGTGGGCAGGAGACACAAGACCCCCGTGTAGTTGATATTCCTGCTGGTATGTAAAAGCTAGATTAGACCAATGAATATATGGATCTTACAAGTACTGTTGAATAGAGGATCATTGTGCTTATACCACTGTTTTCTCCTTCAATTTGCATTTCACAATTAAAGTGGTTTAATTATAGACTGTTTAGACATCTTAATGGTAGCAGCTACCCGTCCCCCACTCACTTCTGGTCAGATACCAGTGTCATGAGGCTAATCTAATTTCAATTTGTCAGACAGAGTCTGCTCAGGGTGTCTTGCTCCTTTGCCACAGTCCCAAAACATTGGCAGTAAGTCAATTAAGGAGCCATAGACGCATGTCAACCCTCTGTACTTAACTTTATTTATGTCTGTCACCTCATGTCATTAGTTTCCCTGACTTTAATGTGATTCTCTCCCCGTTAAATAAACGTAACAAATGAAGGTGACTGAGGCTCGGCGTCTGTGGATTCCTCATTGATTGGAGATCTGCAACCGTATAGTGCTTGGCGGGGAGGATGCCAGGATGGACAGTCCCAGGAGGACAGACCTTGTCATGGATACAGTGTTTGTCCTACTGAAGAAGCTGTCAGCCCCCCATACAGAGCCAGGCAGTGTATGAACTTAATAAGTTCTAATCGCAGGCCTGTCTGTAGTTAAGGGACTGTACAGACAACAGTCCAACGACACAGTCTGGGAGTTCCTGTGTGTTTGTGAACCTGAGAAGTCCCAGAGAGCTCTTAACTCCAGCATAACAGCACAATATTGGACATTGGACACTATAGATCAATCTTCATTACATTAAGGAAACCTTAGACCTGGTGTAGCGGGTGGACATTAGGAACCATCCCGCTACACTGGTGTTTAAGGAGAAGATGGCGTGATGCATTTACATGTCATGGATGTGGGTATAGGATGGGGTTGGAGGTCTGGTGCAGGGAGTTTCAGGCTCATCCAATCTGTATCTGCAATGGTGGGCACAACACCAAAAACCATAGATGACGTAAAGTACGGTCTAAACTACAACATATGTGAATATGAAAAGTTAATGCGTTTTTTTTTTTGTTAATTGATGTTAAAACTTCTTATGTCTAGGGGAACCCCTCGACAACATTCCGCAGAAAAGGCAGAGTGCGAAATACAAAAATTTAAATATGTAACTTTCATACATTCACAAGTGCAATTGAAAAAGGCTTTACAGCGAAAGCACACCATATGATTATGTTAGGTCAGAGCCTAGTCACAAAAAAACACAGCCATTTTCCAGCCAAAGAGAGGAGTCACAAAAAGCAGAAATAGAGATAAAATGAATCACTAACCTTTGATGATCTTCATCAGATTGGACTTCATGTTACACAATACATGTATGTTTTGTTCGATAAAGTTCCTATTTATATCAAAAAATGTCAGTTTACTTTGGAGCTGTATGGTCAGTAATGTTGTGCCTCGAAAACATCTGGCAAATTTTCAGAGAGCCACATCAATTTACAGAAATACTCATAATAAACTTTGATAAAAGATACAACTATTATGCACAGAATTATATATATACACTTCTCCTTAATGCAACAGCTGTGTCAGATTTCAAAAGAGCTTTACGGAAAAAGCAAACCATGCAATAATCTGAGTACGGTGCTCAGACACAAAAACAAGCCATGCAGATACCCGCCATGTTGTGGAGTCAGTAAAAGTCAGAAATAGCATTATAAATATTCACTTACCTTTAATGATCTTCATCAGAATGCACTCCCAGGAATCCCAGTTCCACAAATGTTTGTTTTGTTCGATAAAGTCCATAATTTATGTCCAAATACCTCCTTTTGTAAGCGCGTTTGGTAAACAAATCCAAACTCACGAGGCGCGGGCAAGTCCAGGCAAAAGTTCAGATGAAAAGTTCAAAAGGTTATATTACAGTTCATAGAAACATGTCAAACGATGTATAGAATCAATCTTTAGAATGTTTTTAACATGAATCTTATAATGTCATAAATCAATAATGTTCCAAACGGACAACTCCTTTGTCTTTAGAATTGCATTGGAACGCTCTCACGTACACACGTGATCAGCTCATGCCACTCTGGCAGACCTCTGGTTGAATCAGCTCTCTTTCACTCCCACGTCACAGTAGAAGCCTCAAACAGCATACTAAAGACGGTTGACATCTACTGGAAGCCATAGGAAGTGCAGTATGACCCCATAGACACTGTATATTTGATAGGCAATGAGTTGAAAAACTACAAACCTCAGATTACCCACTTCCTGGTTGGATTCTTCTCAGGTTTTCACCTGCCATATGCTCTGTTATACTCAGACATCATTCAAACAGTTTTAGAAACCTCATAGTGTTTCCTATACAATAGCACTAATCATTTGCATATATTAGCTTCTGGGCCTAAGTAGCAGGAAGTTTACTCTGGACACGCTTTTCATCCGAAAGTGAAAATGCTGCCCCCTATCCCAAACAGGTTTTAATTTTATATATATATATTTGACATTATGAAATTGTTTGACAACCCTGTTTGTAAGATTTTAAATTATATCAAAAGCAACAGTTTATTTTTTCCAGTGATGAAGACGAGTGTCTCATCAATCAAATAGATTTATAAAGCCCTTTTAACATCATCCCATGTCACAAAGTGTTGTACAGAAACCCAGTCTAAAACCCCAAACAGCAAGCAATGCAGATGTAGAAGCATGGTGGCTAGGAAAAACTTCCTAGAAAACTCCCTAGAAACCTAGAGAAGAACCAGGCTCTGAGGTGTGGCCAGTCCTCTTTTGGCTGTGCCAAGATGTTCAAATGTTCATAGATGACCTGCAGGGTCAGATAATAATAATCACAGTGGTTGTAGAGGTCGCAACAGGTCAGCACCTCAGGAGTAAATGTCAGTTGGATTTTCATAGCCGATCATTCAGAGTTAGAGACAGCAGGTGCGCTGGTAGAGAGAGTCCTAAACAGCAGGTCCGGGACAAGGTAGCACGTCCAGTTAACAGGTCAGGGTTCCATAGCCGCAGGCAGAACAGTTGAAACTGGAGCAGCAGCATGACCAGGTGGTCCTGAGGCATGGTCCTAGGGCTCAGGTCCTCCGAGAGAAGAGAGAGTATTAGAGGGAGCATACTCAAAATTACAATCTATTTTTTTCCCAACATTCCATAACCGTCACAGCCTTAGTCAGCGCCCCTGTAAGTCACATATTATTTGGTTTGTTGAATTGCACATTTCTCTTCTTCTTCATATGCCATTGTAATGTTGTAGTGATGGCAGTTCATGGTTGTGGTTAACAGATAATGATGACACATTATGTTTGTTGTCTATTGGATTCAAGGAAACCGCGGATTTCAATAGGCTCTAGAGCAGTGGTCACCAACCTTTGAGATCAAGATCAATTTCTGAGTCCAAAAGCAAGCCGAGATAAACAGCTCAGATAAATAAAAAACATGACTTAAAAAACATAAGCCTATGCAACATTAATAACCTATTAAAACCAGTTCTGTAGCAATGAGGTTTGTGCAGAAGACAATAGGCCCAATACATTATCACTTCATATTGGCTATGCTTCAATTGCCCTGCCAATGTTGTTCTTCTCAGACCATTTTGAAATGATATTACAACATGTTAGGTATATGATCACACTGGGAATAGATCAGCTGAGTGAACACAATCATTAGCTTTTTTATTTTACTGGACCGATGGCCTACATCTGATGGTCAGTCTGAGGGGAGGGAGGGAGCAGTCCTGCCCACTGGCCTCCTGCATCAAGCAGACTACCAAACAGGAGATTCCAGCAGACAGAGTGGGAGGGACATCGCAATACCTTAATAGAAAATGACTCAAGTAAAAGTGAAAGTTACCCAGTAAAATACTACTTGAGTAAAAGTCTAAAAGTGTTTGGTTTTAAATATACTTAAATATCAAAAGTAAATGTAATTGCTAAAAGAAGTATAAAAAGTAAAAGTATCAATCATTTCAAATTTCCTATCCTGTATTTATCAAACCAGTTGGCACAATTTTCTTGTTTTTAAATGTACAGATAGCCAGGGGCACGCTCCAACACTCAGACATAATTTACAAACGAAGCATGTGTGTAGTGAGTCCGCCAGATCAGAGTCATAAGGGATGGCCAGGGATGTTCCCTTGATAAGTGTGTGAATGGTACTATTTTCTGTCCTTTCAAAATGTAACGAGTTCTTTTGTGTCAGGGAAAATGTATGGAATACAAAGTACATTATTTTCTTTCTTTAGAGAAGTAAACGACTTAAGTAGTACTTCAACATATTTTTACACCACTGCCTGTCTTCTCCCCTTCATGTACACTAATAAAAAAATAAAGGATTATGCCATCTGGTTTGCATAATATAAGGAATTTTTATTAGTCATACTTTTACTTTTGATACTTAAGTATATTTGAGGAATTACATTTACTTTTGATACTTAAGTATATTTAAAACCATATACTTTTAGACTTTTCCTCAAGTAGTATTTTACTGGGTGACTTTCACTTTATCTTGAGTAATTTTCTACTAAGGTATCTTTACTTTTACTCAAGTATGACTATTGGGTACTTTTTCCACCACTCTATGCAATCAATTTAATTTACCACAGGTTGACTCCAATCAAGTTGTATTAACATCTCAAGGATGATCAAAGGAAACAGGATGCACCTTGACGCAATTTTGAGTCTCATAGCAAGAGGTCTGAATACTTATAAGGTTTTTTAAAAATTTTATTCTAAAACCTCTTTTCACTTTGTCATTATGTGCTACTGTGTATACATTGATGACTATTTTTATTCATTTAATCAATTTTAGAATAAATCGGTAATGTAACAAAATGTGGATAAAGTGTTCACAGTACCAGTCACACCTACTCATTCAAGGGTTTTAGAATAATACTGAAGACATCTAAACTATGAAATAACACATATGGAATCATGTAGTAACCAAAACCAGTCAAATATCTTGTAGATTCTTCAAGGTAGCCACCCTTTGCCTTAATGACAGCTTTGCAGTCTGCATTCTATCAACCAGCTTCACCTGGGATGCTTTTCCAACAGTGTAGTGACTTCAATGAGATCCAGGGATATGGTGCAACAAAAAGGTTATTCTTATATTTAACAAAAAATGATTATCCAATCTACTTAAAGCATAGATTACTTGACATGAAAAATACTTGTAAGATGGTACCGGAACAGAAGGCAGACGTTTCATGTGCCCCCAACCGATTGTGTTTTTTAGTTAGTTTATCTGCGTTGTTTGTAACTTGTTTTTTTTACTATTTTTGTACATAAAGTTGCCACAACCGTCACTTATAACGAAAAATAACTTCTAGACATCAGGACTGCGATAACTCACCAAGGACTTAGCAATATCCTTTTTCTTCTTTCACGACGAGCCCGAGGCGGAGGATATACGGCTCCCTCGGGAACAGGCCCAAACTCCAATGATCTGCGTGAAGAGGAGGTGGAGAAAGCGAGGCTGGAGGGCGGGCTGCCTTCTGAGGAGTCGGAGGCGATCGAATAAGACCCCACTCCTCAATTCTACTAGCAAACACGCAATCTTTGGACAGTAAAATTAATATGTTATTGGGAAGATTAAACTACCAACGGGACATTAAAAACTGTAACATCTTATGCTTCACGGAGTCGTGGCTGAACAATGACAATATCAACATACAGCTGGCTGTTTATACGATGCACCGGCAGGATAGAACAGTTGCGTCTGGTAAGACAAGGGTCGGCGGTCTATGTATTTTTGTAAACAACAGCTGGTGCACGATATCTAAGGAAGTCTCAAGCTATTGCTCGCCTGAGGTAGAGTTTCCCATGATAAGCTGCAGACAACATTACCTACCGAGAGAGTTTGCATCTAAATTCTTTGTAGCTGTTTACATACCCCCACAGTCAAAGGCTGGCATTAATATAGCATTGAATGAGCTGTATTCCACCATAATTTAACAAGAAAAAGCTCACTCAGAGGCGGCGCTCCTAGTAGCTGGGGACTTTAACGCAGGGAAACTTAAATCAGTTTAACCAAATATCTATCAGCATGTTAAATGTGCAACAAGAGGGAAAACAACTCTAGACCACCTATACTCCACACACAGAGATGCATACAAAGCTCTCCCTCGCCCTCCATTTAGCAAATCTAACCATAATTCCATCTTCCTGGTTCCTGCTTACAAGCAAATATTAAAGCAGGAAGCACCAGTGACTAGATCAATAAAAAAGTGGTCAGATGAAGCAGATGCTAAGCTACAGGACTGTTTTGCTAGCACAGACTGGAATATGTTCCGGGATTCCTCCAATGGCATTGAGGAGTACACCACATCTGTCATTGGCTTCATCAATAAGTGCATCGATGACGTCGTCCCCACAGTGACCGTACGTACATACCCCAACCAGAAGCCAGCATCCGCACTGAGCTAAAGGCTAGAGCTGCCGCTTTCAAGGAGCGGGACTCTAACCCTGAAGCTTAAAAGAAATCCTGCTATGCCCTCTGACGAGCCATCACACAGGCAAAGCATCAATACAGGACTGAGATCGAATCGTACTACACCGGCTCTGGAGCTCGTCTGGTGCTCGTCGGATGTAGCCGGGCCTGCAAACCATTAAAGACTACAAAGGGAAGCACAGCCAAGTGCTGCCCAGTGACAAGAGCTTACCGGACGAGCTAAACTACTTCTATGCTCTCTTCGAGGCAAATAACACTGAAACATGCATGAGAGCACCAGCTGTACCGGAAGACTGTGTGATCACGTTCTCCACAGCTAATGTGAGTAAGACAGGTCAACATT
Source organism: Oncorhynchus keta (assembly GCF_023373465.1). Classification (NCBI taxonomy): domain Eukaryota; kingdom Metazoa; phylum Chordata; class Actinopteri; order Salmoniformes; family Salmonidae; genus Oncorhynchus; species Oncorhynchus keta. Next base: position 101,137 of record NW_026283207.1, on the reverse strand, counting down.
CACAAGGCCGCAGGGCCAGACGGATTACCAGGACGTGTACTACGAGCAAGTGTCTTCACTGACATTTTCAACCTCTCCCTGTCCGAGTCTGTAATACCAACATCTTTAAAGCAGACCACCATAGTGCCTGTGCCCAATTACACTAAGGTAACCTTCCCAAATGACTACCGACCCGTAGCACTCACGTCTGTAGCCATGAAGTGCTTTGAAAGGCTGGTCATGGCTCCCATCAATACAATTATCCCAGAAACCCTAGACCCACTCCAGTTTGCGAACTGCCCTAACAGATCCACAGATGATGCAATATCTATTTCACGCAACACTGCCCTTTCCCACCTGGTCAAAAGGAGCACATATGTGGGAATGCTATTCATTGACTAAAGCTCAGCGATCAACACCATAGTGCCCTCAAGCTCATCAATAAGCTAAGGACCCTGGGACTAAACACCTCCCTCTGCAACTGGATTCTGGACTTCCTGACGGGCCGCCCCCAGGTGGTAAGGGTAGGTAACGACACATCCGCCACGCTGATTCTCAACACAGGGGCCCCTCAGGACTGCATGCTCAGCCCCCTCCTGTACTCCCTGTTCACTCCTAACTGCACGGCCAGGCACGACTCCAACACCATCATTACATTTGCTGATGACTGTCACGCTCGTCGAAAGGAATGGACCAAGGCGCAGCAAAACAAGAAATAACAAACAAACGTAAAGCTACGTAGTGCTCACAGGCCACTACACATAGACACCTACTCACAATCACAGGTGGGAAAAAGGCCTGCCTAAGTACGATCCCCAATCAGAGACAACGATAGACAGCTGCCTCTGATTGGGAACCACACTCGGCCAGAAACAAATAAATAAAGAACATAGAATGCCCACCCAAATCACACCCTGACCAAACAAATAGACATAAGAAGGCTCTCTAAGGTCAGGGCATGACAATGACACAACAGTGGTGGGTCTGATCACCGACAACAACGAGACACCCTATAGAGAGGTCAGAGACCTGGTCATGTGGTGCCAGGACAACAACCTCTCCCTAGACGTGATCAAGACAAATGAGGTGATTGTGGACAACAGGAAAAAGAGGACCGAGCATGCCCCCATTAACATCAACAGGGCTGCAGTGGAGCAGGTTGAGAGCTTCAAGTTCCTTGGTGTCCACATCACCAACAAACTATCATGGTCCAAGCACACCATGACACTCGTGAAAAGGGCACAACAAAACATATTCCCCCTCAGGAGACTGAAAAGATTTGACATGGGTCCTCAGATCATCAAGGTTCTACAACTGCACCATTGAGAGCATGGTTGCATCACTGCCTGGTATGGCAACTGCTCGGCCTCCGACCGCAAGGCACTACAGAGGGTAGTGCGAACGGCCCAGTACATCGCTGGGACCAAGCTTCCTGCCATCCAGGACATCTATACGAGGTGGGGTCAAATGAAGGTCCTAAAAATTTTCAGACTCCAGCCACCCTAATCATAGACTGTTCCCTCTGCTACCATATGGCAAGTGGTACCGGAGCGCCAAGCCTAGGTCCAAGAGGCTTCTAAACAGCTTCTACACCCAAGCCATAAGACTCCTGCACATCTAGTCAAATGGCTGCCCAGACTATTCGCGTTGACCACCAGCCCTTCCCCTCTCCACACCACTGCCACTCTCTGTTGTCATCTATGCATAGTCACATTAATTAACTCTACCTACAGGTTCATACTACCTCAACTAATTGGTGCCCCAGCACATTGCTAATTATTATTTTGTTACTGCTGCTCTTTAGTTACTTATATCTCTTATTCTTATCCGTATTTTTTGAAAGTGCACTGTCGGTTAGGGGCTCGTCAGCAAGCATTTCACTGTAAGGTTCACTGTTGTATTCGGCGCATGTGAATTTGATTTGATTTGACATAAGGCCCAACTTCCTGCCTTTATCCTATCACTAACACAATTACCATGGTACAGTGAATGGGCAAGAGGGGGAGCCAAATACTAAGTTACACTAATAACAAAGGAATATATCTCAATCAGGTAAATATAAATCATAATGGTATGTTACAAATTGATCACATAGATTCATATTTCATTTATTTACACACACATTCATGGAACTCTGTATGTGCTGTCTTTTATACAACTATGTCTAAGATACCGGCCCCTAATTGTTAACTGAACTGAATGCATAACAATGATTTAATATTCAAAAATAGAGCAATACACAAAAGATACTATACTAGAGCAGTATTACAGTGTTATAATATTGTACTTACTTCCATCTCCTTCATGAGTATAGGTCTCCTCTCTGGAATAGTCCTGGTGGCAGGACTTTGTCGTGACTTTACTATTGATTAAATTATATATGATATGCTATTATATCAAATCAATTCTATGTAATTAATATTACCTGATTAAACTAATCAGGTAAATGTAATTAACTAGGAAGTCGGGTCACCACGGAAGAATGTTTATAGAGCTGTTGTCTTCCGAATAAACTCTTAAAGACTTGGTAATCTTTTATATCAATAGCAGTCAATTATTAATCGTCACCTTACTCAGTCTCAAGTTGAATCAGCAATACATAATTTGGTTTAATTATTTATTTACTAAATAATCACACAGGATTACATATACACAGAATGGATCATACATTGATGACTAAATATGTCATAAAAGAAAATGTCCCAAGCGGACGAAACCAATATGACGACTGGTTACACAAAGAAAGGGGGTTGGGTTTGAATGAAAGAGCGGGAAGACTGAGGAACAAAAGGATTGGGTCTCTATTGAACCTCATGAAGCTATGCTATCGTAAAATACAGAATCTTATGCATTCTAAATAACCGCCCATTCGGAAATGGAAAATGCAAAAAAAAAATTACTCTGAGATGTGCTTCGATAGATTGGTCGAAGATGGAAGCCTGGGTTGCCCAGCAGAGATCTCCCTTGTCCTTTGAAGAATATTTCTTGTCGGATACATTGTAGTCTGTCGTTGTGTGGTAGAATTCATACGTTGTAGTATCCTGTCGTTCTGAAGAGATTGTCCGTCCGTTCCTAGGCCACGCACATTTACAGCTACTGCTGATAATAGAATGTGTCACTTCTTTAGTGAATAAGAGTTCAAAATTCATACCAAGTTGCCATACTCAACTCATGCTATATTCGGGCTGGTGTATTCAAAATGCATCCTTCCAGCGAGGTGATCGTCATCTCCACGTTGAAATTAGCCCTTTTAAACGTATGGACATCAGTCCTCACATCATCGGGAACACAATCTTCATTTCGTTAGGTTGTAGTCGTTCAACCATTCCCAACCAGAGCTCACCCTGAGTTTGGCTTAGTCTGCCATAAATTGGTTCACGGGGGCTCTTATAGAAATGTAGAAAAGGGCTTGGTTCATCATTTCCAACCAATACATATTCACTTGGGTGTGGCTACTGAGGGAGCATATTTTACTCATGAAAACAATTGGCTCATTCTTAACCAAAACTACATTTAATCTTTTCACAAATATTTGTATATTTAAACATTTAAATTGCACAACAGTTTCCATGTGAATCTGATAACTAGAATGTGTAGACTTTCCAAGATACAATTTATGTCATCCTATCATCAGTAATGTCTCAGACGACAACTAATCTGACATCATATTCTTTAACTACCAACGGATACTTTCAACTAGTTGGTTTACCAAAATATTGTTCCGTTCCCAACCTTTTGATGTTACCGTACTCTCTCTATGTTAACAAAGGGCTTTCCAAGAGTCCATACTGTAGAGTAGAGAAAGAAAAGAGGAAAATGTATTTATGGGGGTCATACCCAGCAAGTCAGATTTCTAAAATGTTTTACGGCGAAAACATAGCACATATTTATATTAGATCACCACCGAAACAAAAGGCAAGCGGCGGCCATTTTGTCCCAGAAAAAATAAAATTTAAAAGTAGGATTAAAAAATAAATAATTCACTAACCTTTTGAAAATCTTCATCAGATGACAGTAATATTACATGTTACACAGTACATTTATTTTTTTTCAATAATATGCCATTTATATCCACAAATCTCTGTTTACAATGACGACATTTCAAAAAATGCTACTCAAATGTCAGGAGAAATGATGATAGCTCCGACAGATAACGTCAGATAACAAGCAATAAACATGACTAAATATACATGTTCTACATATATTTACAAAGATACACTTCTTCTTGTTAGTCCTATAGGGGCAGTATTTCATTTTTGGATCAAAAGACGTGCCCGTTTTAAGCGCAATATTTTGTCACGAAAAGATGCTCGACTATGCTTGGAATTGATAGTTTTGGAAAGAAGACACTCTTACGTTTCCAGAACTGCAAAGATTTTCACTGTGAGTGCCCTAGAACAAATGCTTCAGGCAAAACCAAGATGTTTGACCGACCAGGAAATGAACAGGATTTCTGAGTCTACGTTTTCCATGATCGCCTTATATGGCTGTGAATGCGACAGGAATGAACGGACACTTTCTAGCGTTTCCCCAAGGTGTCTGCAGCATTGTGACGTATTTGTAGGCATATCATTGGAAGATTGACCATAAGAGACTACAATTGCCAAGTGTCCCGCACGGTGTCTGCGTGGAAATTGGTGCGCAAAAGTCAGCTACAAGTATTTTTCCATCCGAATCAGAGAAGAATGCAGGCTTCCAGGGACGGCATTTCAATGAAGAGATATATGACAAAACACCTTGAGGATTGATTCAAACAATTCAAACGTTTTCCATGTTTCAGTCGATATTATGGAGTTAATTCGGAAAAAAGTTCAACGTGTAGGTGACTGAATTTTCGGTTAGTTTCGGTAGCCAAATGCATAGTAACAAAACGGAACGTTGTGTCCTACACAATAATCTTTCAGGAAAAACTGGACATCTGCTATGTAACTGAGAGTCTCCTCATTGAAACATCTGAAGTTATTCAAAGGTAAATTATTTTATTTGATCCCTTTGCTGGTTTTTGTGAATATGTTGCGTGCTAAATGCTAACGCTAAATGCTAAGCTAGCTATCACCACTCTTACACAAATTATTGATTTTCTCTGGTTCTAAAGCATATTTTGAAAATCTGAGACGACAGGATTGTTAAGAAAATGATAAGCTTGAGAGCAGGCATATTTATTTCATTTCATTTGCGATTTTTAGAAATCGTTGCGTTATGGTAATGAGCTTGAGGCTGTAGTAACGCGACCGCATGCGGGATGGGGCGGACTATGAGGTTAATGCAACCGCTGTATTACATTTATTTTTAACGTTACAGACATCGTTCACTGGGCTATACTATGAGTCAGCGCTCAGATATTAGCAGTATGTCTCCTCTACGTTTGGAGTCCACAGAAACACCAAATAACCACATAAATATTCCCTTACCTTTGATGTTCTTCCATCAGAAGACGTAGAAGGAGTCATACTTACCCAATACATTGTTTGGTTTCACGTTGTGTGTCTCTGTATTAGCACATGTTAACAGCTTCGGCTGAAATGCATCCAAAATGACTTCTGGTCCAGCACTCTTGCGCATCAAAACTTCCAATGTACATATTATATGTCCACTAAACTGGTCAAACAATGTGAAAAATCTTTATGATGTTTTTAGCATGTAGAACAAAGATCAGCGCGAACAGACAATCCGGCTTCAAATGCTGGATCATGGAAAAAGACGTACTCCAAATCGGCCGTGCGCAATAGAGTGCCTGTTTTTCAGAGGGACACGAGCAATTTCGCCCGCCAAACGTGCAGGGCTCGTGGGATTCTCACAATGAACGTGCCATTTGAAAGCTGACATCGCGCCGAACAGATAGAGACTGTTCCTGGATCGGTAGCTGCCTGGGAAGGGTGGGGGCCATGACGTCAAAGTTGACCCAACTTTTCTCTTCACAAGAGAGAGTTTGGGAGAAAGGCTGCCCTGAGAGTTCTGCTTTACATACAGACATAATTTAAACGGTTTTAGAAACTTTAGAGTGTTTTCTATTCAATAATAATTTTTACATGCATATATTTGCAATTTTGGGAAAAAATATTTTCAGTTTACTATGGGTACGCACTTTCTCCAACGGGGGCAGTATAGAGGGGGAGCTCTAAGAGGTTAAGGACTGAATAGAGGATGTTTTTCACTCGCCAGTTGGATCAACAAGTCCCATGCTCCCCCATTGTGGGCTCAATAAGGAGGGTTGAATGACCATGTCACTCCTTCCTTCAGTAACGCATTTTGAATCTTGTTGTATTCCAGCTCTTTCAGAGCTTATCCTCGCAGTGTATTCCAACAAAGTTGGTGGCATTGTCTGTTCTGATACTTGTTACTGGGCCCCTTTGACAGATGAACCTGCGCAGGGCATTGATGCAGGAATCAGTATCCAGATAACTTGCAACATCTAGATGGACAGCTCGACTCACAAGACAAGTGAAGATCACACCATACCGTTTCACATGAACGTGGCATGGCTTCACCTCTATGGGGCCGAAGCAATCTATGCCCACATGTGTGAAAGACCCGATATTGTAGAAGGTCGGAAATCTTCTGTTCCCCAGCTCTGGCATGCATCTGCCTGCAGAAAACACAGCTCTTAAGGATCTTCCTTGCTAAGGTATTAATATTGCTGGTGAACTCTGGAAAGCATGTGACATCTCTCAGAGTGGCCTGCACCTGCTCATGGATGTGGAGTAATATCACTCTGGAGCTGTGGGTGTCTTTGGGTAGGAACATCAGTGAGTTTTCAGTGAGTTTGTTCAATTCTGATCTGATCCTGGAACAGTGTTTGTGAGAACTTTCCTTCTCTGGCTTAACTCTTCAGTTTCAGCATCCAGGCAAGTTGTTGTTTACAACTGCAACATGGCCAAGATAAAGCAAAGCAGTACAACAAAAACAACAACGCAGAGTTACACATAGACAAACGTACAGTCAATAACACAAAAGAAAAGAAAAATAGAAAAATCTATGTACAGTGTGTGCAAATAAAGAAGAGTAGGGAGGTAGGCAATAAATAGGCCCTAGAGGTGAAAATAATTACAATTTAGCATTAATACTGGAGTGATAGATGTGCAGATAATGACATGCAAGTAGAGATACTGGGTGCAAAAGAGCAAGAGGGTAAGTAATAATATGGGGATGAGGTAGTCGGGTGTGCTATTTACAGATTGGTTCAAGTTTGCTGGTAGGACTCTTTTCTTCCACACTTGTACTGTTCACAATGACATCTTTTCTCACATCTGGATCATTCGGAGGGATGGAGCCAAGCTTCTCGGTGACTTTCGGCCATTGTGCTTCTGCTTTCTCCTGGAATTCTGATCCTTGAGCCATCTCTTTGAGTTCAGGAAAGTTTCAACCTGTAACCCTCGAGGCATCATCGGCTGGCTTGTGTTTGGAGTTCAAAAACCTCCACTGTTTTGCTTTCGATAGGTCACAGATTACAGCAACCCTATTAGCCACAAAGGTATGGAATCTCTTGGTATCATAGCAGATGAATTTCAGCACAGACTGGCTGTCTGTCCAGAAAGTTAACTCCTCAAGTTCAATCTGGTGCTCCAACCTTAATATCCTGTCAACTCGCACCGCCAATGTTTCTGCAGCAAGTTCCAGTCTGGGGATCGTCATCTGCTGGAGTGGAATCACCCTTGATTTCCCCAGCATGAATGCGATGTGGACCTTTTCCATACCGTTTATGAACCTAAGTGAACTTGCCGTGCCATAACCTTTTTCACCTAAGTGATGCAGCTGTGCAGTCTTGACTTGACCAAAGTTCTTAGGCATCATGCATCTATCAATCTGGAATCTGGACTGCTGGTCCAGCTCTGACTTCGTCCCATCCATACTTTAACTTGCAAAGCTCTTGAAGAACTTGCTTTGTCCTTAATATGAATGGGTCAAAGAAACCTAATGTATCATAAACAGAGCTGACAGTTGAGAGAGAACCTCTACTTGTAAGTGACTCGGAAGGTAAACGCATTATCTTTCACTGTTCTATCGGATTCCAAGTGCTCTTTCAACAGGCAGCTTTTCTCCATCCAGGTCCAGTTCTTTAATCTGCTTGGCTTTGTGTTCATCAGTGATAGAAGCCAGCACAGCGCGACTGTTGCCGATCCACTTGGTCATCTTGAACCCAACCTGAGGGCACACATCTGATGTTTTTTGTGATAGCTATGGCTTGTTCTTCTATGGCCAGTGATTTGAGGCAGTCATCAACATAGAAGTTGGACTTGACTGTTTCAATCACCTCTTCATCATACTTCTCACAGTTGTCTTCTGCCGTCTTTCGCAGTGCAAAGTTAGACCAACTTGGAGAGGATATAGCATTGAGAAGATGTACCGTCATTCTGTACTCCTCCAATGTTTTGTTAGTATCACCATCTGGCCACCACAGGAATCGCAGGAAGTCTAAGCCATCTTCATGGACACGTAGTTGATGGAACATTCCTTTGATGTCTGCCATCATGACAATGTGCTCTTGTTGAAATCGGCATCAATCTCCTTCAACTGAACCTCTTTCAGTTATGACTTTCTGAGTGGGAATGTTCTCTCTTGTCACTGGTATCTTACTCTGGGTGTAGACCTTTGGTGATGCAAGAAATGTGACGCCTTCCACGTTGCCAATCTCTAATCCAAATATCTCAAACCTCTTGCCCTATTGTGCGTAGCAGAATTTCAGTCTCACTGCCTTCAGCTTTTAGCTGCCTCGTGAGTCTCTCCGTACTAAATGTTGCTGAGCTACCAGAATCACGAAACGCATAGGTTAACATAGACATGCTTCCATTTTCCATCTTTACTTGAACTGGCACAATTGCAAGTGCATAATCTGTACCGGCCCCGGTCTCTTGACCAGCTTCCAGTGAAACAAGAGCACCGCTGACAGTCTCCTCCCGCATTACTGCTACACCACTCATATCTGCCTTTTGAAATCTAAATCTCTCTTCCTTTAATGTGCAGGATAGTGGGAGGCTTTCTTTGACAGCTCATCCTTCTTTTACATTCCTTGATTAAGTGTCCACTCATCAAACAGCCAAAACAAAAGGCCTCTCATCTCAGAAACTCAACCTTGGACTCGTGTGGCTGTGCCTTCACCTGTTTGGTAGTCAACCAATAAATGCTCACCAGCACAAAATACACATGAGATACTGGGAGCATCAGAAGGGTAGGTGCCTGGTCTCTTTACTTTGAATGTTTGCCGCTACAGCTTCCCCTACTCTTGGACTTGAACTGCTGTTTAAAGTCTGCTGCTATTTTGTTTTTTTAAACATTTTGCTGGAAAGGGGACTTGAATATCTCCATACAACGGATCCTGCAATATTTCGTCTAATTTTTCCATGAACGTCACAAAGGTAGATACATGCTGTAGATTTTTCCCTTAGTTTGTAGGGAAGTTTTGACATTATCAACTTTATGTTGGAGGGAAGATTAAGCTCTTCCATGTTCTGTAGGTCTTGCAATTTCATTCTGCCTTTGCATGACAGTAGAGAGGTAATTATGTCTGGTATTATGGCTGATACCCTCTGTCATGGCCGTTTAAAGAACGGAACCAAGGTGCAGCGTGGTGAGCGTACATTTTCTCTTTTATTCGAAATGACGCCGACAAAACAATAAACAATACAAAACAAACCGTGACGCTTAAGGCTACATGCCATCAAACAAAGTTAACTTCCCACAAACACAGGTGGGAAAAAGGGTACCTAAGTATGGTTCCCAATCAGAGACAACGATAGACAGCTGTCCCTGATTGAGAACCATACCCGGCCCAAACATAGAAATAGAAAATCATAGAAACACAAAACAGAATGCCCACCTCAACTCACGCCCTGACCAACCCAAAATAGAGACATAAAAAGGATCTCTAAGGTCAGGGCGTGACACCCACAGTGTTGATTCTGTGTTGATTGCTAGACGTTGCTGTTGGCTGCTGAAGGGTGTGGTTTATGACTGTTTTCTGAATGGGTTTGGATGGCTTGGTTGTCTGTTGTTATAAAACCCTTTGTAGTGGGGTCTTTGGAATTGCACCTAATCCTGCAAACTCAACAGGTGCTGGTTTAGGTTCCTGAAAGGCCTCAGGATCCTGGTTCTCAAAATAAGAGTTAATTACACCTTCTTGGTTTAGTAAGTGGGCTAGCACGGCATGGGATTGAGAAGTTGACTCAAAACTCTCCAGGACCTTCAGTCTGGCATTATATGCTGCTACGTCAGTTTCCAGTTCCATTTTTTTCCATCTTAACATTCAGCTGAGCTTTCTGTTGTTCCAGTTCCAATGCATGCTTGTCCTGTAATGATGCTTGGTGGGCGAGTAGAGCTGTTCGCTCTGCTTCAGCTTTTCAAGCATGCAGAGGACATTCAGGATGATGCAACTTAGAATATTTTGTTTTACTTTATATTTTTGACACATTGGAAATGCTGTCTTGGGTCAATGAGCGTTTGTGGCTCAACTTCAGCATTTTTCCAAATGTCCACTTCTTTCAGGAAATTGACCCATCTTGCATTGAACATGTGCAAGTTCGTTATTTTAGATGGGTTAAACATTTCATCCCATTATAGGTTTTGTCCTGTTTAATTACATTTAAACAGGCAGTATCTTTAGATCCTTTAGTTGCGTTCCTTCGATGCATTGCATTTCCACATGATGCATAATATTAGACATTTGATTAGGCTACATTGTGTATAGGTTCTCAGTGTTTTCCAAACTCAAACATCTTCATTGTTTTTAAATTCCATTCCCAAGTTCAAACATTCCAATTATAAGCGCATTTCCGCTTTCATAATCAGTTTGATCAAAAGATTGCATTGAACAGGGCAGCTCATTCATTCACAGTGGTTACTCACGGCTGGCGAATTCAAGGAGTTCATGTCCTTGAACTCAAATCTAAAATATATTGTGATTTGTTTAACACTTTTTTGGTTACTACATAACAGATGTGCCTTGTTAATCCTGTCCCCTCCTGTCTCAGCCTCCAGTATTTATGCTGCAGTAGTTTGTGTCAGGGGGCTAGGGTCAGTTTGTTATATCTGGAGTACTTCTCCTGTCCTAATTCGGTGTCCTGTGTGAATCTAAGTGTGCGTTCTCTAATTCTCTCCTTCTTTCTTTCTCTCTCTCGGAGGACCTGAGCCCTATAGGACCATGCCCCAGGACTACCTGACATGATGACTCCTTGCTGTCCCCAGTCCACCTGGCCATGCTGCTGCTCCAGTTTCAACTGACCTGAGCCCTAGGACCATGCCCCAGGACTACCTGACATGATGACTCCTTGCTGTCTGTCCCCAGTCCACCTGGCCATGCTGCTGCTCCAGTTTCAACTGACCTGAGCCCTAGGACCATGCCCCAGGACTAACTGACATGATGACTCCTTGCTGTCCCCAGTCCACCTGGCCATGCTGCTGCTCCAGTTTCAACTGTTCTGCCTTACTATTATTCGACCATGCTGGTCATTTATGAACATTTGAACATCTTGGCCATGTTCTGTTATAATCTCCACCCGGCACAGCCATAAGAGGACGGGCCACCCCACATATGCTCTCTCTAATTCTCTCTTTCTTTCTTTCTCTCTCTCGGAGGACCTGAGCCCTAGGACCGTGCCCCAGGACTACCTGACATGATGACTCCTTGCTGTCCCCAGTCCACCTGGCCATGCTGCTGCTCCAGTTTCAACTGACCTGAGCCCTAGGACCATGCCCCAGGACTAACTGACATGATGACTCCTTGCTGTCCCCAGTCCACCTGGCCATGCTGCTGCTCCAGTTTCAACTGTTCTGCCTTACTATTATTCGACCATGCTGGTCATTTATGAACATTTGAACATCTTGGCCATGTTCTGTTATAATCTCCACCCGGCACAGCCATAAGAGGACGGGCCACCCCACATATGCTCTCTCTAATTCTCTCTTTCTTTCTTTCTCTCTCTCGGAGGACCTGAGCCCTAGGACCGTGCCCCAGGACTACCTGACATGATGACTCCTTGCTGTCCCCAGTCCACCTGGCCATGCTGCTGCTCCAGTTTCAACTGACCTGAGCCCTAGGACCATGCCCCAGGACTAACTGACATGATGACTCCTTGCTGTCCCCAGTCCACCTGGCCATGCTGCTGCTCCAGTTTCAACTGTTCTGCCTTACTATTATTCGACCATGCTGGTCATTTATGAACATTTGAACATCTTGGCCATGTTCTGTTATAATCTCCACCCGGCACAGCCAGAATAGGACTGGCCACCCCACATAGCCTGGTTCCTCTCTAGGTTTCTTCCTAGGTTTTGGCCTTTCTAGGGAGTTTTTCCTAGCCACCGTGCTTCTACACCTGCATTGCTTGCTGTTTGGAGTTTTAGGCTGGGTTTCTGTACAGCACTTTGAGATATCAGCTGATGTACGAAGGGCTATATAAATAAATTTGATTTGATTTGAATTTGTGGAATTTCTTTCTTTCTTAATGCATTTGAGCCAATCAGTTGTGTTGTGACAACGTAGGGGTGGTATACAGAAGATAGCCCTATTTGGTAAAAGACCAAGTCCATATGGCAAGAACAGCTCAAATAAACAAAGAGAAACTACAGTCCGTCATTACATTAAGACATGAAGGTTAGTCAATACGGAACATTTCAAAAACTTTGAAAGTTTCTTCAAGTGCAGTCACACAAACCATCAAGCACCATAATGAAACTGGCTCTCATGAGGAACGCCACTGGAAAGGAAGACCCAGAGTTACCTCTGCTGCAGAGGATATGTTCATTAGAGTTAAGAGCCTCAGAAAAAACAGCCCAAATAAATGCTTCAGAGTTCAAGTAACAGATACATCTCAACATCAACTGTTCACTGTTCAGGAGATTGCGTGAATCAGGCCTTCATTGTCTAATTGCTCCAAAGAAACCACTGCCAAAGGACACTAATAAGAAGAAGAGACTTGACTGGGCCAAGAAACACGAGCAAATTACATTAGACCGTTCCAAATTAGAGATTTTTGGTTCCAACTGCCGTGTCTTTGTGAGATGCAGAGTAAGTGAACGGATGAACTCTGCATGTGTGGTTCCCACCGTGAAGCATGGAGGAGGAGATGTGATACCATAGCATTCTGCAGCGATACGCCATCCATCTGGTTTGCACTTAGTGCGACTATAATTTGTTTTTCAACAAGAAAATGACACAACACTCCTCCAGGCTGTGTATGGCTGTGTTCCTAATTGAGCTGCAGGACAGAAAGGTAACTGTTCAGGGATGTCACCATGAGGCCAATGGTGCTTTTAAAAAAGCTCAAGAGTTCAATGGCTGGGATGGGAGAAATCAGGGGATGTTGTAGTTACTCTAAAATAATGACAGAGTCAAAAGAGGGAAACCTACAGAATAAAATATTCCATAACACGCACTTAAGTAATAGATGGGTTAGCTGACAACGTCAAGAAAACAATGTGTGCATTTCCATGGGGCAGAAGTTAGCATGTTGTCGTGATTCTGGATGGCAAGAATGACAAGAAACTGGCATGTGGGGAATCGTAAGTGGCTCATTTCAGCTCATTTCATCTTGTGCTTCATGCCATGTCTTGTTTTGAGGTTTTTGCCTGGTTTCATGTCAATGCTAAACTGGCTAGAATTTGCAGTTGTCCACACACTTTTTGTTATGTAGTGTATCTGTGACCAACACATGCGTATCTGTATTTCCAGTCACGTGAAATCCATAGATGAATGTATTTCAATTGACTGATGTCCTTATATGAACGGTAACTCAGTAAAATCTTTGAAATTGTTGAGTGTTGTGTTTATATTTTTGTTCTGTGTATGTGGTCATTATCCAACCTCTATCAGATCCTATCAAGAGATCTAGATCTCACAGGATTTTCACAGATAAGATGAAGAGGATCTTTCTGGGAGGCCATGTCTCCTTTCCCCCATGTAGTAGATCTTGGTTTCTTTGAATAGCTCTCAGTTCATCAAGGTTACCCGGCATCAGAGATGGACTGTAAGTAAGTATCCTTACATGAGCCTTGGCTTGTGCAAGCCAGAACAGCTCATCGGAGCAGGAGCCTATCTCCTGTTTCTGTAGCGTGAGGCAGCTTGATGTACAAGTACACCACCTGGACAGGACAGGACACAAGTCTATCGCAGTGCCAAGCACAGACACATCAGGTCCCATTTTTACAGTCTTTGGTATGACTACCGTGGATTGAACTCCTGACCTTCCATTCTCATGGTGGACACTAACCACAAGGTCACTGAGTTGGATGGACTGGCCATTGGGTAAATGCTAGACTAGCTGGTCCATCTTTAGTCCAGTGTTGGGGGCCTCAAGGAAATCATTTTTAAATTGATTTTATCTTTATTTAACTAGGCAAGTCAGTTAAGAACAAATTCTTATTTTCAATGACGGTCTAGGAACAGTGGGTTAACTGCCTTGTTCAGGAGCAGAAAGACAGATTTGTACCTTGTCAGATCAGGGATTCAAACTTGCAACCTTTCGGCTGCTAGTCCAATGCTCTAACCACTAGGCTACCCTGCCGCCCCAATGGGCCAGTGTGTTATAAATGACCTGGATGATTTCTGATCCCAGTCTGTCCCTGTCTGGCATTAGTGACGAACTTCCTCAAGGAATGTGCAAACAGCTGGTTGTTTGTTACCTAATAATCTTGACAATTTTCATTAAAATACGTGTGTCTGTTTTTTTCGTCAGTTTGTTAATCAAGTGCCCCACATTTACCCTAGTGAAACAGGGGGCAATATGACCCTCAAAACCTACTTTATTGCCCAAATTAGCATTAAAGGTTCGCTGTGGATAGCATCAAATTAAGCTGTGAATAGCTTCAGATGATACATTTGCCAGGGGATATGCTTGATGTCAACTAAGTATTATAGAATGTCCTTTTTGCTTCATCTGAAGAGCTGAAGACCTGCCTTAAGTGGAGGATTTTGTGATGTAGTGATTTGGAGTCGTCATTAGTTTACAAAACAGATGTGTTACACAATCTATTTCCTTTGAGAGTCTGAAGAATGAGTTTGGAGTTCATCTGATTGACTGCAGTAAGCTACCTCATGAGTACTTCTCACTTGGGTGTGTGCCAGACCCCTCATTTCTTGGTTCCGTGTTGCATTGCATTTGATCCGCTTGTAATTTGTCCCCATCCTGCCCCACGAGCCCTACCGGTCAGGTGTGTATTTTCAGTCACTGAACTCCATTGAAGGTGGCAGCTGGCCTCTTCTGACACGTGTAAGGCTCTTAGCCTGGGCCAGAGGCTTGGATTATGTCGCCACGGAGGGTCGAGTGTGAGACGCATCAGCCAGAGGCTCGTCACAGATAAGGGGCAGAGGTGTGTACTAGGCTCTGTGTGTGTCTGTCGGTTTCTATATTAGGGTGGGTGGGTACTGGGCCCTGTGTGAGGGTGTGTACTGGGCCCTGTGTGAGGGCGGGTACTGGATAGTAGTGGTGTGTGGGTAAAATCACCGGGGAAGCCATATCACAACCTATTAACCTGTTAATTCATATGCCTTGCGACTGCCATCTATAGGCCGCAATGCCGAGACAATAAGAAGACACAGTGGCAGAATAAATTCAACCACACCTTTGTTTTATCACAAAACCGGATAGCAATCTCTGTCCAGTAAAGTCCACAAAGCATATTGCACGTACAGTAACAAAGAGTTACATGACCTACAGAATGTTCAAGCAAGTTAATGTTTTCAAAATGTTCAGACCACTAAACAACCGTTGATTTAGAACCTTAAAGAGTTACCCGCAAGTCTCAAAGAAAACAGATGCTGCCTCCACTATTCCAGAATCATCAAATTACCTCTACTTAGTCTAATACAATGACAACTAAGCTAAATATGATGTGGCTGTCCATGGTTCTGATTTCTGTATGCATGTGTGCGCCTGCACGTTCATGCAAGCAGAAAAACGTGTTGACTCACCCTACTTGTAGAGAAACTCCAATGCCATCCTCCTCTCTTTCATGTTGACGAAACGGTCTATCCCTCTGTCATACAGTACACGCTTGTATTTTTTGTTTTCATAGACTACCTGGCTAAAATGCTTGCTCGCTAGCCTAACCTCCATCCATGGGCAACATTAGCTAGTTAACATTAGCCTTCTACATATAGCTACATATTTAACTTCCATCCTCTCAGCCCCATGTATGAATTAATGGTTGGATCAGAATCACAGTTATAATCATTGGCCAGTATGGAGAATTAAGTAAGACCACAAGTCCAAATCCCTATCTCCAATCATAGCTAATTTAGGAAAGGGACAATTTAGCTAGCTAGCCACCATAGGACAACAACACAACGAGATGCAACAATTCAAGTCTTTCTGTCAATGACATGCTTGCAATAGGATTTGATAGGAGTGACGCCAACATCCAAGCTGGCTTCCGTTGACTGTTTTTTTGGTGCGCCAGGACCATTCACAGTTGATTTTGTTCAGTTTAGATCAACGCTGATTGGCAAATGTTTTATACTTTTTTTAATCAAGGGAGGCCAAATGCTCGCTGGCTTTCCTTGCCTTCAATGCCACAGGCTGCGACAATGTTATACTTGTTTGGACCAGACAGCATCAGATAGATGGCCTACACGTAGAGAGACAGAGGGGCGCTGTTTCACGCGCTCATATGCTTTCTCCTATGAGATACATTCAGTCTCTTGGGAACACACCACTGGTACTGGACCCTGTGTCTGTCTGTGTGTGAGGGTGTGTATTGGGCTCTGTCTGTGTGAGGGTGTGTATTGGGCTCTGTGTCTGTGTTTGTGTTTGCGTTGGGAGGATGTTTCCACCAGCCCTGTGTATGTATGTGTCTCTCTGTCTGTCTGCATGCACTGTGTGTTTCTGTGCAGTCCTGTCTCCTCGGCCCCTAGCCCTGCCATTCAGAGTTTTTAAATGAGCATGTCTGTGAAACCCTCTTTATTGTGGTTTCATCTACAGGCAGTAGGAGCCTCATTTCAAACGGAATGCCTCCCAGTGGGGCTGTATCTAATTGGACAAATTTGCCCAGCAGGGAGGGAGGCACAGCGAAGAGGGTTTGATATATGGGCAAGGAGGACTGCAGGCTGCAACAGCTTCAACCGCTGCCTGGCCGGCAGCCCCACAATGGGATGAGCTACATGGGCTTAGCTGGGGATATCCATTATTACTCAAACCTGATTAACCTGTCATTGTTTTCAGTAGACTATATGAACACTTATTTTGGTTTCAAAATAAACATCTATTTACTTACTTAAATGTAATGTGATGAATGGTAAACCAGCCACTTAAGCCTATCCTTGTTAAATTAAGCAAGCTATGACATCTAGGGTTGGGGTCAATTCCATTTAAAATACAGTCAATTCAGAAAGTAAGTCAAATTCTACTGCTGGGAATTGCCAGGGACCTCACGATATGATATTGTCACGATATGATATATGTATTGCGATTCTATATGTAATAGGATACAGTATTGTGATTCTATATGTAATAGGATACAGTATTGCGATTCGATACTGCCATTATTTTGCGATTCGATGTTCCAAACATATTTCTCACTGTGTCTGCTACAGGGAGACGAGAGAGCCATGAGAATTATTTTTTGATCATTCATGGAAATAAGTGCTGAAAGCATGTTGCCTCAATATTTAAAATGGAGAACAAGCTATAGGATGAGAAATAGCGCTAGCAGAGTATCATTATAATATAATATCATCAAAAATAATGTTGCAATACTCAACTGTATCAATTTGGAAAAAAAATAATCACATTTCAAATGTTCTTAATTGAAAAGCATTGATGAGAATTGGAATATCAATGTACTTCCTGAATTGACTGGAATAGAATTGATCCCAACTCAGACTATGTCCACTTAAGATTTAGAAAATACTGTTACCACATTCATATTCCAAATCCTGGACAGGAAATATATGGTAGTAATAAAATATCTGAGCAAGTTGTTTTCAGTCTACCCAGATGTGTAGAGATATCTGGACCAGAGGTTTTAGCGCCAATGTGAGCAGGTATTTTGGCTGGAGTGGAGTGTGTCTTGTTTGGCTGGTCAGGGACAGGTCCACTTAATTACTGCTAATGACCAGGAGGGCTATCACAAAACAGACCACCACAGGAAAGCACACAGTGGGCAGGAGGAGGCTGGGTTGCCTGGATATTTTTGGACCCTTAACAACCTAATTTCCACTATTGCACAATTCCAATGTGAGCCAGTGCTTACCAACTCTGGAGAAGTTTGACATCAACAAGCCGTTACCTCCTATTACAACCATGATGAAGACTCATTGACAACCAGTCAATGGGTGGCAAAGTCATCAATGAGGTATTCACCGGAGACAATCGCAGTCTCGGTTTGATACCTCTCACGCTAATAAACACTGGCTTACACTTTTCACAATTGCCCTGCTGGCCTTCAAATATATTGATGGTAATGCTTTTTAACTCACATTCCTCAAGCCTACCAAGTCCTTCAGCAATCGCAGGACTTCAAGCACCTACAAGCTCATCGTCCAACAAACCAGGCTGCGCACTATGTGCAGTGGTGCCTTCTGTGCCCCTGTCCCTTGTCTCGAACTCTCTGCCCAACCACCTTCTGTGCCCCTGTCCCGAACTCTGCCCAACCACCTTCTGTGCCCCTGTCTCGTGTCTCGAACTCTCTGCCCAACCACCTTCTGTGCCCCTGTCCCGAACTCTGCCCAACCACCTTCTGTGCCCCTGTCTCGTGTCTCGAACTCTCTGCCCAACCACCTTCTGTGCCCCTGTCCCGAACTCTCTGCCCAACCACCTTCTGTGCCCCTGTCCCGTGTCTTGAACTCTCTGCCCAACCACCTTCTGTGCCCCTGTCCCGAACTCTCTGCCCAACCACCTTCTGTGCCCGTCCCGTGTCTCGAACTCTCTGCCCAACCACCTTCTGTGTCCCTGTCCCGAACTCTCTGCCCAACCACCTTCTGTGCCCCTGTCCCGTGTCTCTAACTCTCTGCCCAACCACCTTCTGTGCCCCTGTCCCGAACTCTCTGCCCAACCACCTTCTGTGTCCCTGTCCCGAACTCTCTGCCCAACCACCTTCTGTGCCCCTGTCCCGAACTCTCTGCCCAACCACCTTCTGTGTCCCTGTCCCGAACTCTCTGCCCAACCACCTTCTGTGCCCCTGTCCCGTGTCTCTAACTCTCTGCCCAACCACCTTCTGTGCCCCTGTCCCGAACTCTCTGCCCAACCACCTTCTGTGCCCCTGTCCCGAACTCTGCCCAACCACCTTCTGTGCCCCTGTCTTGTGTCTCGAACTCTCTGCCCAACCACCTTCTGTGCCCCTGTCCCGAACTCTCTGCCCAACCACCTTCTGTGCCCCTGTCCCGTGTCTCGAGCTCTCTGCCAAACCCCCTTCTGTGCCCCTGTCTCGAACTCTCTGCCCAACCACCTTCTGTGCCCCTGTCTTGTGTCTCGAACTCTCTGCCCAACCACCTTCTGTGCCCCTGTCTCATGTCTCGAACTCTCTGCCCAACCACCTTCTGTGCCCCTGTCCCGAACTCTCTGCCCAACCACCTTCTGTGCCCGTCCCCTGTCTCGAACTCTCTGCCCAACCACCTTCTGTGCCCCTGTCTCGAACTCTCTGCCCAACCACCTTCTGTGCCCCTGTCCCGAACTCTCTGCCCAACCACCTTCTGTGCCCCTGTCCCAAACTCTCTGCCCAACCACCTTCTGTGCCCGTCCCGTGTCTTGAACTCTCTGCCCAACCACCTTCTGTGCCCCTGTCTCGAACTCTCTGCTCAACCACCTTCTGTGCCCCTGTCCCGAACTCTCTGCCCAACCACCTTCTGTGCCCCTGTCTCAAACTCTCTGCCCAACCACCTTCTGTGCCCATCCCGTGTCTTGAACTCTCTGCCCAACCACCTTCTGTGCCCCTGTCTCAAACTCTCTGCCCAACCACCTTCTGTGCCCGTCCCGTGTCTTGAACTCTCTGCCCAACCACCTTCTGTGCCCCTGTCTCGAACTCTCTGCCCAACCACCTTCTGTGCCCCTGTCCCGAACTCTCTGCCCAACCACCTTCTGTGACCCTGTCCCGAACTCTCTGCCCAACCACCTTCTGTGCCCGTCCCGTGTCTTGAACTCTCTGCCCAACCACCTTCTGTGCCCCTGTCTCGAACTCTCTGCCCAACCACCTTCTGTGCCCGTCCCGTGTCTTGAACTCTCTGCCCAACCACCTTCTGTGCCCCTGTCTCGAACTCTCTGCCCAACCACCTTCTGTGCCCCTGTCCCGAACTCTCTGCCCAACCACCTTCTGTGCCCGTCCCGTGTCTTGAACTCTCTGCCCAACCACCTTCTGTGCCCCTGTCTCGAACTCTCTGCCCAACCACCTTCTGTGCCCCTGTCCCGAACTCTCTGGCCAACCACCTTCTGTGCCCCTGTCCCGAACTCTCTGCCCAACCACCTTCTGTGCCCCTGTCCCAAACTCTCTGCCCAACCACCTTCTGTGCCCGTCCCGTGTCTTGAACTCTCTGCCCAACCACCTTCTGTGCCCCTGTCTCAAACTCTCTGCCCAACCACCTTCTGTGCCCGTCCCGTGTCTTGAACTCTCTGCCCAACCACCTTCTGTGCCCCTGTCTCGAACTCTCTGCCCAACCACCTTCTGTGCCCCTGTCCCGAACTCTCTGCCCAACCACCTTCTGTGACCCTGTCCCGAACTCTCTGCCCAACCACCTTCTGTGTCCGTCCCGTGTCTTGAACTCTCTGCCCAACCACCTTCTGTGCCCGTCCCGTGTCTTGAACCCTCTGCCCAACCACCTCAGAGTTCCAAACCGGCACATAATTCAAAAACGGATAAAAAAACTCGTATTTTCTTCTATGCTTTCTCCACTAGCTGTGCATTACCTTACTTCCCCTGTAATGTGATTGACTTGTCTGAAACCAACTTTATTTGTAACTTTTACACCTACAGTTCCTGATTGCTTTTTGCTTCACTCTGAACAGTGACTGATATTTTACAAGTAAAATATATTTGCCTGCAGATACATTTTGCCCTCTAACATGCTGTTACTGCAATTAATTAAGCCACTATTTACTATAATCATATTGTCACGACTTCCACCGAAGGTGGCTCCTCTCCCTGTTCGGGCGACGCTCGGTGGTCGTCGTCACCGGTCTACTAGCTGCCACTGATCCCTTTTCTTTTTAATTTGGTTTTGTCTGTCTTGTGGTTCACCTGTGTCTTAATTAGTGAGTTATTTAATCTCGCCCTACCCTCTAGGTTTTGTGCGGGATTGTTTGTGTAGCTGTCATTTGCTTGCGTTTGGTTTGTTCTGTTGAACAGGTGTTTTTTCTGGACTGCATTCCTGTTGTTTAGTGGCTACTGTTGTGGTCCTGTGCCTGTTCTTGATGGACTTGTAAATAAACGCCCTTCTTGCAATTCGCTCTCTCCTGCGCCTGACTTCACACCCACCTCTCCTCGGGAGAACCTGACACATATACAGTATAAGACAAATTAGTGTCTATGGTAGCTAAATGTAGCTGATAGCATCTGGGGCAGTTGGCTAGTATTATACTACATGGGGAAAGGGATACAAGGCCTCATAGAAAGATCCTTTTCACCCGATCTGTGAAAATCCTACACTGCTCAAAACAATAAAGGGAACACTTAAACAACACAATGTAACTCCAAGTCAATCACACTTCTGTGAAATCAAACTGTCCACTTAGGAAGCAACACTGATTGACAATAAATGTCACGTGCTGTTGTGCAAATTGAATAGACAACAGGTGGAAATTATAGGCAATTAGCAAGACACCCCCAAAAAAAGGAGTGGTTCTGCAGGTGGTGACCACAGACCACTTCTCAGTTCCTATGCTTCCTGGCTGATGTTTTGGTCACTTTTGAATGCTGGTGGTGCTTTCACTCTAGTGGTAGCATGAGACGGAGTCTACAACCCACACAAGTAGCTCAGGTAGTGCAGCTCATCCAGGATGGCACATCAATGCGAGCTGTGGCAAGAAGGTTTGCTGTGTCTGTCAGCCTAGTGTCCAGAGCATGGAGGCGCTACCAGGAGACAGGCCAGTACATCAGGAGATGCGGAGGAGGCCGTAGGAGGGCAACAACCCAGCAGCAGGACCACTACCTCCGCCTTTGTTCAAGGAGGAGCACTGCCAGAGCCCTGCAAAATGACCTCCAGCAGGCCACAAATGTGCATGTGTCTGCTCAAACGGTCAGAAACAGACTCCATGAGGGTGGTATGAGGGCCCGATGTCCACAGGTGGGAGTTGTGCTTACAGCCCAACACCGTGCAGGACGTTTGGCATTTACCAGAGAACACCAAGATTGGACAATTCACCACTGGCACCCTGTGCTCTTCAAAGATGAAAGCAGGTTCTCACTGAGCACATGTGACAGACGTGACAGAGTCTGGAGAAGCCGTGGAGAACGTTATGCTGCCTGCAACATCCTCCAGCATGACCGGTTTGGCGGTGGGTCAGTCATGGTGTGGGGTGGCATTTCTTTGGGGGGCCGCACAGCCCTCCATGTGCTCGCCAGAGGTAGCCTGACTGCCATTAGGTACCGAGATGAGATCCTCAGACCCCTTGTGAGACCATATGTTGGTGCGGTTGGCCCTGGGTTCCTCCTAATGCAAGACAATGCTAGACCTTTTGTGGCTGGAGTGTGTCAGCAGTTCCTGCAAGAAGAAGGCATTGATGCTATGGACTGGCCCGCCCGTTCCCCAGACCTAATTGTTGTGTGATTTTGTTGTCAGCACATTCAACTATGTAAAGAAAAAAGTATTTCATAAGAATATTTCATTCATTCAGATCTAGAATGTGTTATTAGTTTTCCCTTTATTTTTTTGAGCAGTGTATGAGATCCAAAACTCTTGATAGGATCTGATAGAGGTTGGATAAGGACGACTTATACTGAACAAAAATATAAATGCAACATGGAGCAAAGATTTCAAAGATTTTACTGAGTTACTGTTCATATAAGGAAATCAGTCAGTTGAAATGAATTAATTTGGCCCTAATCTATGGATTTCACATGATTGGAAACACAGATATGCATGTGTTGGTCACAGATACTGTACCTTAATAAAAATAAAGGCTGTGGATTAGAAAACCAGTCAGTATCTGAAGTGATCACCATTTGCCTCATGCAGCACGACATATCTCCTTTGCATAGAGTTGATTAGGCTGTTGATTGTGGCCTGTCCGAAGTTGCTGGATTTTGGTAGGAACTGGAACACGCTGTAGTACACATTGATCCAGAGCATCCCAAACATGCTCAATGGGTGACATGCCTGGTGAGTATGCAGGCCAGGGAAAAACTGGGACATTTACAGCTTCCAGGAATTGTGTACAGATCCTTGCAACATGGGGCTGTGCATTATCATGCTAAAAATGAGGGGATGGAGGCGTATGAATGGCATGACAATGGGCCTTAGGATCTCGTCATGGTATCTCTGTGCATTCAAATTGCCATCAATAAAATGCAATTATGTTTGTTGTCCATACCTTATGCCTGCCCAAACCATAACCCATTGTAAATAAGAATTTGTTCTTAAACTGAATTGCCTAGTTAAATAAAAGTAAAATATATTTTTAAATATCACCGCCACCATGGGGAACTTTGTTCACAACATTGACATCAGCAAACCACTCGCCCACATAACGCCATACACATGGTCTATTGTTAGGTCGGTTGTGAGTTTGGGACGAACTGCCAAATTCTCTAAAATGACGTTGAAGGCAGCTTATGGTAGAGAAATAAACATTAAATTCTCTGTCAACAGCTCTGGTGGACATACTTTCAGTCAGCATGCCAATGGCACACTCCCTCGAAACTTGAGACATCTGTGGCATTGTGTTGTGTGAAAAAACTGCACATTTTAGAATGGTCTTTCATTGTCCCCAGCACAAGGTGCACCTGTGTAATGATCATGCTGTTTAATCAGCTTTCTTATATGCCACACCTGTCAAGTTGAGGATTATCTTGGAAAAGGAGAAATGCTCACTAACAGGGATGTAAACACATTTCTGCACAAAGTTTCAGAGAAATACGTTTTTTTGTGCATACGGAACATGTCTGGGATCTTTTATTTCAAATCAGTCACATATGCCAAATACAAAGGACATATAGAACATGGTCAATGAAGATGGACCAGTGGCCAGCACTACGTCAATAAACATGGCAAAGGAATACATCCCCTATCCATTTCATCAGTCCCTCTTTACTACACTACAGGTTCCAAGTGGGTTATTCAGTTGTCCCATAGGAGAACCCTTTTTAGATCCAGGCAGAACCCTTTTGGGTTCCATGTAGAACCCTCTGTGGAAAGGGCTCCACATGGTGTCACAGTTTTTGTCTGGAGATAGAGAGGAGGACCAAGACGCGGTGTGGTAAGTGTTCATCATTTTAATGGGAAAACTGAACACTACAAAACAACATCGCGACAACCATGACGCTAATGTACAATCGTGCTGACACAAACACTACACATAGACAATCACCCACAACGACAAAACAGGCTACCTAAATATGGTTCCCAATCAGAGACAACGACTAACACCTGCCTCTGATTGAGAACCATATCAGGCCAAACACAGAAACAGACAAACTAGACATCCAACATAGAATGCCCACTCAGATCACACCCTGACCAAACAAAACATAGAAACATACAAAGCAAACTATGGTCAGGGTGTGGCACATGGAACCAAAAAATATTATTCAAATGGTTTTCCTATGGGGCAGCCATAGAACCCTTTTAGGTTCAAGATTGCACCTTTTTTTCTAAGAGTGTAGGTGCATTTGGAAAGTATTTAGACCCCTTTACTTTTTCAACATTTTGTTACGTTACAGCCTTATTCTAAAATTGATTCAATAAAACATGTTCCTCATCAATCTACGCACAATACCCCATAATGATAAAGCGAAAACAGGTTTTTAGAACATTTTGCCAATGTATCAGGAGCTGATCGTGGACTACAGGAGAAACAAAACATTTCTGCAGCATTGTGGTCACCAAGAACACAGCGTCTTCCATAATTCTTAAATTGAAGAAGTTTGGAACTACCAAGAGTCTTCCTAGAGCTGGCACCTGGCCAAACTGAGCAATCGAAGAAGAATGGTCTTAGTCAGGGAGTTGACCACTCTGAAAGAGCTCCAGAGTTCTTCTGTGGAGATGGGAGAACCTTCCAGAAGGACAACCATCTCTGGAGCACTCCACCAATCAGGCCTTTATGGTTGAGTGGACAGACGGAAGCCACTCCTTAGTAAAAGGCACATGTCAGCCCGCTTGCAGTTTGCCAGAAGGCACCTAAAAGAATCTCAGACCATGAGAAACAGGATTCTCTGGTCTGATGAAACCAAGATTGAACTCTTTGGCCTGCTAGACAAGCGTCACACTCATCACCTGGCCAATACATCCCTACGGTGAAGCATGGTGGTGGCAGCATCATGCGGCAGGGACTGGGAGACTAGTCAGGATTGAGGGAAAGATGAACAGAGCAAAGTACAGAGTGATCCTTGATGAAAACCTGTTATAGAGTGCTCAGGACCTCAGACTGGGGCGACGGTTCACTTTAAAACAGGACAACGACGCTAAGCACACAGTCAAGACAATGCAGGAGTTGTTTCTGAATGTCCATGAGTGGCCCAGCCAGAGCTCGGACTTGAACCCCATCGAACATCTCTGGAGAGAACTGAAAATAGATGTACAGTGACACTCCCCATCCAACCGTGAGAGGATCTGCAGAGAATGGGAGAAACTCCCCAAATACAGGTGTGTCAAGCTTGTAGCGTTATACCCAAGAAGACACAAGACTGTAATTGCTGCCAAAGGTGCTTCAAAAAAGTACAGAGTAAAGGGTCTGAATACTAAATGTGATATTTCAGTTTATTTTTAATACATTTGCAAACATTTGAAAAAAAATGTTTTTGCTTTGTCATAATTGGGTATTATGTGTTGATTGATTAATCAAGTTTAGATTAAACGGGTCTAACTACTTTCTGAATGCACCTTATTACTGGAAACATGCTAAGTTTTCCAGTAAACTACCAGATTTTTGGTATCTTTTAAGGATATAATTTGACATGATCT
Source organism: Oncorhynchus keta (assembly GCF_023373465.1). NCBI lineage: Eukaryota > Metazoa > Chordata > Actinopteri > Salmoniformes > Salmonidae > Oncorhynchus > Oncorhynchus keta. The sequence continues at coordinate 75,126 of NW_026283207.1, read as the reverse complement.
ATGTCAAGACATCTAGTGGCCCTTTTGGGGTACTTCAGATTATCACAGGTGTCTATAATAATCTCTGCCACTCGATTTGGTTTTATCACATGTAAAATGTGAAATCATTGAATAATATGAAATCATTGAAAAATCATTTATAAATAAAAAATGGAATGATAAAGCTGTGAAACATTATCCTAAATATAAACCCTCAATTTAGTGAATACTATTAAAGCAATTTACCAAGTGGGTGTGCTAAACAACATTTTTACCACGGCTCTGCTGTGGTCATAGGTACAAGGCGAAGCCGAGTACAGTAGATCAGCACAGTGCTAAAAAAGTGTCCAGTTGCTTTTCTACAACGGGTTACCAATTAAATTTAAAAAACGGTATCTTGATAAATGTATTCATAGGCTACTATTTCATCCCTCAACAAAAATATAGGTCTAGTCCCAGCACATCTATGGTTGCTAGTCAAGCCGGTTGGCCGTCCATTAGATCGGTTCAGTTGCCAGAGAATCTTAAGTATTATTGGACGCGACCCAGTCACTCGTTCTAAATGTTCTATTACCATGCTGGCTGGCAACAATTTTATCCCTTGCTTTCTAGCTAGCCAACTATGGCTAACACAGTCATGCCAAACAGTGTAGCTAGAATAACAGCCAAGAAGCTGCATTTGTGTTTGTTTGAGCTGCTTTTTGATACATCCACAACAACGAGTTAATGATGCATGATTTGTCCTGGCAAAGAAAATGTGCTCTCTCGTCCGGAGGCTGTGTCAATATGTATTTTTTGTCCTTTTTTTGGTATCAAACTACTGGTGCTACTGATTGAGCTCAGTCAAAACTCAAACTTTCTTGTGCACGTGCAGCATCTCACCTCCACGACCCCACACATGACTCAAGTTCACAGACAACATAAAACAATTTCAGACAAAATAAAAAAAAATTGAAAGCATTGTTTACTAATGGGGAATGCAGTCAGAGGCTATAAAGGTACTGCACATGACAGTCCCCCCACTTCTCTCTTTGCTGAAGCAATGATTGCACGTTTCAGTGCTCAACAGGTCGTAAATAGATTTTTTTTCAGATGTCAAAGAGTAACAAGATAACAATGATTTAAAAGAGGAGGAGGTATCTGAAGAAGAAGACAGGGAAGAATACAACCCAGAGCACGATGCATCATCTTCAGATGAAGAAATCCCCCTAATTGAAAGAGAGACATTTTGGTCAAAGAACAGCAACATAACATGGTCCTTGTCACCATATGACAACCAGGGTAGCATGGCAGCACAAAATGTCATAAGGATGACCTCAGGGTCCACAAGACATGCAGTTGCCCATGCCCAGGACATCGCCTCAACATTCTACATGTTCATCACACCAGCCATCGAACAAAATCATCCTGGAGATTACAAATCTGGAGGGTTTCCATAAATACGGAGACAACTGGAAAAGGATGGATGAGATTGACCTGCGTGCCTACATAGGGCTGCTAATCTTAGCGGGTCTGTATAGGTCCAGAGGTGAGGCTACATGTAGTCTCTGGGATGCAGAGAGTGGAAGGGAAATTTTCCGTGCCAAGATGCCACTGAAAGTCTTTCACACTTTCTCAAGAATGTTATGATTTGATAACCGTGAGTCAAGACCTGCAAGACGTGTGAGAGACAAACTGGACGAAAGGTCTGGGAGAAGTGGGTGGAGTGTCTGCATTACCTCTACAACCCTGGGCCTGAAGTAGCAGTGGATGAGCAACTGGTTCCATTCAGAGATACATTACAAATATGAAAATAAAAATGTAAGTGATTTTCACTGTTAATTTTATTACGCATCACTGTAATACCATTGATATATGTGACTGTTTTCTGTGACACTGATACTAATTACTGATAGTAATCTCTTTTGTCAAAATGTCCCTGTCCTTTCCAGCAGTATATGCCCAGCAAGCCAGCAAAGTATGGCATCAAGATATGGGTGGCCTGTGACACACAATCCAGCTATGCTTGGAAGATGCAAGTCTACACAGGGAAGCCGACCAGTGGAGGCCCGGAGAAGAACCAGGGGATGCGGGTTGTGCTTGATGTGACAGATGGACTGAAGGGGCACAATGTCACGAGTGACAATTTCTTCACCTCTTATGAACTCAGCCAGCAGCTTCTGAAGAAAGAACAAGCCTGTGCTCCCCCCTGCACTCCTCGCAGCAAGGGGGAGAAAGGACTTCTCATCAAAGTTAGCCTTCATCCCCAACACCACTCTAGTTTCTTACCTCCCAAAGTGGAACAAGAATGTGGTCCTCCTGTGCCCCCCCCCCTCCCCCACTGCAGCCTCTGCAGCACTTGTGAAAGCTGTTCAGGGGGTTGAATCTTGTCCTGATCCACCTGAGGCTGCAGCTGGGGCAGGCAAGAGGAGGACATGCCAATTCTGCCCTCCAAAGAAGTACTGTAAAACAAAGAATATGTGCTGCATATGTGAGAAATACATCTGCAAAGTCCATGCACACACACTTGTCCTACATGTGCTAATTAGAGTTGATTGATTTATGTTCTTAATGTTGTTTTTTTTTTATCTATCTTATTTTATTCTTATTTATTGTTGTTGTTTATACACCTTGTGGGTGGGGGCAATGGATTTAAAAAATGGAGAAGACTATTATTTTGTAGTTGAATTCCTCATTGTACAGTGTATAAGAATATATCACTATGTTGCCAAAAAAAAGTTATTGTTTCCCTTCAATAAAATGCATTGAAAACGACTTTCTGCACATTTCTGCTACTTTCTTAGGCTATACAAGTGCTATCTCTTGCTAAAAAAAATGTATGTTTACACCTATGCAGTACCTTTAGCAATAATAAAATAATTAACATCTACTTACTAAAAGAAAACAATTATGACAGGTGTGTTGTAATAAAAATGAGTGGTGTCCACTGATTAAATGCAGTTTTTCTGCATTGTGAAGAGGGAAAACCCAGATATTCACAAAGTTTGTGATGAATGACAGGTTGTTTCTTCATGCAAAAAATATTTGGAGTTTAAAATTAAATGAAGCTGCTTTATTTTAGTGAAGGCAGGTAATTTTTTACCCTTAAGACAAGGGGAGTATACGGAATGTTAAGACGACACAGGGGTTCAATTATGATAGACTGCCAGTTTTGTTAATTACCAAAACTACTGAAGATTCCGGTAATTTTAGTAAATTACCAGTAGCTTTGCAGCCCTACTCTTTTACTGAGCTAGTTTTCCAAATATTGTTTGTATCTCTCCTCCAACCTTCTGGCTCCCTCATCCTTTTCGCTTCCAGACCGACAATCTGTATTCCCCTTCTCAAAGGATTCAACCTGCCGTTACCCTGAATACTCCGGGACAATCGGCCAGCTAATCCCGAGATTTTAGCTGCCTCTAAACTGTCTAAAAATATTTTCTAAGGTGTTGCTGACACTACCCAGCTAGCATATTTGTTTTCTTGGAAGTTGTGGTAATGTATGCTTTTGGTTTCCCATTGGTTCTGGGAAAGTAGCCATAAGCGTCCTGACCGGTAAAACACTTGAAAAAAATATGTTTTACTGTGGTTCCCTGAATGTTTTCCTGGGAGGTTTGATGAACATAAATTGTAGGTTATTTGAAGGTAATTAAATAACATTCAGAGAACATATTTCAATAACACTGCTAGCTTAGGTTAACCTTTTTGAACTCCAAGCACAGATAGGATACATAGAAATTCATTTGCTTAGGCATTAAGCATGCAAACATACATATTTTTTATGTAGCACAGCATCAGTGAGATCCAAACCTGTGATCTTCTGTTCTCTAGCCATGGGATTAGTCCACTGGGCCACCAGGATGAAGCTAGCATGCCATGTTTTTTTAACTCATACAAATCTGTTCATCAAAGGAAACAAGCATTCATTAATTAAGATCAGTTGTGGCCAATCAGTGGGCATGGCCAACACACCTGAACACACTTAACAAGATAAAGGAGAGCGAGAGTTTTGCTGATGCTGAGAACAGAATGTATCTGTTTTTAAATAACATTATTAGAACATTCTCTAAACATTGCAAACATTTTCTTGCATTTTTTTAAATGGAAATGTTTCTTAACGTTCTGAGAATGGAATGTATGTTTTTAAACAACATTCTTAGAACATTATCTAAACGTTACTAAAGTTTTCTTGTGTTTCTTGTGGAAAGTTTTCTTGACTTTAAATAGAACCATGAGGAAACTTGTAGGAATGGTCATGCTGAAGTACTAAAATTCCCACAGAAGAACGATGTTTCTTAACATTCTCTGAACCATTTGAGAACATTCCCAATGTCAAACCAGTTGGAGAACATTCCTAGAACATTACCAAAATGTATATTAAATGTAACCACGTTTCATCTTTTAGGAAACATTCTGTTAAAGTAATGAAATAGCAAGAAAATAACGTTCTCAGAATGTTATGTGCTATCTGGGTATGTACCACTATGCCAGGCGCTGAAAAGCAATCTAATAAGACACCTGGATGTTTATTTCGATTTCCTTAGCTGCACTTTCAATCCCATTGCCCTTCCACTAAAGCTGGAGGATGGCCTCATGCCAATGTGAGTAACAGATGCCATCATCCATGGCCAGGTAAAAAGGACAGTATGAGAAGTGGACAGATGATGGAGCAGACATTGAAGCACATGTAATAACAACAGGCAGGCTTGGATGTTTTTTGGTGACCCAGATCCTTTCATTAGAGCTACACCCTATGTTAAGCATCCCAACCATCAGGCTCCATTTCCTCCAACCTGCTTGCTCCTCTATCAGGGGATCTGGACTGTGTTTCTGCACTATAAGCACTGGTCTCTGGGGGCGGAACAGCTCATTTGCTCTCTCAATGGAGGTTGTCTCCTGACCTGAGTTTTGCCAGTGTGTGTATCACACACACAACACAATTCCGGCTCGTCTGAATCAAGGTCTTATTTGAAAGTTTAGTAAAGACATCTGCCATATTTTACTGTCATACCCATTAATCAGTAGACTGTTATAAGAGAAACCCCTCCACATAAAAGACTGTAAAAACACCAGGAAATCAGCTCCAAGTGATATTAATGTTGGAAATCTGGTCCCAAGTATTCCATGCATAATAGAGAGACGTAATCGTAAAAACATATGTAAGATTTGAAACTATTATGTTTTAGTAAAATATTATATCTGTTTAGGCTTCTTGCGGTAAATTTGCAGTCTACAAATGATTATGTTCCGACCATCCGCTCAAGAAAATAATCGTCCCGTGGCTGAATCTAGTTGATGATCCCTGTTCTACACCATCTGGTGCCGTTCTGTCTGTGATGATTATTTCTGATGTATTCTAAGCTTGAGTTGAAATCTGTCTTTGCACAGATAACCGACTTACATGCACATGAACTTGGTAAACATCAAATAGCAATAAACTATCAAAATAAAGAAAGTCGCACACTCCATATATAAACTCCCAGCAATTTAATGGGTATTTACCAATGTTTCGGCATCACTGTGCCTTCCTCTGGGTAATGACATTAATACTTGAACCAGGTTATGTAGACAAACAGTGCAATTAGTGCAACCAAGTACACTAGTGAGGGTGTGTCATAATGATTAAGTTAATTAAAATGAATTAGTGAAACTATTTTAAAGAATTATGGCATATTAAATATATTACGCTTTTGTTATCATATAGAAACATAAGTGAATATTGCACATCGGATTAGAATCAACATACATTTTTGTGTAATTCAATTTCACATAATTGTTTCGTATTTCATTTCATATTTGTTGCATGTAATCTTTTGGTTCAACCTGAATGTAAAATGAGCATCATCAACAGGGGGAACATATTAGGTGTACGCTGGATCTCGATGTTCCCTCCTCTCCTTGGTAGAGCAACATTCTCAATGCCTGTGTATTTGAGGGAGGAGATTGGATGCTTAACTTCAACAAAGTGAGCTGCTACTGGATAGTCAATGTTCTTACACCTGATTGAGCTGCGGGGTCCAGCTATGCGTTGTTTAATTGTCTTTTCGTTTGTCCTACGTAGGCTTTTCCAAATGAACAGGTGGTGAGATATATTACTCCCTTGGTCTTGCATGAGATGATACCCCTAACAAGGATTTTTCAACCTGTATGTGGATGTCTGAAGAAGGATGTTTTTATAGTGCTATTGCACTGTGCACATGAGTCACATTTGTAGTCCCCATTTGGAAGAATGCCTGAGTGGGCTCAGGGGGCATGATAGATCTCACCAAGCTATCTCTAATATTGCGACCACGCTTATAGACCACCAGTGGGGGTTCCTTGAAGAGGTGTGCAATTTTTTTGTCTGATTGCAGAATATGCCAGTGCTTTTTCAGGATTGCTTTCATTGTCTCCTAAACCTTGGTGTACTTAGTGCAAAAGACAGTTGCATTGTATTTATTCTTTGGTTGAGTTTTTAGTAAGTCCTCTCTTGGTTTGTGAGATATTTTCATCATTGCAGCATCAAGAGTTTTGTCCTTGTAGCCTCTCATTTTGAATGTATCTGTCATTCATTTAGCATTGCCGTCAAAATCTGTCTGGTGGCCACAGATTCGTTTAACCCTGCATAACTGACTATATGGTAGTCCATTCTTGAGGGGAAGGGGATGCATACTATCCACACATAGCAAGGTATTGTGATCTGTGGGCTTTGTGTATGCAGTTGAAGTCGGACGTTTACATGCAGTTAGGTTGGAATCATTAAAACTAGTTTTCAACCACTCCACAAATATCTTGTTAACAAACTATAGTTTTTGCAAGTTTGTTAGGACATCTATTTTGTGCATGACACAAGTCATTTTTACAACAATAGTTTACAGACAGATTATTTCACTTATAATTTACTGTATCACAATTCCAGTGGGTCAGATGTTTAGATACACTGAGTTTACTGTGCCTTTAAACAGCTTGGAAAATTCCATAAAATGATGTCATGGCTTTAGAAGTTTCTGATAGGCTAATTGACATAATTTCAGTCAATTGGAGGCGTACTTGTGGATGTATTTCAAGGCCTACCTCCAAACTCAGTGCCTCTTTGCTTGACATCATGGGAAAATCAAAAGAAATCAGTCAAGACCTCATAAAAAAATTGTTGACCTCCACAAGTCTGGTTCATCCTTGGGAGCAATTTCCAAACGCCTGAAGGTACCATGTTCATCTGTACAAACAATAGTACGCAAGTGTAAACACCATGGGACCATGCAGCCGTCATACCGCTCAGGAAGGAGACGCGCTCTGTCTCCTAAAGATGAACGTACTTTGCTGCGAAAAGTGCAAATCAATCGCAGAACAACAGCAAGGACCTTGTGAAGATGCTGGTGGAAACAGGTGCAAAAGTATTTATATCCACAGCAAAACGAGTCCTATATCGACATAACCTGAAATGCCGCTCAGCAAGGAAGAAGCCACTGCTCTAAAACCACCATAAAAAAGCCAGACTATGGTTTGCAACTGCACATGGGGACAAAGATCATACTTTTTGGAGAAATGTCCTCTGGTCTGACGAAACAAAAATAGAATTGTTTGGCCATAGTGACCATTGATATGTTTGGAGGAAAAAGGGGGAGGCTTGCAAGCTGAAGAATACCATCGAAAACGGGGGCCCATGGCTACACCCCGAATTTGAAGGAAAAAGTCTGACTCAAAGACAAAGTAGTTATTAGACAATACCAGTTCAGTAAGTGTTAAGATGTAATCATTGGATGGAGCAAGGGTAGAGTCTCTCTGCTGAAGGAAGTGTTGCAGTGTCTGCAAGCCTCCAGTGTGTGGGATGTTAGTGTACAAGCTCTTCACATCAAAAGTGGCCAGCAGGGTGCCCTGTGGTATCCTTCCTAAGCCCTCTATCAATGAGATCATGTGACTAGTGTCTTTGACAAAAGATGAGAGATTCTCAGCCATTGGTTTAATGTGGTAATCCACAAATGTAGAAATGTTGGATGTCACAGGCTGCTACAAAGGGTCTACATGGAGGAGGAGACACTTGTTTGCTTAATTTAACGACTGTATAGAAAGTTGGTATCTTGGGAAATTTCACACGTCGAAATTCAACTTCTTTTTTTGCTGTTTTGTCCTGATTCAAACAGCTTTCCACCGTGGATGAGATATTATGCTGGAATTCTAGGGTAGGGTCACAATTCAGTTTGCGATAGAAGTCACCTTTAGATAGTTGTCGGCGACATTCATTCACATAGTCACATTTTGTGTTTCTGTTCGTCTTTCAATAAATCACTTACATCATTTTCAACAATTCTACAGAAGGAATCCTACAAAATGCATTGCATTTGGGGGAGGTACAAATGAACTTTCTGCTCTAAATGTTGCTCTCTCAGAGTTCTCAGGTACCTCAGCTGGGTTAATCGCTCCATCTCCTCCTTGACTCAAATAGCAAACACTGTGATGATGCAATACATATGAGTCATGTTTCTCTAGAGAAAATCCTCACTATTTTAGTGAATTTTAGAGATGGAGAAATCCTTCTGACAGACCTATACATAGAGCCAGAGAGAAGAGGACATCTCATCTGTGGACTGGGATGGACAGAGGGGCTTATGGCCTCCCTTCGATCCCTGAGCCTTGGTTTACGTGTTTACCTTGGCCTGGGCAGAGGCAGATCGATGATCTGCAAAGTGGATTTGTTATTGCCTTGTTTGCCTTGGCAGCCCTTGAGAGTAGCCTGCTGATTGCAGGCCCAGATGTCTACAGTTATGCAGTATGCATTAGAATCCCTCTTCTTTGAACTCCTGCTCTGTGTCTGTCTGCTACCTGTTGCTGTGCCACTGCAGTGGCATCCTCTGGTCAATCCTCTCTCCAGACACTGCTCTGTAACTGTGTCCTCCACCCCCAGCATGCTTCACCTACACCCACTGTCTTTAGTGCTTACTCCAATCCGGCTGTGTCCATTAGCTCTTCCTGTTGTTTGTTAGGGATCTGGAGGGCTGGGCTGCTGAGGTGCTAGCTGCTCCAGTGTTTGCGTTGACGCTTACACAAGGAAGCGTGTCTGTGGTTTAATCCCTCTAAGGTGCCGTGCCCTGGACCCTCCACTTCCTCCTCATTACCTTCAGCAGCACAGCCACATCTGTGATTTCCATTGCATGGCAGGAAGACTTGAGCACCACTTACCTCTGGTGTAAATAATCACCCTCCACTCAAGCTGCAGTTAAATTGTGTTTTCTCTAGTAGGTCTGTGTGTAGATACCAGTGGGGATGTACACATATTAGAGGGGTGATATCCAATGCAGTGATGGGGTAGGCCTTGCATGGCCCCAGACAAACCACTGCTCAGCCCATAAACCTCTGCTCCGGCCGTCTTCTGAAGTGCCTCTCTTTAACTCTGTATGTGTGGCCAAATGAAAATGGACCCCCTTGACACTTTTACTGCAGGACACGTTTGGGCGGAGTCTTGCTTTCAGTGGGACTAAAATGATATTGTCCAGGGCTCAGGACTGCTTCTGTCAGCACACATTCACTGTTAACATTGCTTGTCTCAGTCACTCATTATTTTATGTGAACCAATTGACTCTTCACCTCACCTTTCCTCTGGTATGACTTTGATCAAGACTAAGCCTTTGTAGCAGTGTCAAGTGGATAAAAAGACCTATACTCGTCCTATACCCTCCACTTTTATGGTGTCAGACTGGTGACCTCTTCTATGATGCTGCAGGCCCTTTGGCCTGGGTTAGCCCTGAGCTTTGTTTCACCATGCATTCATTTCCTTGTTAAACGGGGATGGTTATTAACCTGAATATGCTGGTTGGTGTTGTGATTGAGTTTGGCGTTTTGGACTAAACTGGATGAGCTGAATGACTGCCCCAGAGGAAGAATAGAATTTGACTGCAATAATATCAGAATCTCAAAAATCCTTTAATTACACATCAGGTTGGTCAAACCCCAGCACTCTTTAGAGTATGTGGACCAATCTTAAACAAAATTACCCCAGTTTTAAGGAGTTTACTCCACTTTGGGTCAGGCAGAGGTAACAAACCATTTCCCTGTCCTTGGCTGACTCGATGAGATTTCCCTATCTAGCCATAATGGTCAGTTTATTATTGTCATCAGCTCTTTGCATAGCAGATGCTCTTAAATATTTATCCACTTATTCATCTGAATATTTTTATTGAAGCAATTGCGCTTAAGTGCTTATCTCAAGGGTTGTGACATGAACTGGAAACCTCCTGTTTACAAGCCTAGATCCAAACCATTTAGCAGCCAAATGGGTTGTTTGTTCTACTGCTCAATGGCACAGTGGATATTATTAAGTCATTCCTGATGCTATTCTTTCTCTATGGATTTAAAGGACTGACCCTTGGGACTCCTCTTTCAAACCCAGTTCCTGATCTCATGCCCTCTAACCCACGCTTAAAACGGAATCTGTAGACCGTGATTATCATAAAGGGTAAATAGAATACATTACAACCTGCAATCTAAATCCTCTGAGCACAAAGAAAATTCACATACAGCAAATTAAGCTACAACATGTTTGTTATTTACATTAACATTTACATTTGAGTAATTTAGCAGACGCTCTTATCCAGAGTGACTTAGTTAGTGCATTCATCTTAAGATAGTTAGGTGAAACAACCACATATAAAAGTCGTAGTAAGTACATTTTTCCTCAATACAGAAGTTATCAGCTAAACTTATGTATTTCGAAAAAAAAAAGTATCCTTTACCCAATCGTCAAAAGGCCTTTGCTTTGCAAAAATGCTCCATTGGTATTCAGCTCACACTCATTGCATCAGACACGGCTCCTACATATCACACAGTGGAACCTGAGAGCTCCAGATATGTAATGATGAATTAACTAAGGGTTTCTGCTTTCCCTTCACACACACACACACACACACACACACACACACACACACACACACACACACACACACACACACACACACACACACACACACACACACACACACACACACACACACACACACACACACACACACACACACACACACACACACACACACACACACACACACATCCCCAGTGGTTTGAAGGGACAGTTGAGTCATCTCATTCCTCATTCCTTGCTGGCAATGAAGGCAGCTCACAAGTCAGTGGTTTTAGGATCCTTGAAAATGTGTTGTGTTTTCTGTTTGGATTAAGGTGAGAGAGAAGGCAGCCGACACACAGCAGCCCTAGGAGCCGTCTAACACTTCCTCTGTCACTGCTAGTGTGTGTCCACCGCTTTTAGTGCTAACACACACACACACACGCAGACAAAAGTCCATGCGGATACACATGCAGCTCTCACATATGTGAACACAACCCATCCCCCTCCAAAATGAACACACACACACCCCACCCAGATCCCAGACTCAGCAGGAGAAGCACTTAAACTATTGACATACGGCCTGCCTCTCGCTGAGCAGGCCAGAGTAGAGCAGGAGAGATAGAGGCGAGGCGCTGGCTGGAGACAGCCTGTTGCCCAGGAGCAGTCTGCCGTCAGGTGCAATCATGTCTCACATCAATCTTATCACTTTCTCATGTGGCGCAGGCTCCATGGAAGACGTCAGCGCATTGATAAATAATGCTAGTTGACAAGGCCAAGGGAAGGGTGTGTGTGTGTGTGTACGCGCGCGTGTGCATGCATTCATTGCCCACATATCTCGACTGAAGACCAGCTGAGGTCTGGGTTTTTCAGGATTTTTTCACTGCTGCTGTCTTTGGAGGACTTGAGATAAATAGCAGGCAGCACATCCTAACTCACTTAAAAATAGGGCACAGGAATCATGGTCGTCATTACTGCATGTCTGCTTCCCCCTCCCCCTTTCTCTTTATCTCAATCTCTTTCTCTTTCAGTCACATACTCTCTCTCTCTCTCACACACACACACACACACACACACACACACACACACACACACACACACACACACACACACACACACACACACACACACACACACACACACACACACACACACACACACACATACACACACACAAATTATCCACACAAATTAGATCATGCATCATGAGCTCGATGCCCTTGGATCATCCGCACACTCAATGTTCCACAATAATGTGCAGTTTAGCGTTCGGCAGCAACATGTTAGTGGTGTGTGAGAGTGACCGTAAACATAACATGTACAGTGAACACAAATAAAGAATACAAGGCTACAGATCATACCAAACATTACATTGAGTAAAATAATGCTATAGGTTGAAAAGTGTATGAAATTTTGGGAACAGTATACAGTTTTTCATAATCACTTTGGCATTAATTTCAGAACCTTGTGGTCATTTTTCAAAGCTCTCGACACAAAACTCAAAACGGCCATCACTTGTAACACAGGCTGTCAAATGTTCAAAACATTGCATTGTGCATTCATATCTTTAAAAAAACCTTGCACTTGCAGAATCATTGGTTCAAATAACTCATTTATCATGAAATACCATAGGAACGTTCATTTACATCACCCACACACAAGATACCAATAGTTTCACTGTGTAGTTGTTTGTACAATCATTAAATATTGTAGTACAAAATATGTGACACATGTTTCATTATGCTACTACACGTAAATACGTCACTGTAAAAGGACTTGTAGAGAGAATACTACAGACACAGTGGAATCATTGAACAAAATCTGAAATGTATTGATGAAATACAATAAAATCACAACATAGGTTTCTTTGAATCAAAGCAAAAATAATTAGCTACAAAAAAAGAAAAAAACTACATTAAAATGTCAACTGCAGTGTTCCTCACCTGGCTTACTGTAAAAAGCAAAACAAAGGATTGATTACTGTACTTCTATATTTCCCTCAACTCTGTCTTGTGGATTTGGCCACAGGTTCTCATCCACATCACAATGGATGTTTTCATTAGCCAAACATCTTGGGAAGAATCTTCGGGCGAATCCAGGCCTGACACTGGTCTGCCGTGATGTCATTGCATGCGTCATCCATGGCCTGAAGAAGGTCGGCTTGTTTGTGAGGGCGCCTATCATATACAGTGCCTTGAGAAAGTATTCGGCCCCCTTGAACCTTTTGCCACATTTCAGGCTTCAAACATAAAGATCTAAAACTGTATTTTTTTGTGAAGAATCAACAACAAGTGGGACACAATCATGAAGTGGAACGACATTTATTGGATATTTCAAACTTTTTTAACAAATCAAAAACTGAAAAATTGGGCGTGCAAAGTTATTCAGCCCCTTTACTTTCAGTGCAGCAAACTCTCTCCAGAAGTTCAGTGAGGATCTCTGAATGATCCAATGTTGACCTGAATGACTAATGATGATAAATACAATCCACCTGTGTGTAATCAAGTCTCCGTATAAATGCACCTGCACTGTGATAGTCTCAGAGGTCCGTTAAAAGCGCAGAGAGCATCATGAAGAACAAGGAACACACCAGGCAGGTCCGAGATACTGTTGTGAAGAAGTTTAAAGCCGGATTTGGATACAAAAAGATTTCCCAAGCTTTAAACATCCCAAGGAGCACTGTGCAAGCGATAATATTGAAATGGAAGGAGTATCAGACCACTGCAAATCTACCAAGACCTGGCCGTTCCTCTAAACCTTCAGCTCATACAAGGAGAAGACTGATCAGAGATGCAGCCAAGAGGCCCATGATCACTCTGGATGAACTGCAGAGATCTACAGCTGAGGTGGGAGACTCTGTCCATAGGACAACAATCAGTCGTATATATTGCACAAATCTGGCCTTTATGGAAGAGTGGCAAGAAGAAAGCCATTTCTTAAAGATATCCATAAAAAGTGTTGTTTAAAGTTTGCCACAAGCCATCTGGGAGACACAGCAAACATGTGGAAGAAGGTGCTCTGGTCAGATGAAACCAAAATTGAACAATGCAAAACGTTATGTTTGGCGTAAAAGCAACACAGCTCATACCCCTGAACACACCATCCCTACTGTCAAACATGGTGGTGGCAGCATCATGGTTTGGGCCTGCTTTTCTTCAGCAGGGACAGGGAAGATGGTTAAAATTGATGGGAAGATGGATGGGGCCAAATACAGGACCATTCTGGAAGACCTGATGGAGTCTGCAAAAGACCTGAGACTGGGACGGAGATTTGTCTTCCAACAAGACAATGATCCAAAACATAAAGCAAAATCTACAATGGAATGGTTAAAAAATAAACATATCCAGGTGTTAGAATGGCCAAGTCAAAGTCCAGATCTGAATCCAATCGAGAATCTGTGGAAAGAACCGAAAACTGCTGTTCACAAATGCTCTCCATCCAACCTCACTGAGCTCGAGCTGTTTTGCAAGGAGGAATGGGGAAAAATTTCAGTCTCTCGATGTGCAAAACTGATAGAGACATACCCCAAGCGACTTACAGCTGTAATCGCAGCAAAAGGTGGCGCTACAAAGTATTAACTTAAGGGGGCTGAATAATTTTGCAAGCCCAATTTTTCAGTTTTTGATTTGTCAAAAAAGTTTGAAATATCCAATAAATGTTGTTCCACTTCATGATTGTGTCCCACTTGTTGTTGATTCTTCACAAAAAAATACAGTTTTATATCTTTATGTTTGAAGCCTGAAATGTGGCAAAAGGTCGCAAAGTTCAAGGGCGCCGAAACCTTTCGCAAGGCACTGTACCTTCCACCTCCATGTGGAGTCAAATTCCTCAATCGGGTTAAGGAAAAGAGAGTATGGAGGTAAGTACAGGGTGGTAAATTGCGGTTGGGCCTGAAACCATGCTTGCACCATTCTGAGCATGGTGGAAGCATGACATTATCCCACACAATGGCATAGGTCATGCAATCAGCTCTACAGACCTGATTTAGCTCATCAAGGAAGGTTACATTCAAACTGCGAATCATGTGGCTGCCTGCAACTCAATATATAGAGTATATAGAGAGCTTTAGATGTTGTTCGAACAAACATTAGAACAGGCAAGATGAGTAATCTAAGCAACTTTGACCGTGGTATGATTGTTGATGCCACACGTGGTGATTCCAGCATCTCAGAAACAGGTGCCTTCCTGGGATTTTTACGCACTACAGTCTCTAGAGTTTACAGAGAATGGTAAGATAAACAAAACACATTCAGTGAGCGGCGGTTCTGTGGGCAAAAACACCTTGTTAAGGAGAGAGGTCAGAGGAGAATGTCCAGACTCATTCAAGCTAACAGAAACGCCACAAATGCTCAAATAACAGCTGTTTAAAACAGTGGTGTGCAGAAGGGCATATCTTAATGTACAACACCGTAAATAATTCAGGCTGTTGTGGAGGCAAAAGGGGGTCCTACCCAGTACTAGATAGGTGTACCTAATAAAGTTGCCGGTGAGTGTACAGTAATGTCAAATCTGAAAACATGGTCTGGAAAAGTGGTACATGGGACCATAGAAACTGTCTGATAAAAAATTATGATGAAATATTACAGCCATATATCATGTAGTCCAATTGGTTCATATTCCACAGTAATTGGTGTCAATGGATCTTGTTATCCTGAAACTTTCATGATCTAAACATGGAATATTGTTAGTCAGTTTTCATAAAACTATGCATTAAGAGTAATGCAACAGTAACTTATCATTTTGAGCAGTTGTATCAATTGATAGTTAGATCACTGTAATGAATTGAATAGACAGTTATTTCAGATGTAATGTGTGAATTGCATTTTGAAATAGTAATCTTCTGATGTTAAGTTGTGTCATTTTGAACAGGTGATTTTAGTTCAATGAACAAATGATCTAAACTTTAAGTGTATTGTAGCCAAGCAATTGGGAAAAATGTGCATTTTGATCATTGGTTGTGAGATTTGTGTCTAGAGTTTTGAAAAATGTCATCAAGGTTATTCCGAAATGAGTGCCCGAGTGATTGTAAAAACTGTAATACAGCTCTGTTGGACTTTACAGTATGCTGTCTCTCATCACATACTGTACAGTGGGGATGTGTAATAGTGTTATGAGAGGGTAGTGTGAACATGGAGAGCTCAGGGGAGTGGAGGTGAAAGGGGCTGGTCATCAATCGCCTGATGTGGACTGTCTGACCCAGGCAGCCAGGGGTCCGATCGAGTTTCCCTCTGAAACTCAGGTCTGATGAATGGAACCAACAGGGAGGGGCACCCTGATTAATGACTCCAGCAACGCTCTTGCCCCTACACCCCTGCACCTCTACTCCCCTACCGTTTACACCCTACACCACACTCCTTAATATTCTGTGCAGAACATCACTGACACTAGCCTCTATTTACAATGCAACTAGCCAACAACAGTGTCATGTTTTCACTTTTCTTTATGTGTATGTATTCCTTTTTGCATCTCTGTGATCCGCTCTGTCTCTCTCTACGAGACGTCATTGATAAGTGATGCAGAGCATGCCGGAGCCCTACTGCCTGCCAGTAAAGTAGCTTTAAAGCACATTTACATGTCAGCATAAACAGAGCGTTGCTTCATTTAGTCTGCTTGTAACACAAGCCTGTTCGGAATCCATTAGGTCCCCTGACATCTAGGTGTACCCCCAACTTCCTCTCAGCCTGCTGCCTCATTCATTATTCATTGTAAACCACAATATTCTGTTTATATAAAGCCCACCCATTACACTCATAATGTGACTCTCAGAACGCATCCTCGGGGGTACCAGAGGCTGGAGAGCTCATTTGTTTAACTCGGCTCCTGGAAGCCTTCCAGGCAGCACTCTCGCAGCTGTGTGGTAGTTGGGTGGTTTGAGCTGGGTGTCAAAGAAGCACTCAGGGAGCCTGGTGCTCAGGCTATACTGTACTGTATGACCAGGGCCCAGGAAGGGAGAATACCCAAGCCTTTACACACCATCGCAATGTGAGAGATGACAGCTGAACGCACACCAGACAGAGTGTGAACCCAGCAAGGCATGGACATGTGTGTGTGTGTATGTGTGTGTGTGTGTGTGTGTGTGTGTGTGTGTGTGTGTGTGTGTGTGTGTGTGTGTGTGTGTGTGTGTGTGTGTGTGTGTGTGTGTGTGTATAGAAAGGAGGCTCCCTTCATCCAGATGTCATGGGCATGTCAGTGGTTTGTCAGTGAGCACACCCTTTGGCGTCTGCTCTTTGTCAAGGTTATTTTAACCCTTCAGTCTCCACCAGTGCCCATGTTGAATCCATTACTGATGCTGTCAGGCCATTTCAGACAGCAGTGCCATTAAAGACTCTGGGAGAAAAGAATCATGAGAGAAAGTCCAGGCAGTGCAGACTGGATTGGAACTGAAAAAGACCCCATTCATTTCCCACACTGTTTTTCTCTATTGACTGTACTCTGAGTACAAAGGAATGCACTGATCGTACCCACTGCTTTGAATCGTTAGATACATCACAACTTTGGGATCATTTGTCCTTGCTGTGGCTGTGTGTCGTAGGACCTACTGTACATTGGACCGTGAGTCTCCTTTATGGTGACTACTTCACAGTGCCACGCTAGCCAATGCATTATCCCTAAGAAAAGTAGTGAAAGACTCTCGAGCTCCCAATCTGGACACAGCCCTGTCTGTCCACACAGGTAGAGTTTGGCTATCAGACCATTAATCAGAGCAGAGGCACATTAGCAGCTTAGTAGATAACACTCAAGGCTTACACATAGCACTGCTACCCACTCACTACTGCTCCTTCTCACTCCCTCTTACTGTATGTCTTATCAGCCTACTTTGCATATAATGGCATATACAGTACTGCGTCTCTGGTCTTACTAGTTATTATGTACTAATCTATGATATTATCCATCTAGATATTTGTAGAAATCATATCTTGTTTTCGACAGTCCCCCATCCTGTCAGTACGGTTATCAGGGTTACTGTAAGTGATGTTTCTCAATGTCATCTAAAGTTGAGCATGTCTGAGATCCTAGTCACCACTGCTACACACAGCGAGATGCCCTGAGGCATGGAAGCAGGCTTATTTGGCTATGAAAGGTCCCCTCAGCTCTACAATAAAACACAGAGGAACAGTGTTGAAAGTGCCACACACAGCAGACACTGAAGGCGCTCTTTATGCTCTCTTAGGTTTAAAGCCAATTGAAAGATTTTACCCTCTTTCTTTCTCCTCAGATGGTCCAGATATGACTTTTAGAGAGGCAGGGGAGGGAAGAAAGAGAGGAGCTGAGGCAGAGCTCCATTGTGTGTGAGAGAGTCAAATCCCTCAGAAGGCTGCTATTGATAGGATTACTAACACTCCCGGAGCCCAGGGTGAAAATGGGATTGGGAGGGAGGGAGGGAGGGAGGGAGGGAGGAGAGTTAAAAGGTAAATTATTTAACCACCGACACTCTAGCTAATATGATAAAAGTGAGGTAGTTCCCTGGGCATGAGGAGGAGGGAAGACACTCCTGGAGTCATCTATCATGTGGTGGAGGTTGATCCTGGGGGCTTACATCCACATTAACACTCACACATCGCAGCTAAGAACTTGTGGCAGCCATTCGAGCTGCAGAGGTGGGCGGCGTTACTCTTGTCTGCAGGGCTGTCAGTGTTCTGGTCTCTGAGGGGGGCACTGATGGGCCGCCAGGGGACTCTGTGCCAACGCTGGGCTTCTTTTAGGAACTGGGGGTGTGGGGAGAGAAGGGGAGGAGGAAAGGAGTGGGGATTGTCTGTGAGGCTTACAGGGAATCGTGTCAGGTTTGGACTTTAAGAGGTTGTAAGAGCAGGGCATAGATAGCTGAAAGCTAGGGCATAGATCAGAGGGGAAGAAAGGTAGAGGGCACTACTTATCTGACTCCTTCAGTAAATAGGGCTTTACAACACCATTCTGTGATTAGCTACTGTCGGCCCTATTCAATCAAACCTGTTAACCTCAAATTCCTTCACTGGTTTTGAATGAACGTGGCCTAGTGAGCTTTCGTGGCCAGAGACTGACATTTCAGTGTGGGTATGGCAATGGCAGTGCAGTGCGGTAAAGTACTTAAGTAAAAATACTTTAAAGTACAACTTAAGCAGTTTTTGGGGTATCTGTACTTCACAATTTTTTATTTTTGACAACTTTTACTTTTACTTCACTATATTCCTAAAGAAAATAATGTACTTTTTACTCCATACATTTCCCTGACACCCAAAAGTACTCTTAACATTTTTACAGGAAAATTGTCCAATTCACACACTTATCAAGAGAACATCCCTGGTCATCCCTACTGCCTCTGATCTGGCAGACTCACTAAACACAAATGCTTTGTTTGTAAATTATGTCTAGGTGTTGTAGTGTGCCCCTGGCCAATTGTCAATAAAACATTTAAATAGAAATTGTGCATCTGGTTTGCTTAATATAAGGAATAGGAAATCATTTGTACTTTTACTTTTTCATTTGATACATAAGTACATTTTACTTTTGATACTTAAGTATATTTAAAACCAAATACTTTTAGACTTTTACTCAAGCAGTATTTTACTGGGTGACTTTTACTTTTACTTGAGTCATTTTCTATTAAGGTATCTTTAGTTTTACTCAAGTATGACAATCGAGTACTTTTTCCAAAACTGTGGCAGTGTATGTGGTCCTGTATGCCTCAGTTGGTAGAACATGGTGCTGGCACTGCCAGGGTTGTGCGTTTGATTCCAAGGGTCACCCATTTGTAACAATGTATGCATAAAGGACATGCATATTTATTTTTCCCTCCAACACTCTGCTCTATAAAATCTATAAGGAAATTTCACTGCTGTGAGATACGTAAGCAGGCATTTGCCAACAGCTGCCTTAGATATAATCTCTCACTCCTTTATTTTCACAGTGAAGAAAATCAGTTGTATTTTCTAATTATGTATTTCCACTCTGTCTACCGTATTCCATATATCCCTTTGCTGCTTGGTGGAGATTCCCATGTTTAAGAGAGGGAGAACATGAATTCTGGCAGAGGCTAGTCATAGAAGAGCCTGTCTGCGCTCTATGGGCTCTCTCACTCTCTTTTCTCCTCTCTTCTCTCCCTTTTTCTCTGTCTTTCTCTCAGGAGACACATGATTATTTAATTGTGCCATTTTAAAAGCTGGGTGTGAAGGGAGTGGAATGTGGTGCATGGCTGGCTGTCAGACAGACTGAGGGAGGGAGGAGAGTAGATGGCCTGGGTCCGGAGGATGAACTCCTGACCTTGACATCCAGATAGACTGCGCCCCTTCTTTATCACACTTCCCCTGGACTGGACCCTAGACCTTAAAATAACTGCAGCAGACAAAGTGTGTGTATGTACAGACAGAGCGATCCGCAGCCACACTTTGGGCTGTTCACACTGTCTGTCCGACTCCGCCACCAAGAGCTGCCACGCCAACGACAGGTCCAGAAGGTGGAAAGGATAGCTCTAGCCTCTCAATGAGGTGTGGGAAATCAAACTCTCCCTTTATCTCACCTTTGATGATCTAAATGTAATATTACAAATATTTTAAAGAATGAGATGCTTACAGTGCCCCTTGACACATTTTGTTGTGTTACAGACTGAATTCAAAATGGATTAAATATTTTTTTTGTCTCACCCATCAACACGCAATACCCCATTCTGACAAAGTGAAAACATGTTTTTCAACTTTTTTGCAAATGTATTGAAAATGAAATACAGGAATAACTCATTTACATACCTATTCTCACCCCTTTGCTATGACACTTCAAATTGCTCTTCAAATTGCTCAGATGCATCCAATTGCCTTTGATCATCCTTGATATGCCAGTACAACTTGTGGCCAATTCTATTGTTTGGACATGATTTAGAAAGAAACACACCTGTCTATATAAGGTCCTGCAGTTTACAGTGCATATAAGAGAGTTGCACACATTCAGCTGGCTGAGTGTGGTAGCACGTGCCTGTAGTCCAAGTCACTGGGAGGCTGAGGTTGGTCTTAGTCTATTGAGAAGTGGGTCGAGGTTATGTAAGAATTTAGACTAGTATCATATCAAATAATGTAATGTAGGTAGGCCGTGAATGGCATCACATGATTTGTGAGAGGAAGGTGAGCAGGTGCTGTTTGAGCTGATCAATTAGATAAACGAGAAGCAGGTAGATTATGTAAGTACAGGTTACGTTAGAGTGTAGACTATTGAGATATGGGTCGAAGTTACTTTAGAGTTTCAGAATGTTGAGATGTGGGTAGAGGTTATGTTAATTCTTATGGGCAGGTGGGACGCTAGCATCCCACCTGGCCAACATCCGGTGAAATTGCAGAGCGACAAATTCAAAATACAGAAATGGTCAAATTAAACATTCATAAAAAGAGAAGCGTTATACATTGTCTTAAAGATGAACTTCTTGTTTTAATCAAGCCGCTGTGTCAGATTTCAAAAAGGCTTTACGGCGAAAGCATACCATGAGATTATCTGAGGACAGCGCCCCTCATACAAAAGCATACAAACATTTTACAACCAAGTAAAGGAATTACAAAAGTCAGAAAAGGCGATAAAATGAATCACTTACCTTTGACGATCTTCATATGGTTGCAGTCACAAGAGTCCCTGTTACACAATAAATGTTTGTTTTGTTCGATAGAGTCCCTCTTTATGCCCCAAAAACTCACTTTTGTTGGCGCATTTTGTTCAGTAATCCACTGGCTCAAAGGTGGTCACGACATGCAGACGAATACATCCTAATAGTCCCGGTGAAGTTCATCGAAACATGTCAAACGATGTTTATAATTAATCCTCAGGTTGTCTATTGTCTAAATAATCGATAATATTTTGTCCTGGCATTTTCAGAATACAAGCCTGAAACAATGTCTAAAGACTGTTGACATATAGTGTAAGCCATAAGAACTGCAATCTGGGTCCTAACCATTTAGATACTGTATAGGCATTCAATAGAAAAGTACCCACATCAAAAATATCCCACTTCCTGGATGGATTTCCCTCTGGTTTTTGCCTGCCATATCAGTTCTGTTATACTCACAGACATTATTTTGTGTTTTCTATCCAATACTACCATGCATTTGCATATCCTAGCTTCTGGGCCTGATTAACAGGCAGTTTACATTGGGCACCTCAGTCATATAAAATTTAAAATACTGCCCAATAACCTCGAGAGGTTAAGAGTTTAGACTATTGAGATTTAAGGAGTGTTCACATTAGAATTTAGACTAGTATTTCATCATGTAATGTAGATAGACCGTGAATGGCCTCACACACCAGTACAGTAGGTGGCGGTGTATGCATCTAAAAGTTGAATGTGATCCACCAACCAAATCCCCAAAAAGAAGAAGAGCATGTCAGAGAAGAAACAATACCATGAAGTCCAAGGAACTGTCCGTAGATCTCTGAGATATATTGTAATTGTGATGAGACATATATCTGGGGAAGGGTATTAAACAAAGGGTATACAAGTTTCCAAGAGCATAGTGTTCTTCATCATTGGGAAATGTAAAAAATATGGAACTACCCAGACTCTGCCTACAGCTGGCCATCCGACCAAACTGAGCAACCGGGCAAGAAGGACTTTGGTCAGGGAGATGACCAAGAACCCAAAGACCACTCTGACAGAACCACGGCGTTCCTTTGCTGAGATGGGAGAACCTGCCAGAAGGACTACGGTCTCTACAGTACTTCACCAATCTGGGCTTTATGGGATAGTCCCCAGAAGAAAGCCACTCCTGAGGAAAAGGCACTTGACAGCACACCTAGAATTTGCTAAAAGGCACATGGGGGACTCTGAAGGCAAAAGGCAAAAGATGCTGTGCTCTGATGAGACAAAAATGTACTCTTTGGCCTGAATGCAAAGCGCTACAGTATGTGTGGAGAAAACCAGGCACAACTCATCACCTGTCTAACACCATTCCTACCGTGAAGCATGGTGGCAGCATCATGCTATGAAATGCTTTTCAGTGGCAGGGAGTAGGAGACTGGTAAGGATAGAGGGAACAATGAATGGAGGCATATCCTTGATGAGAACCTGCTTCTGAGTGGAAACGACCTTAGACTGGGGCTAAGATTTACATTACAACAGGACCACAAACATACAGCCAAATAAACGCTGGAATAATTTCAGAACAAAAATGTGAAATTCGTTGAGTGGCCCAGCCAAATCCCTGAATTAAATACTATTGAAAATCTGTGGAAAGACTTGAAGATTGCTATACACTGCCACTCCCCATCTAATTTAACACAATTTGGAATAAGTCATGGGTTATGAATACATTCTGATGGTACTGTAGAGAGATGTTTATACATAACTGTTTTTGTTGTATTTTCACACTCCTCAAGAAACCTACCCACCAGCTCTTTGATGGTAAATATGTTAGCCTGGGAACAGAACCATCCTTTGAGGAGTCAATAACAGACATGCTCAGACAGCTTTTATGAAGTGGTAAAAAGTTATCTGCTGTGTGTGAGTCTGCCCGGACTGGCTGAGTGTTCAGCCAGTAGATAGTGGTCGTCTCTCCGTATCAGCAGCGCTATGCAGCGACTGCCTGCTCCCCACTCTCGCATGTATATTAGCAGCTGTCAGAGGGGCCAATGTGTGGCTGAGCCAGGCCAGGGAGCCCCGGAGACAAGTGCAGATAGCCAGGGGCCCCGACATCAAAGGGCTCCATCCCTGCCCTGTGATAACCCAGCAGTGTTTGGTGTGTGAGATATCTGTTCAGCAAGGGCACTGCACTCCTCTGTTCTGTCTATCTCTATAGTCCTATCTGTAATCACAGAAACTATACAACTTCCTCTGATCCTTCTCTCCTTAGTAACTTTTATCCTGCTCCTCTTCTAGGAAATGAGCAAATACACTACATGACCAGAAGTACGTGGATACCTGCACGTCGAAAATCTCATTCCAAAATGATGGGCATTAATATGGAGTTGATCCCCCCTTTTCTGCTATAACAGCTTACACTCTTCTGGAAAGGCTTTCCACTAGATGTTGGAACATTGCTCCAGGGGCTTGCTTCCATTCAGCTACAAGAGCATTAGTGAGGTTCGGGCACTGATGTTGGGCGATTAGGACTGGCTCGCAGTCGGCATTCCAATTCATCCCAAAGGTGATCGATGGGGTTAAGGTCAGGACTCTGTGCAGGCCAGTCAATGTCTTTCACACGGATCTTGAGAAACCATTTCTGTATGGACCTCGCTTTTTGCACGGGGACATTGTCATACTGAAACAGGAAAGGGCCTTATCCAAACTGTTGCCACAAAGTTGGAAGCACAGAATTGTCTAGAATCTCATTGTTTGCTGTAGCACTAAGATTTCCCTTAACTGGAACTAAGGGACCTAGGCCTGACCAGACCATTATTCCTCCTACACCAAACTTTACAGTTGGCACTATGCATTGGGTCAGGTAGTGTTGTCCTGGCATCCACCAAACCGATATTAGTCCGACAGACTGCCTTATGGTGAAGCGTGATTCATCACTCCAGAGAACGCGGTTCCGCTGCTCCAGAGTTCAATGGCAGCAAGCTTTACACAACTCCAGCCGATGCTTGGCATTGCGCGTGGTAAACTTAGGCTTGTGTGCGGCTGCCAGGCCATGGAAACCCATTTCATGAAGCGCCTGACGAACAGTTATTGTGCTTACTTTGCTTCCAGTATGGAACTCGGTAGTGAGTTTTGCAACCGAGGACAGACGATTTTTACGTGCTAAGCGCTTCAGCACTCGGCAGTCCAGTTCTATGAACTTGTATGGCCTAACACTTCACGGCTGAGCCGATGTTACTCCAAGACGTTTCCCCTTCACAGCACTTAGAGTTGACCGGGGAAGCTCTAGCAGGGCAGAAATTTGACGAACTTTGCCACGTTGAAAGTCATTGAGCTCTTCAGAAAGGCCCTTCTACTGCCAATGTTTATCTATAGATATTGCACAACTTTGTGCTTGATTTTACATACCTGTCAGCAACGGGTGGGGCTGAAATAGCCAAATCCACTAATTTGAAGGGGTGTCCACATACTTTTGTATATATAGTGCATTTTACATTGTCAAACATAGTTGGAGATTACAAGTTTAGTATTTTATTTCACTTCTTTAATTTGTTATTATCTCAGTAATAATATGCATATAATTTTAAGTCAATGTCAATATATATTTTTTAGTAATGTTCACAGTCTCTAAATATTTGATTACTGCTGTCACTCAAGTGTCCGTGGCAGTCATAATGTTATCTGTTGTAAATACATGGTTGCCCTCATAACCCATATCTTACTGGGGTTCATCTGTAGTGTTGTCCTCAGTTCACCTCATTGCGTCTACATTTCCTCAGTGTGGTCACATGTAGTCCATGGTCCACTCATACCTCCGAAATGTCTCAAGATATTTATAAATCACTGTCAGCAATGCCTTATTTGATGGATTTACACCTTCCTGCACTGAACAAAAAAAGAAACGCAACATGTAAAGTGTTGGCCCCGTGTTTCATGAGCTGAAATAAAATATCCCAGAAGTTTTCCATATGCACGAAAAGCTTATTTCTCTCAAATGTCATGCACAAATTTGTTTTCATCCCTTTTCACGAGAATTTCTCTTTTGACAAGATAATCCATCCACCTGACAGGATGTGCAGTTTTGTGCAGTTTTGTCACACAACACAATGCCACAGATGTCTCAAGTTTTGAGGGAGCAGGCAATTGGCATGCTGACTGCTGGAATGGCCAACAGAGCTGTTGCCAGAAAATGTAATGTTAATTTCCCTACCATATACCCTCTCCAACATCGATTTACAGAATTTGGCAGTATGTCCAACCGGCCTCCAAACCACAGACCACATTTAACCTCACCAGCTCAGGACCTCCACATCTGGCTTTTTCACCAGAGGGATCGTCTGAGACCAGACACCTGGACAGCTAATGAAACTGTGGGTTTTCACAACCCAATAATATCTGCAAAAGCTGTCAGAAACTGTCTCAGGGAAGCTCATCTGCGTGCTCGTCGTCCTCACCAGGGTCTTGACCTGACTCCAGTTCAGCAGTGGAAAAATGCTCACCTTCGATGGCCACTGGCACATTGGAGTAGTGTGTTCTTCACGGATGAATCCTGGTTTCAACTGTACCGGGCAGATGGCAGTATGGTGTCATGTGGGTGAGGGGTTTGCTGATGTCAAGGTTGTTAACAGAGTGCCCCATTGGGTGTTGGAGTTATGGTATGTGCAGGCATAAGCTACGAACAATGAACACAATTTAATTTTATCGATGGAAATGTGAATGCATGGAGATATCGTGGTGAGATCCTAAGGCCAATTGTCATGCTATTCATCTGTCGCCATCATCTCATGCACGGCCCAATGTCTCAAGGATCTGTACACAATTCCTGGAAGCTGAAAATGTCCCAGTTCTTCCATAGCCTGCATACTCACCAGATATTTCACCCATTGAGCATGTTTGGATTGACATGTTTGACAGTGTGTTCCAGTTCCCGCCAATATCCAGTAACTTTGCACAGCCATTGAAGAGGAGCGGGACAACATTCCACAGCCTGATCAACTCTATGTAAAGGAGATGTGTTGTGCTGCAAGAGGCATATGGTGGTCACACCGGATACTGACTGGTTTTCTGATCCACACCCCTACCTTTTTTTTAAGGTATCTGGGACCACAGATGTGAAATCTATAGATTAGGGCCTAATTTATTTCAATTGACTGATTTCCTTATATGAAGTTGAAATTTTTGCATGCTACGTTTATATATTTTTTATATATTTTGTCTTGCCCATTCACCCTCTGAATGGCACACTCACACAATCTATGTCTCAATTGTCTCAAGGCTTAAAAATCCTTCTATAACCTGTCTCATCTTCTTCATCTACACTGATTGAAGTGGATTTAACACTTATATGTAATAGTTCTTAATGTTTTGTATGCTCAGTATGTATTGCTAATGTGTCTTAACATCATAACTCTTGATTTATTCTACAATGTTTGCAAAAAGGAATCACACATAGTGTTTCTACAGTGTCCGTTTGTCAAGTGCACCCTATAAAGTATGTCTCTCAATAAGCACAACAAATCGAGTTGGCATTTTTATTCCACCTTCATTTTATTTCCCAGTTTCCTTTAATGTGCTTGAGTCACAGTGTCTCTTTGTAAACAAGTGATGTATTCCTTTGCAAAGATAAGCTGGCAAAAAGCTGCCTATATTTTAAAGGGCCTGAAATGATGTATTAAGTAATTCATATTAAAACCCTGAAGGGGCAGTCTGCCATGCTGACGACCCAAATGTTTTACCTGTTTAGGAGACAACAACAACGTTTCTTTCCCCCTCCTTAAGTGAACAAGAGGTCTTTTGATTTTTTCTTGAAGGGCCGATGGAAGTTTATCTGGCCGATGTGGCTTTGAGCTGGGAGGTCACGAGGCCCTAATGCTATTAGCATCGACTGGCTCCTCTCGCAGCGCGTCTATTAGGCCCTGATTTGATTTGTACCTATTCATTTGCAGTCCCTGCAGCAGCAGCGACTTGGCCCTCTCCCTCTAATTGGTTCTGTCTCTGCCTGGCTGTCATTAGATTAAGTCTGACTCCCGGACACTTGTAGTCTGTGCTTCTCCGTCCATTTATACAGGCCTAATGTAACACAAAATTCATTACTGATCACATTAGGTAGCAGTCCCAGAAGAGGGGGCTCTCTCACACACATTAGGTGAAGACTCAGCTGATGGAGAGAGCAGTGAATTGGGTGAGAAAGCGCAATGAAGAATAAAGGCATGAAAAAAATCTAAATACAAAACGCTAGACCTCCAGCAACCTCAGCTTTGTGATGAGTCAGTAGGAAAAGCACTGTCAAAGATTCCTAGAAACTGCTTCTCCATTAGAAATCGCAGATCACCCTTGTAGTTTCACGTTTTAATGTCACATGCACAAGTATAGTGAAATGCCTTTCTTGCAAACTCAAAACCCAACAATGCAATAATTAATAACTATGTCATACTAGAAAAAACACACAAAAAAAAGAAATGAGAAGAAATATGAAGAACACAATAAGTAAGTAGCAATACTATATACAGGGTCAGTTCTAAAACTACATTTACAATGTGCAGGGATACTGGAGTGATGGAGGTAGATATGTATAGGGGTAAGGTGACTAGGCAACAGGATATAAGATACACAGAGTAGAAGCAGCTTGTATGTGAGTGGGTCTGCGTGTGTATATAGTCAGTTTAAATGTATTTGCATATTATGTGTGTGTGAGTAGATGATGGAGTGAGTGTGTAGGGCCCTGTGATTGTGCATAGAGACATAAAAAATAAAAGGTCAATAAGATACAAGGTTAACTCTGATAGTCCGTATAGCTATTGTTAGCTATTTATCAGTCTTATTGCTTGGGAATAGAAACTGTTCAAGAGCCTGTTGTTGTCAGTCTTGATGCACCGGTACCACTTGCTGTGCGGAAGCAGAAAGAGTAGTCTATGGCTTGGGTGGTTGGGGTCTTTAACAATTTTCCGGGCCTTCCTTCCACACCGCCTGATATAGATGTCTTGGATGGCAGGGAGCTCAACCCCAGTGATGTACTGGGCTGTCCACACCACCCTCTGTAGCGCCATGTGATTGAGGGCGGTGCTATTTCCATTACAGGCAGTGATAAAGCCAGTCAAGATGCTCTCAATTGTACAGCTGTAGAACGTTTTGAGGATTTGAGGGCCCATGCCAAACCTTTTCAACCTCCTGAGGGGGAAGATGCACTGTTGTGCCTTTTTCACAACTGTGCATGTGTGTTTAGACCATTTTAAGTCTTTAGTGATTTGGACACCAAGGAACTTGAAGCTCTCGACCTGCTCCACTGCAGCCCCGTCGATGAGAATGGGGGCATGCTCGGTCCTCTTTTTCCTGTAGTCCATCGACGGGGCTCATTACTGTGGGGCCCAAGTGATGAGAGTCAGCATGCCAGAGGTGATGTTGCCGACCCTCACCACCTGGGGTTGGCCGGTCAAGAAGTACAGTTGCAGAGGGAGGTGTTCAGACCCAGACTCCTAAACTTGATGACGACCTTGGAGGGGACAATGGATTTGAACGCTGAGCTGTAGTCAATGAACAACATTTTCACATAGTTATTCCTCTTATCGAGGTGGGTGAGGGCAGTATGGAGAGCAATTGAGATTGCGTCATCTATGGATCTTTTGGGGGGTTATGCAAATTGGAGTGGGTCTAGGGTGTCTGGGATAGTGGAGTAAATGTGTTCCATAACCAGCCTCTCAAAGAACTTCATTACAGAAGTGAGTGCTACAGGGCAGTAGTCATTGTGGCATGAAGTCTTAGAGTTCTTGGGAACAGGAATGATGGTGGTCATCATGTGGGGATTACAGACTGGGACAAGCGGTTGAAAATTAATGTTAATATGCCTGCTAGCTGTTCTATGAATGCTCTGAGAATGCACCTTGGAATCCCATTGGGCCCCGCAGCCTTGCAGGTGTTGACCTGAATAAAGACCCTTTTCACATTAGCCTTGTAGGGCAAGATCACCCAATCCTCTGGGTTGGTGACAGCCCTCAAACCCGGGACAATGTTGCTGGTGTCACAGCATGCATAAAACGCATTGAGTTCATCTGGTAGAGAGGCGTCGTTGGGCAGATTAAGGTTGGGTCTTCCTTTGTAATCCATAATGGAATGTAGCCCCTGCCGCATGCAGTGGGCGTCAGAGCCTGTGTAATATGGTTCCACCTTATTCCTATATTGTCCTTTTGCTCGTTTGATGACTCTGTGGAGGTCATAACAGGACATCTTGTACTTATTCCTGTCCTCGGCTGTAGCCTCAGGGTTGTCTGCGATAGCCCTGTGTGCAGTTGCCCTGTCCTTTAGTTTATCACCAACCTCTGCATTAATCCAGGGAAGCAGCAAACCCTCACCATGGGAACAACATCACTGATGCATTTTTTTATGAAGTCAATGACTGAGATGGTCAATGTTATCGAGTTTTGAAACATATTCCAATCAGTGCTAGCAAAGCAGTCCAGTAACATAATCTCAGATTCTAGTGACCATTTCTCAATTTAGCGAGTCATGGGTACTTCTTGTTTGAGTTTCTGCTTCTAAAGAGAAAGCAAGAGTCATGATCTGATTTGCCAAATGGCGGACAAGAGAGGGCCTTGTATGCTTGCTAGTGAGTAGAATAACAGTGGTCTAGGACTTTATCGCCCCTAGTGGCATTTGAAACGTGTTGATGGAAGTTGGGCATCACATGTCTTAGTGATGCGGAATTAAAATAGTTGGCAACCAGAAAAGCAGTCTCTCTCTTGTCCTGAGTTGGAATGTATACAACAGTCACGATAACAGCTGAAAACTCCCTTGGGAGGTAGAACGGTCGGCATTTGACCGATATGGGTGAACATCGGGTCGACACTTCCACCGCACTGGAGTTAGCACAACAGTTGGTGTTAATCTACAGGCAAACCTCTCCCCCTCGATTTCCCCAACTCCAATGTCCTGTCTGCCTGATGAATGCAGAATTCATCGAGTTGGATAGGAATGGGGGGGTATCTTGTCCGGGAGCCATGTTTCAGAAAATCAAAGAATACTGCAGTTTCGAGAGTCACGTTAGTAGCAAATCTGCAATTGGAGGTCATCCATCTTCTTATCAAGTGATTGGCCAGCAGAATGGAGGGAAGAGGTGGCCTTTTTTCCTTCGTCGTAATCTCACCAGGATCCCCCCCCTCTTGCCTCTGTAATGACAGCTTTTCCTCTTGGGTAGCCCAAAAAAAATGGCTACCCAAGAGCCCAGGGCCGATGAGATGAGGTTGAGGAGGGAATTGGGATAAGTAGGTGCCGATCTAATTTTCAAAAGTCCTTGTCGGTTGTAAGAAATAATAGCGGATACATTTCCTGAAAATAAAGTAAAAACTACTTACAAAATAATCACAGAATAGCAAAGTTGGTTTGTCGGCCATTGAGTAGAGCGCCATTTCAAAGGTAATGTCATGACGACATTGGCTAACTAAGCTTATGTGCGGAAACACTTCATTAAGTCCATTGGTCATCTCATGCTGAACTGTTGTTCAGTTGTTTTTGATAAAAATGACATTTTCACTTCTCCCATAGTCTACCCAAATCCCGGTCGAGTCTGCTTCACGAAGCGTTCTAGCAAGTATCGCAATGTTGTGCCTCTTGGTTTAGAACTGTATTCTGTGGAATCAAAATGAGACTGCATTGGCATGGTGAAGGTGACTGAATTACCCCGTAGGTCAGTCTGACTATTTTCAGAGATGTCTTCAGCCCTGCTGGAAGTCAGTAACATGTTCCTCTCCCCCGTCTCTGTCTGACTGTGTCCTCTAACTTCAGCAGTTGAGGGGATTGATAGCCTCTGTGGAAGGAGCTTAAAGCAGGTGGTAAGGTGCTCACTGGAAGAGGGTCTTTGCCAGAGCAGCCTGCCGATGGTTGGCCGGCCGATGACATCTTGTCAGAGGGTGATGACCTAGAGAGTTTGGTTTGTCTAACACACAACACAGTGGTGTGTAAGGTCCCTCCATTCTACAGGCGTATTGAAAGAGCTTGGTGCTTGCAACGCAAGCGTAGTGGGTACGATTCCCGGGACCACCCATAAGTCAAATGTATGCAAGCATGACTGTAAGTCGCATTTGGAAAAAAGTGTCTAGTAAATGGCATATATTATTTTTATTTATTTATTTTACCTTTATTTAACTAGGCAAGTCAGTTAAGAACAAATTCTTATTTTCAATGATGGCCTAGGAACAGTGGGTTAACTGCCTTGTTCAGGGGCAGAATGAAAGATTTGTACCTTGTCAGCTCAGGGATTCAATCTTGCAACCTTTCGGTTACTAGTCCAACGCTCTAACCACTAGGCCACGCTGCCGCCCCAAATTATATGTACACTGAGTGTACAAAACATTAGGAATACCTGCTCTTTCCATGACATAGACCAGGGGTATTCAACCCTACTGGTTTTCTGTTCTACCTGATAATGAATTGCACCCACCTGGTGTCCCAGGTCTAAATCAGTCCCTGATTAGACAATGAAAAAAGGGAGTGGAACTGCCTTCGAGGTCCAACGTTGAGACACATAGACTGACAAGTGTTAAATCCACTTCAATCAGTGTAGATGAAGGGGAGGAAACACATTAAAGAAGGATTTTAAAGCCTTGAGACAATTGAGAAATAGATTGTGTATCTGTGCCATTAAGAGGATGAATGGGCAAGACAAAAGCTTTAAGTGTCTTTGAATGGGGTATTGTAGTAGGTGCCAGGCTCACTGGTTTTATTGTGTCAAGAACTGCAATGCTGCTGGGTATTTCTTGCTTAACAGTTTCCCGTGTGTATTATGAATGGGCCACCATCCAAAGGACAACCAGTCAACATGACACAAATGTGGGAATCATTGGAGTTAACATGGGCCAGCATCCCTGTGGAACACTTGACACCATACCCTGATGAATTGAGCATGTTCTGAGGGCAAAAGGGGGTGCAACTCAAAATTAGGATGGTGTTCCTAATGTTTGTAATCTCAGTGTATATTATCAAGCTCTGTTTTGCATGACTAAGGATCATATTTACATTGGAGTAGGTTAGTTTTAAACAGCACCAATTGGACAACAAGCAGGATTTAGTAGATTAAGCAGTCAGGGGAGTTACATGCACTGCTCCCTCTTTAATTGCCTCATCAGAGTGTTAACAGAGGATCTAGACCCTCGTTATCCCACCCCGCCGAAACAGACAGAGCCTCAGCCCAGCGTAATGATGCAGAGAAGACTAGCCTCGCTTCCAGGGAAAACTGTAATGTAATCCTTAAATAAGATTTCCGTCTCTGCATGGCAGCATAATGATGCTAATTGGATTTGATTATCAGTGCCAAACCCAACACAAATGCCATTTAAACAGCTTGGAGACAGAATCCCAGGACTATCAGAAGATTGTGCACCTATGTCACAGTGTGTCCCTACTGAGATGGAATTCTCTTGTTCATGTATAATTCAATGTCCCGCGTCCCACCTCTGTTAACATGGAGGATACACACACAAATGCACACACACAAACATGCACACCTTCAGATACAGATGTGCAATGTTTTTTTTAAAGCATTTGAAATGCAAAAGCAAATAGTGTGTCATATATTACAATGCCCCTAAGCCACATGCAGTAATTATTAATCAAATTATCAAGTTGTTTTCCTAAAATTACGCCACATGCTGAGCATCACTGAAGCGTAGCTCTCCTCATTGATTTGTTAGGTTCAAGGCTGTGGATTTTGGAAATGTTCACTTATCACCTGATCTTATCTTGCAGGAAAACATTTCTGAATTCAAACCAAAAATATTTTGATACAGTAATGTAGAAAGGAATACATGTGTAACTCCTACTGAACTTATCCGACTGAACTCTAACTAGAGGTTGAAGATCGTCTTCTCAGCTATGATTACTTTGGGGGGGGGGGTTAGAAGGAGCTGTGTGAGTGGTGATGGACTGATGTGATTAGCTCTTTGGTTCCTGCCACTCACAGCTGAGAGAGATCAGATAAGGAGGAAGGAGAATTTTATTTCTTTCAGAAAAATATTATAATCAGAGTTCATAATAGTTTGATTGGAGCACATTCAATTAGAATTACAAAATCAATCCACTTTTCAACCGGTATTAGTTATCCAATATTCCCTGACACTAACATTTAGTAATATTACTACTGGATAATCACAAATCGTATTGACTCTGATCTCTGATGTCCAGTGGCGATTTTAACATGCAAATTTCATATACATCAAAACCAGTACACTACTACACAGTACTGGATACACATTGAATGCAGTAATAACAAATTTGAGAATTGAGTTTTGAGCCACATACACACAAACGTTATAACATTTGGTTTATGATCAGTAAATGGCTACTTCCCATATCTCTAGCTCTTATTGCACGGAAGACCATTGTAGTCGATCATACTTTTATATAGTAAACGACCTAGAAATCGGTCTCCAATATTGAGACACTGCGTGCGTTTGCCTGCCTGGCTGTTACAGACGGGCCCAGTTAACAATATGCAATGTTTATAACTCAATTCCCTCACTTCATATACTGCAAAATTCGCTAAAATATATTTTTAACTAACCCTTCTTCTACATTGAGTATTCCATGGGTATTACAGTCTGCCATCAAACATCAACACTAACACATGTAGCCTGTAGGATATTATAGCTAGCCTACCTCCAAAAAGATGTTAGCCACTGCTCCATGTTCCACCACCAACCACTTGACTTGAATCTTCTTTCCCAGTTTGCTTTATTTTAATGGTTGGCCATATTTTTAAGTTTTGGTGGTTAATGAGCACCGAGATGTTTTATCATTTTCTTTATAACGCTAACTTAGATTATTATTTGATACGATATAGCTGGGCTAGTCAACATGTTTTAGCTACCTAAGCTACCTAGCTTGTAGACGTGCTAGCAGTGCGTGTTAATCAATTAGCTCGCTATGTAGTCGACACCTCAGTCCTGTCAAAGTTACCGGGCATAACACATTGATTTACTGTATCTGTGGTCAATGACAATAATCCTTCTTGGGCGGGCACTTCTACTGTAAGTAAATGGAGCACCAAAGATGAGCTTTTGATGGCTAGCTCCCCCAGCAGGTGCTGCGGTGACGTAGTGTTCCCAAAAGTGACAGCACGCTGAGCCAATCACGCGCAACCAGAGAAAATCAATGATGCCTACGCTCTGTAATTTCTCTGTCTGCCCCTCCACCACAGAAAGCACTGAGCAAGGCTGAAACAGTTGCATTTGGGAGCTGCCTTACTCAACAAAAATGTACTAAAACAACAATACAATCAGAAAGCGACCACATATGCTTTATTAGATGATTTTTGTAATAAAATACATTTTTTTGCTAACTGATATTATACAGTACATCATAATCATAACCTTCTCAGTGAGATACACCCACACTGCACTTCTAACTCTACAATGTAGCACTCAGTACATTGTACACTTCTGTAGCCAAACCTTCATTGTGGAATTCTGAACTAGCTTCATTATTGAAATGAAAACCTGTTTTGTTCGTAGCCTGTAAGGTAGGTCAGTCTTGTTCATTTCCGTCATGTTTGAATTCGATGTTGTTGCTCATATTCCTCCACAGAGGCCAGCTGTGATTGTGTGAGTGAGTGGCTGGGTAGTATGGCCTGCCTGTCATAACACTGGTATCCATCTCTGCTGCAGTCTACCATAGCTGGGTGCGCTTGGCTGCTGGGCTCAGCCCTTGTTTCATACAGGGGTTTTTCCTTTTCCTGCCCTTACTCGCTAGCTTGCGTAATCATACCTTTATTCCACCCATTTCTGTGCTTGAGTTATACTTCACAATAACAGGAGTTCTCAGCAGAGACCAGAGAGCAATGTTTTTCTAAGTAAGGTAATGGCAGGCCCTTTCCACACAGGGATTTTCAACCACCTACCCGGAACGAGCATGGGGAGGTGGGGACTGTCATTTGGTGGTGTTCAGTACTGGTAACCTTACCATCAACTTACCTTACCACCAACTTCCTGATTACATTGGAAGAAGGACCTCAACTAGACCTGCTGTGCATGGCTTAGATACACAGCATTACTGTTACTGTTTACTGATATCATTTACATTTACATTTAAGTCATTTAGCAGACGCTCTTATCCAGAGCGACTTACAAATTGGTGCATTCACCTTATGACATCCAGTGGAACAGCCACTTTACAATAGTGCATCTAAATCTTTTAAGGGGGGGGGGGTGAGAAGGATTACTTTATCCTATCCTAGGTATTCCTTAAAGAGGTGGGGTTTCAGGTGTCTCCGGAAGGTGGTGATTGACTCCGCTGTCCTGGCGTCGTGAGGGAGTGTGTTCCACCATTGGGGAGCCAGAGCAGCGAACAGTTTTGACTGGGCTGAGCGGGAACTGTACTTCCTCAGTGGTAGGGAGGCGAGCAGGCCAGAGGTGGATGAACGCAGTGCCCTTGTTTGGGTGTAGTGCCTGATCAGAGCCTGGAGGTACTGAGGTGCCGTTCCCCTCACAGCTCCGTAGGCAAGCACCATGGTCTTGTAGCGGATGCGAGCTTCAACTGGAAGCCAGTGGAGAGAGCGGAGGAGCGGGGTGACGTGAGAGAACTTGGGAAGGTTGAACACCAGACGGGCTGCGGCGTTCTGGATGAGTTGTAGGGGTTATAGTAGGTAGGTTGTAGGGATATCATCACATATCTATGTTGCCATATTAAAAAGACTTTGATGACTTGCCATGACAGAGACACAAGGCTGTAATAATATCTCCTCGGTCACATGGTGTGCAACAAGGAAGAGACACAGGGAGTCACTGAGAGAGAGAGGCACCATGACCATGATCTTAGTGCTTTAAAAGGAACATTGGCCTGAAGTGATGCTGAAAGGTTCCCTCCTCCATGTTCCTCTCATTCTAACACAGTATTTAGATACTTTTCACTGACATATTTGTCTACCACTTCACCCCTCAGGGGGTCTGCTTGTGGTTGCAGAGTGCACTCTAGTACTGAGAACCACAACACAGAGCTTCTAAAATAAGAATGTGAGGTGACCTTAGCACAGGCTTGGCGTGTACGGAGCTGTGAAAATTGACTCGAGAGTGTAATGCAATTATTATTTTTTTTACCCCTCAGCACTAACCCATTCATTCCAGGGTTGCTCTCCTTTGGCGAACTAAGAGCTTGAGCGTAATGCACAGCGACAGTGCTGTGATGATGAAAACTCATTCCTGTATGCAGGGCAGCCACTTCCCTCCACATCCCCACACCCCACTCTGACACATCAGCCCTGCATGTCATTGTATCATTTATCCCCACTTCCCCTCTGCCACTGAGCTCACTAGCATGGTCAAAGTGACGCCTGTAGAAGGATGGAGATGGAGGTTGAGTGAAAGCACTAAACCACAGCGATCAGCTCCTCTGTGGATGACTTTAGACAGTGCACTTAATAGCATGCTTCAAGCAGATTGTAGGCTTTCAATGCCTGAGAAAAGGGAACAGAATGTTTGTGCCTGCTAGGGGGAGTGTCTGTCTGTCTGTCTGTCTGTCTGTCTGTCTGTCTGTCTGTCTGTCTGTCTGTCTGTCTGTTCATGTGTCTTCTTTGCAGTACATTCATTCATTGTAGGTTTGTGTTGTTTCTGTTCCTATAATGTTCCCACACACAAAACCCAGCCATGTGCACCATGTTACGTCCAACACTGCATGTAGGCTCTCTGCCAGATACAAACAAACTCACACCCCATTTCTCTGTTTTTTTATGAAACATTTCAGGATATACAACACAAAGCTGTGCTACATCGATGAATAGAAGAGGTAAAAGGAAGAGATTGATATGGGTATCGTTCATTATGAGGTGCTATGTGAAGGTTGATGAGAATCTGATCAGGCTTCCTACTGACCCTGAGTGGCTGAGCTGGGTAGCAATAGGGTTTTTATTAAAGATAATTGAAAGCAGCTCCGGTGCTGGGGTTTGGAGTCCCGCCACCTCCAGGTGCACTGCCATCTGAAAGTGTGTTTTAATTACAACGATACGTTAAGCCACCAGACGTATTAATGCCCCCTCCTCTGGAAGAGCTGTATAAATTCTCCCTGTTTGTTTTTCCCAGTGCACTGGCAGCTGGGTGATGGCTCTGTGCTCCTTATGCAACATATTTCTGAGTGTGTACCCATCACACCTTTTATTTGTCTGAATTCATGGGTTTTACACACCAGCCAAGCATCTCGGAGAGCGCAATGGTCCCCTTTTGATTGGACCCCTGACACACCATGCCCTGTCAAGGTGGGGCAACCGCTGATGTCGCCAATCACAACAGAGAGGGAGGGGTCAGGGATAATAATTGTCAAGGTTATTTAACACAGGTGGCAGGCTCTTACTTTTAGTTCTAATACCCCCTCTACTGGCTTTACAGCTAATTCTTTGAAACAGCTTTGGGTTTATAATACTATAGGCTACTGCACTATGGCTGTGCAGAAAGATTAACCAGAATGCATGTAACTGTCTGCAGTCTCCACATAGTATAGTCCTATTGTTTAGTCTGCTGTAAATGTCTTGTTCTGGAGCCACATTTTCTTCTTAAAATAGGACGACAAAGAACTTGGTTATCACTCTATTGTGCAGGTGAGCAAAATACAGTGTATGTTGGCAGGACCTTGCATGATATAGAGGTATGTGTGTGTGTGTGTGTGTGTGTGTGTGTGTGTGTGTGTGTGTGTGTGTGTGTGTGTGTGTGTGTGTGTGTGTGTGTGTGTGTGTGTGTGTGTGTGTGTGTGTGTGTGTGTGTGTGTGTGTGTGTGTGTGTGTGTGTGTGTGTGTGTGTGTGTGTGTGTGTGTGTGTGTGTGTGTGTGTGTGTGTCCTTAATAAGGGGTATTTCCTTAGTAAGCCCTGATTGGGTATCAGTCGTCCTGGTTGGTTAGGGCATCATGGCAGGCAGGCAGGCAGGCAGGGCGGTGTGTTTATATGTGTGATGTGAGAGCCCTAACCAGAGACAGCTGGGAGACAGACCATGGTGGGATTACTGTTTGAACAACATAACAAATCAGAGGGGATAAGTGTGGGACTGGTGTGGGTTTCTGCCTTGGTCTCTAGTCCCCAGGGCGGCCTCTCTCTCCCCTAGTTTACCTAGGCTGAAGAGGGTGAAATTGGACTGGGATTGGACCTCTCCCTCTCCCTCTCTCCTCATGTTGAACGCTGGCGCAGAATCACTGATTAAGAGGCTCTTTGTTTTCCTTTGATCCACTTTTCATTGTGAGTTCAATGTACTGTATCTCCATCAACACAGGCCTTTGGTTTGCAGCAACATGTTCTGAATCAGCAGGTGATCTGAGTGACTAGAGATACATACACGCTCGCAAGTCTCTTTTCCTCGGTTTCACTTCTTAGACTTACCAGGAGACTCTGTCTGAATCAGTCCTTACATCAGTGGCAAAAAACAAAGCAATTTTCTATCATGTGAAATCACAGGGTTTATATCCCTGAGCCAAAGCCAGCCTAAAGTGAGAAGAGAAAACATAAGCGGCTTACAGCTATTCACAGAAAAGCACTAAATCCAACCATATCTGGGCATTCTAGTGTGGAATAGTTAGAAGGTACACTATATATACAAAAGTATGTAAAAAACCCTCAAATGAGTGGATTTGGATATTTCAGCCACACCCGTTACTGACAGGTGACTGCTGATACAGCCATGCAATCTCCAAAGACAAACATTGACAGTAGAATGAAGAGCTCAGTGACTTTCAACGTGGCACCGTCATAGGATGCCACCTTTCCAACACGCCCGCTTGTCAAATTTCTGCCCTGCTAGAGCTTCCCCGGTCAACTGTGAGTGCTGTTTTTGTGAAATAGAAACGTCTATGAGCGACAACGGATCAGCCTCAAAGTGGTGGGCCACACAAGTTTACAGAACTGGACTGCCGAGTGCTGAAGCGTGTAGTGCGTAAGAATAATCTGTCCTCGGTTGCAACACTCACTACCGAGTTACAAACTCCCTCTGGAAGCAACTTCAGCACAAGAACTGTTTGTCAGGAGCTTCATGAAATAGTTGTCAATGGCCAAGCAGCCGCACACAATACTAAGATCCCCATGCGCAATGCCAAGCATCGGCTTGAGTGGTGTAATGCTCTCCGCCATTGGACTCTGGAGCAGTGGAAACACGTTCTATCGGTGTAGAAGAACTTGACTGGCCTGCACAGAACCCTGACCTTAACCCCATTGAACACCTTTGGGATGAATTGGAACGCCAACTGCGAGCCAGGCCTAATTGCCCAACGTCAGAGCTCGACTTCGCTAATGCTCTTGTGGCTCAATGGAAGCAAGTCCCCACAGCATAGTCCCGACATCTAGTGGAAAGCCTTCCCAGAAGATAGGAGTCTGTTATAGCAGCAAAGGGGGGACCAATTCCATATTAATGTCCATGATTTTGGAATGGATGCTTGACGAGCAGGTGTCCACATACTATAATCGTGTAGTGTATTTTACATGTCCAAATTTTACACTTCAATGGGTTAATGTCTCAACTGTTAACTCTTCATCTCCTGAAGAATGCTCAACTTAAAACATACATTATAAATATCCTCCAATTAGGATGGATATGGAGAGTTTGAGAGAACTGGTTCAAATCTGCCAAATGTAGAGAGGATTGAAAATAAGCACACTTACCATAGACACCACCACAACATTTTTTTTTTTTTTTTTTTTTTTTTTTTTTTTTACAACTGTTCAGGCTGGTCTGGCATCAGAAATAGGGACAATGTGGGTGCATTAAGCTGCAGAAAAAAA
Organism: Oncorhynchus keta; assembly: GCF_023373465.1. Classification (NCBI taxonomy): domain Eukaryota; kingdom Metazoa; phylum Chordata; class Actinopteri; order Salmoniformes; family Salmonidae; genus Oncorhynchus; species Oncorhynchus keta. Next base: position 35,105 of record NW_026283207.1, on the reverse strand, counting down.
CCTTTAGGTCTTCGGTCGTGTACACAAGCTTAAGTCCTTTATAATAATGAGCCACCATCACATTCCTCTGGGAGCTGAAGCTCAGAAAGTGGTACTGGGGCCTGATGCTTTCGCCCGGAAAGTGATATCATTATGGATTACTCCAGATAAGTCTGCACGACCTCTGTGTGTGTGTGTGTGTGTGTGTGTGTGTGTGTGTGTGTGTGTGTGTGTGTGTGTGTGTGTGTGTGTGTGTGTGTGTGTGTGTGTGTGTGTGTGTGTGTGTGTGTGTGTGTGTTGCAATGCAATGTGCATGGGTATGAAGCTATCCTGTATAATGAGAAGAGAACAATGTGAACACAGTAAAAGCATCTTGATAATGACTGTAAACAGATATTGTATGTACTTGCTTTGCCTTTGATCTCCTGAGAATAAAAGGGTCCTGCTGGAGAGTTACTTCAGCTATAACTCCAGCCTGGGCTCTTTCTCTTATTCCTTATCACGGAGAGAGTTTACAGCCTTCAGATGTGATTTCTGCTTTACAGTTTCGACCTCGGGATGACTCGCCTGGAGCCCTGTGTGACCTAACATTCTGCTGAATGTGTCCCAGGTGTGGACTGTGACCGGAGAGGTGAAAGCCGTGCGCCGTCGCTCAGATTGATTGCCTCCTTCCTGCTTCAGTGCTCCTCTGATGTGCTGTTAGCTGGGGCTGGGAGGGGCTGGGGAGGGGGGGTGGACCATCCCTCCTCAGCAGCAGTGAGTGAGGAGAAGCAGACCCCGTCATCATCCTGCCCCCCTTCACTTCAAACCCTACTGTACAATTTACGCCTGCCTGCCTGTCAGACATGTGGCTCTCTTTCCATCCTGAGAAAACAAACAAACACCCTCACCTCCTCACCAGTCATCTGCACCTCATGAAACGGGAGCGGAGAGGTGCGATTAATGTCCTCCTCTAAGTCCTGACCCAACCTCCCCGGCCCATACCCGTCTCATGGCTTTGATTAGAAGTTATTACCCCCTGTATCTAGGGAGCCATTCGTCTTGTGTGGGACCACTGAGATCACTTCCTACCCCAAGCTTTTACTGACATCCAACTCCCCTCCAGCTCACCAGTTCACTCTGAACTCTCTATACTGGCTCGCCAGCCAGCTAGCCCATAGCCCAACATGGATTTGAAGGGAAAGATCCCCCAAATGTAATATAAGTTTGTGTTATGTTTCCTATCACCTTTGGCAGATTGTGGTATTGTGTGATTACTGGGGTTTGAAACTATGTTTAGAATTTGATATGATTTGAGCATGCAATTAAAACATGCTAATGGTTTCCCATTTACTCCCATTGATTTTTGGTCATCAATGCTAATGTTAACCATTGGTGACTGTAGCTGAGTAAACAAACCCTAAGCGTAGATTGCAGCGTCTCACAGTTAAGGAAAGGAAACATTTAAGTCATTTGAAAAAAACTTTGCCTTTAATATTTTGAGCAAATTGTTCCCAAGATGTTTACACATATTTCTGGTTACTGAGATAATGCATTCCATCTGACAGATACTTATAGTCTCACTGTCCAGAGCCTTTGACAAATACATATTGTTAACCCACCTCAATTTAACAGCCTATATCAAACACCTTCAACAAGCAATGGAGAGAGTATGTCATTTTTTTTATAATCAGTTGATTAGTGTCCGATGGTAAAGCTGGTATACCCCTCCCACCAGTGTTTGGAAGTAACTGATTACATGTAATCTGATTACAACCAAATTGTAACTAATCAATTACGTTACTTGCAAAAATATTGTAATCAGATTACAGACACTTTAGAAAAACTAGATGATTACCTTATGTGTTGGTAACCCTTATATTCAGAAATAATGTTTGCAAAAATATATACTGTATATTATGACACCTTTCTGTTTTCTCAATGACATTCAATTCAGTCTTAAAAAAGGAAAACATTTAAGTTAACCTCTAGCTAGCAGAAAATCAGTCATGTTGTTCCACCTGACTGAGTCTGACCACAAGTCAGAGACCACTATGATGACACAACAAACACATTTGCTGGATCCTTTTAGTCTTCTTCTGATGCTCCTAAGGGGAAAATAATTCAAAAGTAAATCATCTTGATTAGATTACTGAGTTTGGATAACAAAAAAGTTACGTTACTGATTACAATTTTGGATGGGTAACTGGTAACTATAACAGATTGCATTTATAAAGTAACCTACCCAACCTTGCCTCCTACATAGGCCAACCCCTTACCTGACCCTGATGTGAACATTCCACCGGTCAGTGTGGCAGTGTTGATGTGGGGAGATGCTGACCTTTCAGGTTATTGCATCCACCTTACAGTCCACAACACAGGAGGTTAGCTGGCCTCCCCCTCATTCTCTGCTAGGCCTTTGATCAGGGGAAAATCACTGAGTCAAGACAGACCCATGGGATGACCAACCAACACAAAGTTTGGAAAACACTCTGTCCAACCAAGAAAACAACAAAGTAACCCGCAAGATAGTTCACATAAATGTGTACACTTCTTTTTTTTATTATATGATTATTGCTTTACCAAATGCTAAATGAATGGGTAACGTAATGGACGTTGTGCTAAAGAAGCAGCATCAGCGGCACAATTTAGTCCAAAGGCCATCACACGTGATGGTCAGATGGTTTTCATTTCATATAATATGATAAATCCCACTTTGTTGACAATCATGAAGCATGCCAATAGTTAATGAAGGCTTCGTGAATCATTATTAACCTGGACATGCCCTCTAGCCTGGTCCAAAGGCAGCTTTATAGTGCTTACAGCAACTCATAGAATGCCCCTAGCATGACACTGCCCTTGACACCTGCAATCACATGCAGTGTGGTAACGATGATACCGTATTTGTTGAACTTTCTGCTTGTTGTATCACATTGTGAACAGTAATGCAGCAAAGTTAGTTCTGTTTTAGGTCTAACCTCAGTGATGGTAACTCTTTTGTTTCGTGTAGAAACGGCTCATATTCACTGGACACTGATTCCTTATTAAATGAATCAGAAATTGTTATGAGTCTGCTGTTATACTGTCAGTACATATGACTTGTTTCAAGTGAGCATTGACAAGAGACAATATAATTTCTTCAGTGAAAAAGTTTGTGTCTGTTTCAAATAATGTCTTCAAAAGAAAACCTTGAACCATATAATGAATCAGCTAAACAGACTTGTTTCTCTGCTTCAGGGTTCAGTGTGAGGGATTGTGGACATGTACCAGAGTACAGACAAAACAACTCATTAAGTGCTTTTTTTGTAGCTGGAACATAATTCATATAGGATGAGAAAAAGGCCAACCGTAGCACTGAAGTTGTCTTTATTGAAGGAATGAAAAACAGATACACAAACACACACACATATACCTTGTATGAGGACTCAGTCTGTATAGTGATTCACTGTTACACAGATCTAAGATCAAAGCATTGTCCTTCAGGAGTAATATGGAAGAATATAATGTACATATTTGGCATTAGTTGACCTCTTTGGCTGGCATCATCTCACTGACAACAGCCTTAAAAGAAATCCTCGCCCTCGCTTCAAACTGCATCTGTAATTGTCCTCACTCACATGGATTTTTACTTTACTACACATGTATTATTATATCAGAAATTCTGTCGAAATTGTTAAGTTAAAAAATGATATTGGTTACCATGTGTGATATTGGGCAGGAATTCAGATACTGTATACATTTTTCTATGACCTTATAGGGTAGCGCTACAGGCACGACACTGCTCTATAAATATATATTTGATATAGTTTTACAAGTATCTGGCTGGCAGTTAAGTTGTTAAGACACACCCATGGATAGTGATTTTTTTTTAAAGATTTTAATTATGTTCTGTAGGCCTTCTAGGCTATTACATGCTTATTAATCACATTGTGGCTTTCATTAGACATTGTCAGACACAAGAAATATGTCAAAAATATGATATGTCACATTATCAGAAATGTTATTGAATATTGACATGGCTATTTTAGAGAGATCATACAGAGTTTAGCATTAGGATAGACTGTCTGGAAAAGTCCTCCATTCCCTGGTATGTTCCAACAGTCTTCAGATAGAAATGTTGAATATTCTTGCAGTTCTTGCAGTGATAGTTGGAGTACTTGTTTATAGTATATTAATATATATTATTATATGTAAAAAGTGTTTAATAAATGATAAACTAACAAAAAAATATATTTGTATCAATAATGTAAAATGTAGCTATTAAGAGAAATGTCAGTTTAGAATGAGAGGCTTTAGTGTAAACGATAGACAAACCATCAATTTTTCATATACAAAAAAATATAGACCAGAACACGCGTTAGCCTATTAATTATTGTTTAAAGTCTGTTTTTAATTGTCAAAAAAGAATAATGTAAAATGTATCAAAGTCATGCATATTCCAATTATAATCTGGATTTGAACTTTGAATCAACAGGCCATTTGGTACGTCTTTATTTTACATTTTTGATGGTCATCCAACAGATTAATTGATCAAGTTAATTCGTTAATTAAAATATTTAACCCCATGTGGGCTATATTATATGTGACTAGTAAGCCGTTACGATAAACAAGTTTGTTGAGCTGATCAGATGTATTTCAACAATGGTGTCTATTAGTTGTTCTACAACCAAGTGTAATACGGGGGATGTTGGAAATGTAACTGAAAATAGTTAATGGCCCACTAAAATGTTGTGTCCATACAATAAGCAGGTAGTTTGGGCGTGTGGGAAACACTGGTGTAAGATTCTCAAACAAGATCGAGCCCTGCTATACCATAACCAAAAAGTATATTCGAATTGTCCCTGTTGACTTTATTTGTATTATTCAAAAAAGCTTTAGCTACTGAATTAATTCTCTATGAAGATGGCATTTAAAGCATCCACTGTGGGTCGATATTGTCATCATAAAAACGTTTTATGTTTAAAAGAAGCAAGTTGATATTAATAACTCTACCGAATAAAACTTGTCTTTGATCGACGAACCATTTCGTGTTTTCAACCGGCTCAGTGGTGCGGCAGGTGAGTCAAGTTTTCAATTAAAGAGTGAAAGTGTATCCCTTCCTATGAAGAAATAAAAATAATTGTTAGGTCAATTAATGTAAAATACATGGGTCACATAACTAGGTTATGAACATGGATATAAAAGTCCCACAATTCAATTCTAAAGGTAATGACGACTGTGAGTGGTTGCCTACAAGGGAATGCAATCATTATAATGATGGCAATGACAGCCTCACTGCAGAGGGCTATAGCATATTACAGTTTTGAATAAACAAATGACTTACGATAGTCACTCAAATTAAATCAATATACATACTCGTTTAGTCTGGATACATTTTCTTTGTGGTGAAAGATCGAATTAGATTGAAAAACATGTTTATTTTCAAATCCCTGTCGGCCCTAAATGTGGCGCTCCCGCCTGTTATATCTAAGTGAAAGGTGCTCTTCGTATTGACCTTAATTCCCACATCCCAGGATCCCAGCGGAGCCAGTATCCTCCGGCAGACATGATTAGCCTACAGTACCTAATGATAGGTTAAGGCTTAAGGCTTCTGCCAAGATCACCTTATGGAGTCCATGAGTGTGCAGTAATTGGCGCAGGTTAATTAGCCCATATTCCATTTAATCTCCAGCTGAAATAACATTTAGGCTATTATGAACAAGGCATATGGAGTGTCCTATATTTAACACTTGCTTCTATAAACATGCAGTAGCTAAATATATATTTAAGCCTGTTAGATAATACGTATCTGCATGAATAATTGAGGATTAAGGAGAGTAGGTCGATATGAGTAGGTATGGGGGCATTATCTGTAAAACTGGGGCAAATTTGGGTAAGGAGTGCACGCCAACGATTGTTGCTATGAATAAATGATGATAGTTTTCAACAATCCGTTAGACTTTGTTGAACTGGCGGGGGTAGGGAACTGGACCGCGGCCCCACTGACTAGGGTCAATGAGATGAGAGTCACAACGAAGAGCAAATTTCTACAAATAGATGGATGGACGAATGAATGAATGAATGAATCAACGAACGCGAAGAGTGAAGTGAGGGAATTGACCATGACCAGGGGTTGGGGGCGAGGGGGATCGGTTTAGTTTTTAAGGCTGGAAGACTTTTTGCCTTGGCTATGTGACGCGGGAATATGAGGGACTCTGACAGGTCTTAAACGGTCTGGCGCCAAGACCTCAGTCCTCAGGATAAATATAGCCAAGGAGCAGTTACACAGAGAAAGAGAGATGGAAGGGGAATGATGGAAGGGGAATGATGAAAAGAATCAAGGGACATGTAGAGCAGATTTATAACAGCATATGGTATGGCAGGGGGACAAACATCTTGTATCCGATACATTTTAAATAATTTGTGTTTTTTTACTCGATATGCTCTCTCATATAAAGTGTAGGTCCTACACCACATATCCAGGCAATTTTGGCAGGCTATACGCAGCTGGCACATTTGGTTCCTTGGAAGTTGTGAGAACTTATGTTTTAGGTTTCACATTGGTTGTGGAAAGGAAGCCATATGTTTTCTGACCTGTAAAATTGAACTTTTCTTTAAATGTTCCGAGAACAAAAGTAAACATTTTGCGTGTTCGATATATTTTTTAGGTTGCTATCCATTTGTTTTTTGTATGCTGTTCGTTGTATGCCATTTTAATATTTGAGAATTAACCAATGATATTAGGCCACTCTTGGCCATGATTACAGACACCTGTGTGTCTTTTGACACTCTATAAACGAGTCATCCCGCAGTGTTTGTGATTATATCCTGATGAAGACAGCTTGGCTGTCGAAACATTGGATATTACATTTTTGCATCTGGGCTCCTAGAGTGTGCATCTCTCCTTTATTTTAAAGTTTCCTACTCCGCCAGCCAGCACCTCGCCTAAATAGGTGTGTGTTTATTTTTCTTCTAGATTGAAAGTTTTCTTAACATTCTTTGAACAAGTTGAGAACATTACTTTAAATAGAGCCATGAGGAAACCTGTAGGAAATATTACACTGAAGTACAGAAATTCTCACAGAAGAATGTTGTTTCTTAAAAAAACTAAAGTTTTCTGAACTATTTGAGAACATTCTGTCAAACCAGCTGGAGAATGCTCCTAGAACATTACCAAAATGGAAATGAAATGTAAACCATTTTTGAACTTTTAGGAAATGTTTTGTTAAAGTAATGAAATTACTTTTTTTTTCAAGTTCCTTAAATGTGCTGAGAATGTTCCATAGCCAAGCAACTATCCTGCACCATTCCCAGAAAGTTGTGGGAAGGTTGCATGCAAAAATAACCATAAGACAATCCTGCTCTCGCCAAGCTCTGAGAAACATATTGTTCTCAGAACGTTATGTGCTAGCTGGGTAGACTATAGCACTAGTGACTTAATTCGGTCATGTGAACAAATACAAATTGACACACTCATTTCGCTCAACATGATAAATTATTTAGGTTGAAGTTAAAGTTAAAAACAAAAGTTAAGATACAAAGGTCCATGTGCACTCACCGAGCTAACATATAGGCCTATATGCTAGGCCTATATAAAACCACAACATCAACTAGGCCTATATGCGCATAGGCTTACTGTGGAACCCCTAAAACAAATAAATTGAGCATAATGTCTGCCTTGGTTTATGTAATTAGTTGAATGATATATATACATAGGAAATCATTATCTGTCTCCGTGTGGGTTTAAACCTTTTGCATTCCAAAGACTTAAAATATGGAGTAGCAGTAGTCTATATGTAGCCTACCAAATGTGTTACTAAAAATATAATATTTGCAAAATAGTGTTTTTTCTGTTACTTTATTTCAGCAATTGCGGTCAGAATGTACACTAATTGGCTATTACCATTGCTCAAACAGCCTTAAGTACAACGTTCTTGATCGGGGAATTGCAGACACAAACACTCAGAATTGGCCTCGTGATTGTGTGGGTTACATTGGTAGGCATAAACTATAGGTGTTGGGACCTTACCATCAACCAACTCTATAGGCATATGATATTCACTGTAAAAATATGAATCGTAATAAAGTATTGGCCTAATGGTTGTCATGGTTGTATTATTTTTGTTCCTTCTGCAAATGACGAAGTTTCTTTAACATTCGAACTTGACTGGTCGAAAAGCCTAGCATTTAGTGAATGAATCATGTGAAATTATATTCCACAGTTTAAGTAGGCTATGAATGTTTGCCATGGAAACATGTCACAAGAAAGTAGGCCTATATCCACCTTCAACAAGAAAAGATACAGTCTATAAAATCAAATCAAATCAACAATGCCTTTCACTTACCTCACCTTATTGTTTAGTCTATTAGTCTATGATTGGTCTAGCCTCACTATTGCCGTGTTAATGTTGGTTTTATAACTAACCCGATGTTGTGCTTCTCAATGGCAAAAGTCCGCGGGCCATTCTGGTGGTTTTTTTTTTTAGTTCTACAAGGTTATGGAATACAAAACTACTAAATACCAAACACCTTTCAGTGGACTCATCCAGACACACCATTATCGACACCTACGGTGTGTAGGCCTACGTTCCATACTCCAGTTCTTCTCCCCTAATCGATTGAATGATCTGTAAATGTCATATAATGTAAATACAATTGCAGCATACCACTGAAAATGTATTGTTAAAAGTTAAAACAATGTTTAGTAATATATTACGTGGGACTACATGTTTTCAAAATAAGATAATCATATCATTTTCTTCAATACAAACAAGTGACAATTCGTTCAAAATTAGATAAAATGCTAAACAGAAAGAAAATAAGCAAGAAAATATAATGTGAAAACATATTGCATTATAGCGTTTATGAGGGTAAAATTAGGAAGAGTCTCACCATTGTGACAGAGGTCCGGTGTATTCAGCTGAAGTTTGAATGTTTTAAACTGGGTTTGAGTCTGGGAAACTCTTCATTCATTCATTAAGAATCTGCATTGGAATAAATAATTATAGCCAAACTATCGCCGATATGTGGCAAGTGCAGGAAATCCGAAGTTAAAGATCTACCATGGGCTGCAGCCTTAGAGGGAATGCAGAGGGGATTGGAGCACGCTGTTTGAAGATTTGGGTTTAAATATGAAGTGACAGGAAAGGGTTCTTGTTGTGGGACGCCAGCAGACTGGCGCCAAGCGCTCCTTAACAAACGTAGTCCAACTCAATCAAGGATCAGCACAAGGACTTCTTAAAGGTATACACAATGGTATTTCGAGAAAGTTATATTGCTACACAGGAATCACACACAACCTTTGGTACCCGATAGTATGAAGTTTGACAATATCACCCGGTTGCATCTTGCAAAATGCACGTGCCATGTCTGATGAGCAGTAGCCTATTGAGATTCCCTACAAACGTTCTCGCATAGCCTACCATTGTCTACACATGAACCCTTTCCGCTATAAATAATATGATATGCTATGGTTTCGAATAGTCAATCATTTTTCTGTCATTTTTGCATACATTTTACATTTAATGTATGGTACAGAACTTAGGGTATAATGGTATAAAAGTGGGGTATAATGCTTCCGTAGTTTTGAAATAATAATGCAAAATAGAAGGCCTATCCTTATCTTAAATCCATCTGTTTTGAAGATGTAAGACATTCCGTTCAATTGAATAACTCCTGAATAACTCATCCAAGATATAAGGAGTTAGCCTCCGCTCAGTTTTAACCGGATGTAGCTCTTCAAATCTCTCTTCTTTCTCACTTCTTTTTGTTGATATGGCATCTGGAGGAAATTTTCGACAACAGGGATATGGTTCCATGAAACTAATGTATTTACTTGTAAATTATAGGCTAAATGTCTAGCTGTTAAATTAATAAATGTTTAAGTTTTGATAGGCACATATCAATAGATGGTTATGAATGTTAACATAGACTAGCATAACGTTATAAAAGTGCAACAAACAGCGCAGCAAAACACGCCAAATGTAGAAGTATTTTAAAAACACAACCGAATTCTAAACCAGGTATCATGGCGTTGTGTAGTAGCCTAGTCTGTTGACCAGCCAGCGCAGAGAGACATTCGTTTCTAGGCCTACAAAATGTTTTGTATGAATAAAAGCTGGTGTTTTATAAGCTCAATCATTAGTATAAATACCATTATTTCAAGTGAGGCTTTCCTGAACGAATAATTTGAAGCTGTCGATATTCGAGATAGGATGTATAGTCAAGATCTTGCGTGGAGTGAATGCTTCACAAAACGACTAAGCAGACGGAGGATCCGTCCTCTTCACCAGCCATGCAGCAAAAGCGAGCTGGTGTTCCATTCGAAGTTTGGGGGAGGGATGTCCAGATCTTTACTCAGTCATTGGTTCATATTTTATTCTATTAACATGTTTCTTGCAACTAATGCTTCCGACACCTTTTAGCCCCCCCTACCGATCTTGGCCGGAGCTGTCGAAACCACGCCTATAGGGCTCCACAATTGGTCCACAAAGCGTAAAATCGGCAATCAAGCGGGCTTGGCTCATTAGTGTCGGGACCCAGGGAGGAGGGACATGTAAAGACAGTCACAATTCCAAAGTGGTCAGAGCAAGACGTCTCAATTCGAACTCAGTGCATAGAACTATATCCGAGTAAAGAGTGATTTTATTTTTCCGAAAGTTACTTGAGTGGATAAGAAGTGAAGCCCAGCTCTGCTCTCGAAGTGCCGATGCCGTCTTTTTGACGGATATTATCACGGTGCTGTGTGGGAACAGAGCATCAGGAGTAGCAGTGCACTCATTTCCTCCCTCGGTCTGTTGGAGACGTCTGAGATCCATTCGCTCTTGTTTACGCACGCGAAACTACTTTTATATTTCTGCTCAAATACGACATCTGTCTTTTGGATACACACACCAATACTTCTACTGAGAGTGGACATAATATCATATAATCATTTTACATCGATTTTTTGGATGCACCGATGAGAGATCCAGTTTACACAGGGACTGCCATGGCTTATCACCCTTTCCACGCTCACCGGCCGGCCGACTTTCCTATGTCAGCCTTCCTTGCAGCTGCACAGCCTTCCTTCTTTCATGGACTTACGCTGTCTCACGGCGCTCTTTCCAAACCCCTAACCGACCATGCTCTCTCTGGAGCCGCGGAAGCGGGACTCCACGCGGCGTTGGGTCATCACCACCAAGCAGCTCATCTCCGCTCGCTCAAGAGCTTGGAGCCGGAGGAAGAGGTGGAGGACGACCCAAAAGTCACTCTGGAGGCCAAAGATTTATGGGACCAATTTCACAAAATAGGAACCGAGATGGTTATTACGAAATCAGGAAGGTAAGGACCTTTATGTACTGTTACGTGTGCATATTATAGGCGATCTTATAACCATGCACTTATAACCATGTAAGTTAATTTTATTAGGAAATGGTCATAAATGTCATACATACATACATACATACATACATACATACATACATACATACATACATACGAGTGATGTAGTATATATATATATATATATATATATATATATATATATAATTGTATAAACACTAGACTATGGCATAGTGTTTATACATTGGGCCTATAGAGGTGGGGCAAACATGAGAAATAGACTAATTACCAAATTCAATCTATCAATCAACCAATGCATTCATGTGTCGAAACAAATGTGTTTGAAGAGGGAAAATGTTAAGTGGTTTGGTTAGGTTATAGAACTTTTGTGTTGAATTCAAAGGCCTAGCCTTAGAAGTCTTGGTGTAGCCTACATCCCGCTTGGTTTCCTCAGTGTTTTTGATCATCGTTATTACTCTCGTTTTACTCTATTGCAGGAGGATGTTTCCCCCATTCAAAGTCCGCGTCAATGGCGTTGATAAGAAAGCCAAGTATATCCTCCTTATGGATATAGTCTCTGCTGACGACTGCCGCTACAAGTTCCACAACTCGCGTTGGATGGTAGCTGGGAAAGCCGACCCGGAGATGCCCAAACGAATGTATATCCATCCGGACAGCCCTGCCACAGGAGAGCAGTGGATGGCGAAGCCTGTTGCTTTTAATAAACTGAAGTTGACGAATAATATATCGGATAAGCATGGATTTGTAAGTATTTTGTTGATTTAATTTGATGATGTGTCGATGAAAGATATGAATTAGGCTTTTTAGTAAAACTAACCTCGGCTATTGAAAAGGTTTCATTGGAGATATTCCTACCAGGCCATGTTGTAGACGCAATCAATCAATGCATATTATAATGACGTACGTATGCCTAGAATAATACATATGTAATGTCGTTGAAGGGTATAACATCAGTTTATCCGTTTTTTAACCTTTATTGATAAACAACAACAATGCCTAGAATATCACACAAATATGTGTTGCACTGTATTAATCCACCATGCATCTCCAAAATCCCTTTTAAGGCTCAGCAACAGCGGTTGAGATTTTTTTTTTTTTTAAGTATTACATTCGTGGTATGTTTTGGTGCGTGTCAAAGTATGGGATGAAATCAAGTATAGCGTAGAACCATGTCAAAGACAAGAGGGCATACTTGTGTTGATTTTGTGAGCCTCTTCAGGGGACCTTATGCGTCTAGTTCAACCTTTTTTAGTACGACGCTATGCATTGAGCTCAAGAGGAAAATGCATAATGTTTGATCCCAACGTGTTTCATTTAAGTGCAATTTGGACAGTAATATTGCAAGAAGGACACGTGGAAATGTTAGCAGATACTCGCTCAATGCTTACATTCAAGAGAAATAACAACAAAGTATCACATATGCTTTCCAATGGGTTATTTCCCATGTCGCCATATAGGCCAGTGCTCTGAATATGATTTGAAAACAGTTTTGATTTGACAGTATTGTGATAAAGTCATTCAGTTATTGATGCCTGCTATTGTCGTTTTTCTCATGTCTAGTGCAGGTTATGCAAATCCAAATTATGCAAGCATTACAAGAGCTGTGTTAATTTCATAACCATGTTTAGGCTATGCCTTTATGAAAAGTTCTTGACACATTTTAAGATATGTTGCAAATGGTGTAAAACATTTTTAGAAAAGTTATATAAATGCATGAATCCCACGTATCCGTGTTATATAGGCCTGGCAACATGTAATAACAACAGCAATAGGCGAATGATAAGATATAATCATAATTGTGATACATTCTTACAAATAACAAGTTCCACAATAGAAGCAGGATGGGAGACACATACTCCGCCCCAATGCAAAACATTCTCGTCAGTCTTTATTGTCAGCAAACTCTCGAAATAGATGACCAACTTTTGTCATAGGCCTACGTTTGTTAAGTAAAATCATGGTTTAAGGAAATCATCGGCCTTTACAAATTAATAATGGATAATTAAACACGGTGCGTGTCTTTCTTTACTGGAATGTATACATTTCCTGCCATAACACAATAATATATTGGCATCATCTCAGTTCAAACCAAAACGTTTGATCAGCATGATCACCTTATAACATATTTGATGTTTCTTTGCATTCTCAGACTATCCTGAATTCGATGCATAAATACCAACCCAGGTTTCATATCGTGAGGGCCAACGACATTCTGAAGCTCCCTTACAGCACCTTCCGCACATATGTTTTTCCAGAGACACATTTTATCGGTGTCACTGCATATCAGAATGACAAGGTAAGCTTCACTAGAAAGTGTGTGTGTGTGTGTGTGCGTGTTGTTTCATGGTTTCACAGTTCTCAAAAATCTAATTATAATGGGGATATCATATTTTTTAAACATTTGTTCCAGTCTGTTATCTGGACTTCGTTGGAATTTTTACTTATTAACCTATATTATGTTGATGTTAATTAGAATACATGTTGAAAGTGGCCTGGTGGCTTGATGGTAAGCTTGTTTAAAGTTTATGATACAGAGTCACAATCGATTAGAAGGCACTTGTCTTCACAATGTCCTCAGGCATGGAGACTCCAAAGCGGTTCTGAACAATCAAAGCATGAAATCCACAAAGGCAAAGCATTAAACAGCTTGGAAAGACTCAAAAGGACAGACGAAAATTAATATATGAACGGAGGGTATTGTTCCTAAATGAACCAGGCCACTTAGGCCAGTATAGGTGTGCAATGAATTATTAAAAAGTAGCATTCAGTATTTGAGAAAATTACATAAGCGTATACTATTCAGAAATGTTAGGCATATAACTTTCCTTTAAGAATAACTATGAATAATTGATCAGCTTTAGTAATTACACGTCATCAACAGAGATGCTTGTCTTGCCTCTCCAGAGTGCACGAGCTAACAAACGCAGCAGTCCCCAGCACCACACACTTGCTATTGTCACTTACAATTAATATTCCATCAATAACGCCTGTTGAATCAATGGCATTACTATTATTTGTGGTAGTAGGCCAAGCAATTTAAGAATAGTTCCATGGTGCTTTTCCATGTAATGCATTTTCCTATTTTAAGGATACCATTGTTGATTGCCATGCACTCTCGTTTTCTCTACAGATCACACAGCTCAAAATTGATCACAACCCCTTTGCCAAAGGGTTCAGAGACACGGGAAATGGACGACGAGAAAAGAGGTATTTTATTTTCTTCTATGTGGAATTGAGAAAAATATTACCCTGAAAATATGATCATGAGTTGAAATAAATGTCTCATTAGGACAACACTAATTAGCAGACCGAGCAATACTGTGTAGTCGACTGCTTGCATGATCAAAACTTATTCAATCACACAATACAGATGCATTAACTAATCTCAGTTCGGTCTGCAGGAAGCAGTTAACCCTTCCATCGCTGCGCATGTATGAAAACCGGGAACTCAAAGGGGACCGGGACTGTGCCGACTCCGATGACTCCTCCTGTGAACAAACCACTGGAAGGGATTCGGTTCATTCTACGCTGGGACCTGTTACCAGTCCACTGAGGTTCAACCGAACCAGTCGAGGTAAGTCTTTTCATTAAGCACGTGTTTCCATTAATTTGCATGTCCACTAATTGGTCATTTTGTAGATGTCAGTAATTTAAGGCTTGACAAATAAAAATGGGCACAAACCAGAAGGTGTGTTGTTATTATGTGTCATTAAGCTGAGCAGAATGTTTTCTGGGTGATTTACAATTGGATGAGAAAATAACTATATTTGTTAGAGAATATAAGAAGAAAAAAGAACAGAGGATAAATGGAGAAATATGCGTGCTGTGTGATCTTAGTTGCGATAGGCTATTGGTTTAGGGACAAGTTATAAACCTTCGGTAGAACAGGAATAACAATAGCATACAGGATTATGTCTTTATCCACCCAATGCTATTTCACGTATCCAGGGGCACAACTTTGGTTTTAGAAGTGAGAGGGACATAACATTTATTTAAAAATTTTAATTTGTTTTATTCAGTGGGATAAACACTCCAAACGGCCTACCCGTCCCCTTGGAGGCGTACGCATGGTCCTAACGCAAACCATTGCCTCGTTCTGTATCACATTCAAATAATAAAACGGGGGGTTAAAATGAAATTTCAGAATGTGGGGGGACATGTTTTCCCTGTCCCAAGTGAAAGTTGCGCCCTGCACGTATCCATTGCTCTATAAAACATGTAGGTTAGGCCTCGTGCATCAGTGTGGCAAATGCGCCATCTACTGACAGGTTCATAAAAAATTCAGTCCCTTGATTACTGTAGCATGCATGGCATTTAGATCTTTATTCGATAGTTACGCATTAGATAAGCAACCAAGCACTAAATTATGGCCTAGTTCAACTGCGGAAACTTTATAGAACGACTTTAAACAAAACGTATGCCAATCTTACCAATTAACCATGCATTGTTATGCGCAGAAGAGAAGTGGTTAGGAAATTAATGTTAGCACAAAATCACGACTCCTTCCTTGAAATTATATATACGATAATGCCACGCATGTGTTGGTTGTGATTTTAAATGGTAGCACACTGGAAGCTATGCGCAGGCTACTCACATAGCCTATAGTTATTTTTGCTTTGCGTCATTTGAGTAGCCTATAAATTACTGTAGGGGTTTTAATCACATTATGTTATTTTCTATAATTTCATTTCGATATTTTAATGGAAGTGTGGAATAATGTTTTACAGACGACAAGAACTGCACTGATAGCGATCAGGAGCTTGACCCACAAGAGGAGCGCTCCATCGCAGCCAGCAGCCCCCGGCCTGAACCAACCTCTCCTTTCAGTCCTAAAGGCGATGACAGCGTGAGAGATAGGCCGCTGCTGGAAAAGAAGAGCGACTACCTGGATTCAAGGAAAGAGTGCGATTCTGTATTCAGTATTCGAAATCTTGAAAAGGACAAGTTAGATCATAAGCACCGCCAAGAGACGGAACCTACAAAGAATGACACGGAAAGTGAGGGCATCAGTGGGGTGAACAATGGGTTTTCTCCTCTGATGGTACAGACGGAGAGCCCATCACACTTCAGCGCGAGTCACCTGCAGAGTCTGGCCCTTTCCGGGTTGCACAGTCAACAGTTCTTTAACCCTTTGAATATGGGACAAATGTTGTTCCACCCCGGACAGTTTTCGATGGCACCAGGGGCATTCTCCAACATGGGGATGGGGCATCTGTTGGCCTCTATGTCCGGAGCTAATGGTCTGGAAAACGGAGGTCTCTCCTCTCAAAGTGCGGGCCCTAGTCCCTTCCCGTTCCACCTGTCACAGCACATGCTAGCGTCTCAGGTAAACATTTACTTCAACTCTAATATAAGCTACAGAGGCTACATGGCCTAATAATAGTAATATCTTCTTAACAACAAATTAGCCTACATTATGTAGCCTATGTCAATCAAATGAATTTATAAAGCCCTTCTTACATCAGCTGATGTCACAAAGTGCTGTATAGAAACCCAGCCTAAAACCCCAAACAGCAAGCAATGCAGGTGTAGAAGCACATTTATTTTTATTTTTTATTTTTTTATTCAGTGAGATAAACACTCCAAACGACCTACCCGACCTCTCGGAGGCTACGCATGGTCCTAAAGCAAACCATTGCCTCGTTTTGTATCACATTCCAATAATAAAACTGGGGTGATAAACACTATAGTCTATTCCTACACGTTTTCCTTCACAAACTTCTGCAATTAAAACATATTTTTAGAATCACTTTCAAGTGCATTCATAATAAATTATTTCAGTAATCCTATGATCAATTTAATGTAGGTTTATGACTATATAGTTTCACTAGAGAATGACTAAAGGCTACTTTATTGGGCTATTCGAAACAAAATTGGGATCTTGTGCATGCTTTTTTCGATTTAATTGAGAACATGACAATATTCCTTTTTTATTATGAATAGACATAGGCCTACGTTTTGTAATCGTATTAGATGAGAATATTTTAATAGCCTATACCACAGTTGTCGTCTTAACATCATAGACAGAGAGACATACATGCAACTACGAATCCAAGAAGTACGACAGGCCTGGAATTCTGTTTGTATAGCATTTGTACATGTATAATAACGCCATTGTTTTTTCAACACAGGGAATTTCGATTCCACCTTTTGGAGGACTGTTCCCGTATCCATACAACTACATGGCAGCTGCTGCTGCGGCCTCGGCCTTCCCCAACTGCACCGCAGCCTCCACATTGGGCAGAAACCATTTCCTTACCACCTCCCGACAACGGCTGCGATTCAACCCATATCAGATGCCCACGTCTGTTCCTCCAAGCACCAACCTGCTCACCACAGGGCTGCCGGGCAGTTTAAACGCAGCATCCGACCTGTCCAAATCAGGCAGCAGAGAAACAAGTCCTGTATCCGAGCACCACAGCCAGAAAGCGTCCAGCCAGAGCACGGCATCCCCCAAGACATCTGTGAAGGATTCCACTAACGAACTGATAAATATACAGAGGCTGGTCAGAGGACTGGAAAAACACAGAGAAATGTCTCCTGCCATTGACTCTCAAAAGTGACGAAAACCACCTGTTTAATCAAGGTGTCTTTAACGTCATTATGTCGGATTATATACACAGTTGTGCTGAGAGTTAGATGGGCGGGTGATGTGGGCTGAAGAAATGACCAACAAGGGAGTTCATCAAATGAGATACAATATTGGTGATATAGATCCCTTGTTTTAACGTCAATGTATAACTGTGTATGGAGAAAATATAGCCCCCTAAAGGAAACATATGATGTTGGGGCGGTTCGGTAGACTATTGATAAGGAAAAAGCTACATCCCAAAAATGCATTACAATATATGTCAAACCGGACGGAAAGTGAGACGCCCGGTTAAACTGATTTCTGAAGCTGTTTTGGAAAAACGTTCGTAACTCATATATGAACGATTGATCTGATTGAATTATTTATGTTTCCAAGATCCTGTAAGTATCAAATAATACGCAACTTGTTATTAATTTATTCAAATCTGTACATTGGCGTGTATATACTACTTAGATTTCAACTTGTTGCATTTATAATTTCCCTTTTTACATGGAAATATAGGCTATTGTACATTAACACTATTTAGCGCTTGTTGTTACGAAACCGAATGAGTTTCAAATGTTTGTGATGCATTGCTGTTTATCCTGCCAGTGAGATGATATATGAAGGAAATGCCTGCCACCTGCATACCTTTTTCATATGCTGTTGATGAAACATTGTTATGCGATATAACGCACAGCACTGTGCAATTGGCAGGGAAAACTCAGGTTTCTTTTTCACCAGCACTGAAGACTATCAGAGGTAGCTGAATTGGCATCTTTTGTGCTGGTTTATTCGGGTAAATTAATATGCTTTTGTGGAGTTCCTCACACTTTAAATAAACATGTGTCCTTCAGATGTTGTTTTGTATCGTTTGCGTTATTTGATTTGTGTATTGTTGAGCTTGCCTCGTGAAATAAGATATTTGAAAGTCTCGATTAAATTCAAACGTAATGCCTTTAGGTTTCAGTTGTTTTGACATGACACGTTTGATCAAAATCAAAGTTGTGTAATCCGTTTTTCTGTAAAGGAAAACATTACAACTTTTAATATTATGCCTTCTGTTATGAGTTAGCCTAGGCAATCTGCACTATTGTCTAGGCTTGACGTGCATTCCCGGCACCTTAATTGGGAAAAACGGGCTTGTGGTAATGGCTGGAACAGAGTAGGTGGAGTGGTATCAAACATATCAAAAAAATGGTTCCCATGTGTTTGATGCGATCCATTTACTCCGTTCCAGCGATTATTATGAACCGCCCTCCCCCCAGCAGCATCTTCTGATTCCCGGTAATACACTTCTGTCCCCGGTCAGTTCGTACATAAAGCATCCTCCATTAAGACTGTAGTAAAGGCATAATTTACCTGCTGCAACCTGATTGGCTGTACGCGATATGCAATGTCATGAATATTCATACTTCTCGACATAGATCCGATCAGGTGATTGGTTGAGCCTTCTCACAGATGTTCCACAGAGCCTTCTCTTTATCTAGCTCGTGCCACCAGCATGAGCAGTTAGCACCGACCGAATGACTTGGGAAACTCATCTTGATCACTAAATTAATTGGTAAATTGATTAAAGTCTAACCAGCTAGTTACCAATATATTTTAGTTTCATTGTCCAATCATTTTAAAAAATTAGCCAACTAATTGTTATTTGTACCTTTCCATAAATGGTCTGCTATGTGTTGCTTGATATGAACATGTTCAACCAAATGTGCCAAAGAATAGGTCATGCGCCCACAATTAGTTGGTGACTACTGCCTGGCCAGTCATCTAGCTAGCTACATTTCAGTAATTAGCTATCCTCTTAAATGCGGTGGTCAGTAGATTAACTAAGTTGTCTGAAAACAAAGTAGTTATTGTTGCCCGTGGTGTAATCGTGTCTAACCAGTTGGCTAATGTAGCCTGTGTGCCCATGAGGTCCCAAGTCTACTGCATGGCCAGTGTGAGCTAGCATGCTAGCTAGCCAGCTACATTTCAGTCAGTAGCTATCCTTCTAAATAGGGTAGTCACTGGATAAACCAGCTATAAGTTGAACATATTTGGCTGCAAACTAACTCGTAGCCAGTTGTTGTTGCCCATGGTGGAATCATATTTAACCCGCTGGCTCCTGAAGCCTATGAGCTCCCGAGTCTAGCTAATGTTAGCTAGCTAGCATCACAAATTAGCTAGCTAGCTGCGCTCTTTCATAAGAAAATGGCTGATGTGATTCAAACACTAGCTAGCAAGCAAGCTCTGTATTTACATGTTATGTTAACTGTCATTTAAGTTGGTGGTTACTACTGGTTTCAGATCCAAGGCAAGAGAAATTGTCATGTTTTGTGTTTGGTAAGGGCTCAGAATGACGTCACACACTCAAGAAGGCTCAACCAATCACCCGACTGGTTCTATGTCGAGACTTCTGAATATTCGTGATATTGCCCCGCCTTCCTATGAAATTAATTTTTGCATCCAGAACTAGTGTTCCTAGGCATTAGCCACTCTAGCATGGTGGTGGAAAATGTTGTTTCATAAAGAAAGTATGCATGTTTTCCCTGTAATGTTCCACGTTTCTGCCATTAAAGCTAGTTAAGGAGGAAAATTATACCTTTGCAGCTTGAATGGAGGATGCTTTATGTACGAGCCGGTCCACTGGGTACATGAGTGTATTACCGGGAATGCACATCAAGCCTACATGACAGTGCAGATCCAGAGCCTATTACCGGCTGCCTAGGCCAGTTATGGATATATAGAATCAATGACACATCTTAAAATGTCTACTTATATTCATGTTCAAATCAAATCAAATGTTATTGGTTACATACACATGGTTAGCAGATGTTAATGCGAGTGAAGCGAAATGCTTGTGCTTTTAGTTCCGACAGTGCCGTAATATAACAATTCCACAACAACTACCTAATACACACAAATCTAAGTAAAGGGATGGAATAAGAACATGTACATATAAATATATGGATGAGCGATGACCGAGCGGCATAGGCAAGATGCAATAGATTGCATAGAATACAGTATATACATATGAGATGAGTAATGCAAGATATGTAAACATTATTAAAGTGGCATTATTAAATTGACTAGTGATCCATTTATTAAAGTGGCCAATGATTTCTAGTCTGTATGTAGGCAGCAGCCTCTCTGTGTCAGTGATGGCCTTGAGATAGAAGCTGTTTTTCAGTCTCTCGGTCCCAGCTTTGATGCACCTTTGATGCACTTGTATTGACCTTGTCTTCTGGATGGTAGCGGGGTGAACAAGCAGTGGCTCGGGTGGATGGTGACCTTAATTATCTTTTTGGCCTTCCTATGACATCGGGTGCTGTAGCTGTCCTGGAGGGCAGGTAGTTTGTCCCCAGTGGTGCGTTGTGCAGACCGCACCACCCTCTGTGGTTGTGGGTGGTGAAGTTCCTGTACCAGGCGGTGATACAGCCTGACAGGATGCTCTCAATTGTGCATCTGTAAAAGTTTGTGATGTTTTAGGTGACAAGCCACATTTCTTCTGCTTCCTTAAGTTGAATAGGTGCTGTTGCGCCTTCTTCACTAAGCTGTCTGTGTGGGTGGACCATTTCAGCTTATCAGTAATGTGTAAGGAACTGGAAGCTTTCCACCTTCTCCACTGCGGTCCCAGCAATGTGGATAAGGGGGTCCTCCCTCAGCTGTTTCCTGAAGTCCACAATTATCTCCTTTGTTTTGTTGATGTTGAGTGAGAGGTTGTTTTCCAGACACCACACTCTGAGTGCCCTCACCCCCTCCCGGTAGGCTGTCTCGTTGTTGTTGGTAATCAAGCCCGCTACTGTTGTGTCGTCTGCAAACTTGATGATTGAGTTGGAGGCGTGCATGGCCACGCAGTCATTGGTGAACAGGGAGTACAGGAGGGGGCTTAGCACGCACCCTTGTGGGGCCCCAGTGTTTAGGATCAGCGAGTTGGAGATGTTGTTTCCTACCTTCCCAACCTAGGAGAAGCCCATCAGAATATCCAGGACCCAATTGTAGGGAGGGGTTAAGACCTAGGGCCTCAAGCTTAATAATGAGCTTGGAGGGTACTATGGTGTTGAATGCTGAGCTGTAGTCGATGACAAGCATTCTTTCATAGGTATTCCTCTTGTCCAGATGGGATAAGACAGTGTGCAGTGTGATGGCGATTGCATCGTCTGTGGACCTATTGGGGCAGTATGCAAATTGAAATGGGTCTAGGGTGTCAGGTAAGGTAGAGGTGATATGATCCTTGACTAGTCTCTCAAAGCACTTCATGATGACAGAAGTGAGTGCTATGGGGCAATAGGAATTTAGTTCAGTGACCTTTGCTTTCTTGGGTACAGAAACAATGGTGGACATCTTGAAGCATGTGGGGAAAGCAGACTGGGATAGGGAGAGATTGAATATGTCCGTAAACACACCAGCCAGCTGGTCTGCGCATGCTCTGAGGACAGAGCATGCGGCTAGGGATGCCACCTGGGACTGCAGCCCTGCGAGGGTTAACACGTTTAAATGTCTTACTCACGTTGGCCACAGAGAAGGAGAGGGGGGGCCGCAGTCCTTGGTAGCGGCCGTGTCTGTGGCACTGTATTATCCTCATAGCGGTCAAATAAGGTGTTTAGTTTGTCTAGAAGCAAGACGTCGGTGTCCGTAACGTGGCTGGTTTTCTTTTTCGCGGAAGTTGGAGTAGCAGTGATTCAGTGTTTTGCCTGCATGAGTGCTACAATCAATTTTCTGATTGAAAAGGCCCTCCGCATCAAAATAACTGAGTCCTTTTACAAATGTAGGCCTAAATTGTAATGGCGTTCGTCTGTTGAAAGAGAGTCAGACCAAAATGCGGCGTGGTGGTTACTCATGTTCTTTAATGAAAAATGAACGATACATGAAATAACTAAGTATACAAAACAACAAACGAACCGCGAAAACCTATACAGCCTATCTTGTGACAACAAACACAGAGACAGGAACAATCACCCACAAACACACAGTGAAACCCAGGCTACCTAAATATGGTTCCCGATCAGAGACAACGAGAATCACCTGACTCTGATTGAGAACCGCCTCAGGCAGCCATAGACTATGCTAGACAACCCTACTCAACCACAATCCCGATACCTACTAAACCCCAATACAAAAACACACCAAAATAAACCCATGTCACACCCTGGCAAGACCAAATAAATAAAGAAAACACAAAATACTAAGACCAAGGCGTGACATAAATACTGAAATCCAATGGCTATTAAAAAGACATAGCCTAGGCTATATCATAGGTCTTTTTTTCTCTCACTCCGGATGCTCCCAAATATACAGGCTAAATAAACATTTAAATTCTAGCCTAGCTCAATGTTGGAATGTTGGAAAAAAAATAATTTTTTTGACATGCAATAGCTTCTTGCTATAATAAAATGTTTCCTGTTTTATTGTTTTGACACCTTGAGCAATTCTAGATATTTAATTTACCTGAAAGGACAGTTATTTTTCTAGGGTTTTCATTATTCTCTCCATGTAATACCCTACACTTTTGAAATATTTTGATCAAACTCATGCATAATTATTGTATTATTTCTGTAAATGTTTATAATGGACTTCACCTCTATCACTCGGTCACATTGTTGCCATTGTTATCAACATTCTACAGATCCCGCAGCATATTGATGTCCAACTGATGGTTAATGCTCAGTCTTTCTGAACGGGGACTACTGACTCTTTAGTCAAAATTCCACTAGTGTTCTGGAAATATGATGACATTGCTAAAGTAGACAAATAATTAGTAAAACAAAAACGTTTTCCATCATTATGTTGCCAAATTTACCTTAGAGAGATGTCAATGTTGTCATAGCAAAGTTTGTCATAACTGCTAGCAATGCTAACATTAGCTAGCTAAAATGTTGGTGCTTCCTCCTCAATCTTAGCTAGCTAGCTAGCTCAAGTCATACCAGTGGTGTAAAAATACTTTAAAGTACTACTTAAGCAGTTTTTGGGGGGTATTAGTACTTTTACTTTACTACATTCCTAAATAAAATGATGTCCTTTTTACTCCATACATTTTACCTGACACGCAAAAGTACTCCTTACATTTTGAATGCATAGCAGGACAGGAAAATGGTCCATTCATACACTTAAGAGAACATCCCTGGTCATCCCTACTGCCTTGATCTGACTGACTCACTAAACACTCATTCTTCATTAAATTATGTCTGAGTGTTGGAGTGTGCCCATAGCTATCGGTCAGTTAAAGAAAAAAATGGTGTCATAATATAAGGAATTTGAAATGATTTATAGCCTACCTTTGATATATATTTAGCGATTACATTTAATTTTGACTTTTGTATATTTAAAACCAAATACTTTGAGTTTTACTCAAGTTGTATTTTACTGTGTGACTTTCACTTTTACTTAAATAATTTTCTATTAAGCTATCTTTACCTTTACTAAAGTATGACAACTGGATACATTTTCCACCACTGGGTTATAGGCTACTGTATTTACAGTCAATCTGGCAACATCACAATTATGATAAACGCTTGCCTTACTAATTATTGATCTCCCTTTGAAATGTCATTGTGTTTCTAAGCCACAGTAATTCACTTTAGAAGAATTCTTCATCAGTTATAAAACAAACAGTTAAAACATTATTGTGAGGAAAATGTGCAACCCATGATGAATAGGCCTATTGGCTGTAGGCTACTCCTATTAGTTAGGCTGTCTAGTTATTTAAAACATATTCTATTAGGCCTACTTCTGTTGCACACAATAACCTATTTACGCATTCCCATTTCTCAAGTTTAAACTGTAGCCTACAAATTATAAGTCAATATCGTTTAAGCTATTTTAAATTGATATTCCAAGGTAATAGGCCTACTTATGGTAATAGGCCTACTTATGTTCAACATATAACATATTGGTATAATTGTTTAATGTTGCAAGCACATTGAAAAATGTGAACATAATCCTGAGCCTAATCATGCAAATTTACAAATATGTTTGCGTGTTCGTATGTGTGTGAGAGAGAGAGATAGAAAGAGAGAGTTGATGGAAATTGCAGCTTCAAGTGAAGTGCGAGGCTGGGTATTTCATGGGGACTGCAGCCTGGAAAGCCTAGCAACCCAGCAGCAGACAGTCCTTTGTCTGGGCACCAGCGCCTGTCGCCTGCCTGCCGGCCTGCCGGCCTGCCTCACAGCCTCTACACCCGCGCACAAAGACTGACTAGAATCTCGAGTGGCACAGCTCCTAATTAGTGAGCCTTGTCCCCTTTTTCTTTTCTTTCTACGATAATTTGAACTAATTTTAGTTTGAGCTATTGTTGCCCTTCATTCTGTTTTTTCGCAATTAAAAGAGCGATAATCCCCCTGCTCTTGACCCCCGAGTCATTATTAGGAGGAAAACTGTTTGTTTTAAACAATTAGTCTATGACTGGTTAATTAGCGCCTCACCTACATCCCCAAATGAGTAAAGAGCCATGTCTATGTTCCTCATGTTCATATGAGTATAGGGGGCCAAGATTCACAGCGGTATTCTAACCCATGCACAAGCCTAATCCTGATACCCATGAGACCCATGCATTCTCATCTCTTCACTTGGGATTTTAGTTCTGAAATAAATGCAGATTAATTTGCTCGACTGATATTAAAACCTTTTTGGGATAGGGGGCAGCATTTTCATTTTTGGATGAATAGCGTGCCCAGAGTGAACTGCCTCCTACTCTGTCCCAGATGCTAATATATGCATATTATTAGTAGTATTGGATAGAAAACACTCTGAAGATTCTAAAACTGTGTGAATGATGTCTGCGAAAACCTAAGAAAATTCCAACCAGGAAGTGGGAGGTTTGTAGTTTTTCAACTCAGCCACTATTGAAGATACAGTGAGATATTGGTTATGTTACACTTCCTACGGCTTCCACTAGATGTTAACCGTCTTTAGAAACTGGTTTGAAGATTCTACTATTAAGGAGAGGCTCATGAGACCTGTTTGAGTCAGTGGTCTGGCAGAGTGTCTCAGGCTCGTGACACCCGCTCCCGACAGAGTTACCTCTCGTTCCAATGCTTTTCTTCAGACATAGGAATTCTCAGGTTGGAACATTATTGATGTTTTATGTTAAAAACATCCTAAAGATTGATTCCATACATCGTTTGACTTGTTTCTACGACCTGTAACAGAACTTTTCGAGTTTTTGTCTGGACGAAGTGCTCACGCCTCAAGAAGATGGATTACTGGGCTGAACACGCTAACAACAAGTGGCTATTTGGACATAAATTATGGACTTTATGGAACAAATCAGTAATTTATTGTTGAACTGGGATTCCTGGGAGTGCCTTCTGATGAAGATCATCAAAGGTAAGTGAATATTTGTGTTATTTCTAACTGCTGTTGACTCAAAAATGGCAGATATTCTCTGGCTGGATTGGGATCTGAGCGCCGTTCTCAGATTAGGCTTTTTCCGTAAAGTAAAAAAAAAATGGACACAGTAGTTGCATTAAGGAGATGTCTATCTTTAATTCTGTGAATAACACTTGTATCTTTTATTGATGTTTATCATGAGCATTTCTCCAAAATCACCGGATGTTTTGGAATCAAAACATTACTGCATGTAACGCTCCAATGTAAACTGAGATTTTTGGATATAAATATGCACATTATCAAACAAAACATACATGTATTGTGTAACATGATGTCCTATGAGTGTCATCTGATGAAGATCATCAAAGGTTAGTGATTAATTTGATCTATATTCTGCTTTTTGTAACTCCTATCTTTGTCTGGAAAAATGGCTGTGTGTTTTTTGGACTTGGTGGTGATCTAACATAATCACAATGGGTAGATTAACAAGAAGTGTATCTTTCATTTGCTGTATTGGACTTGCTAATGTGTGAAAGTTACATATTTCTAAAAACTATTTTAGAATTTCGCGCGCTGCCTTTTCAGCGGAATGTTGTCGAGGGGTTCCGCTAGCGGAACGCCTGCACTAGAAAGGTTTTAAACATTGTTATATTCTTTCATGTATGTGATCTGCATGGAATGTTTGGTCCTGCAGACAATGAAAAAGTGCCTACAAGGAAAACAAACATGTCTCTAATATTTTTCTGTCAGCCTGAGAATATTCATGCAGTTTCAGCTCAGGCTGTCTTACAAAAATGTTGTGTTGTGCTGGCTGGTGTTTGCGCTCGTTTATCTCGGACTTGGCTAACCCACTCTCCACTCCCAGGAGCAGCAGGTGCTGGGTGAGAGTAGGCCCATCAGGAAGGCTATAGTGTAGGCTAAACCTCAGTAGCGCACTCGACTGGAATCAGATCTCCAGACAGAGATAACCTAAACACAGAAACCCACAGTCGCCCTGCATGAAGATCCACTTACACGGAGGGAAAAGAGCAAGAACTATAGGCCTACAGCTCATTTGAACTATGATTAATTTATCTTAATTATAGCCTACGTGCATTTGTAGCATTTTAACAGTCCGATCTTGTAGCCTGTACAAGAGAGGCTGCTGCCCACATTGAGACCCAATCACTGGGCACTTTAATAAATGGATCCCTCGTCACTTTAAACAATACCACTTTAAATAATGGCAATTTAATAATGTTTACATATCTTACATTACTCATATCACATGTATATATCATATTTTATACCATGTATTGCACCTTGCCTATGCCGCTCGGCCATCGCTCATCCATATACTTGTACACATGTACATATTCTCATTCACCCCTTTAGATTTGTGTGTATTAAGTAGTTGTTGGGGAATTGTTAGATTTCTTGTTAGATATTACTGCACTGTCGGAACTAGAAGCACAAGCATTTCACTACACTCACATTAACATCTGCTAACCATGTTTATGTGACCAATAACATTGGATTTGATTTGATTGTTTTGCTCCTTCATGCAGACAGGCGGCATTTATGGACCCACTATTCTTCCGGACTTCTAGAGATCTGTGGATAAATTATCATCATATTTAATTAAAGCGATATAAAGAGGAAGCTGTAAAGAGTATACTCAAAACAGAAACATGGGATGAAATGCCAAGGGAAGTCAGGCTTCCCCAAATATTTGACCAATAAAATAAATACAAATTATAAAATAATTTATCTTTTGTATCTCCCCGTGTTTTCATAATTTTCCATAAAATGATAAGTGGGTGAATCTCACTAGCGAAATCATCTGAGCGAGCGAAGCAGCGGCCCTCTGTCTCAGTACCAAAGGAGTATAACATGTTGCCGCAGTAGCATATGATTGATTGATGTCAGCAAGCGTTTGACCTCCCTTGATAAAAAAATAAATAATAATCAGCTTTGAGCTGAGCTCAACTGTTGGTTGTGCTGGTGCAGCAAAATGCACCCCCAAAGGAGGCCAGTTTGGATTTGGCTTCAAACTAATCAAATAATTTCCTAAGCAAAACATAATTTTCAGAAAAAGGTGTCTGTTTCTGTTCCACTTCTGTTGATGTCTTGCAGTAGCTAGATTGCTAAATTGGCCCTTTCCTAAACCATGGATTTGAACTTGTGGTTTTGACTTAAATTCTCTGTACAGGCCAATGATTATGATGGTGATTTTGATCTAACCATAAATTAATATGTTGTGCCACTGGCCTGAGATGATTGAAGTTCCATATGTAGCCTAGATGTAGCTTCGTAGGCTCACGTTAACTAGCTAGCTAGCTAACTTAGCTGGTTCATTGTTGCCCATGCCAGGAGGTTTGGCTAGCATGCATTTTAGCTACGTAGCCTATGACAACAAAAACTGTGTTTTACTTGGGCGCTCACGCTCACGCACACAGAAATCAGTACAATGGAGAGCTACATGATATTTAGCATTAACATTGATTGGACTAAATCACTAAATTGCTTTTGGTATGCTTAAGTTTGTTTTCAGTGTATTAAACTGAGCATATATAGACTTTTTGATGATGTTTAAGTTTAAATGGTACTGGAATAGGCTAAGGCAGTGCTCCTGTTGTCTTTGTGCTGACTTGTGGTAACTCTGTGGTTCTAAATCAGTAGTTGTTCATTTAGTAAACTAAAACAATAACTTTCAAGCAGGAAGCACCAGTGACAAGGTCTATAGAAAAGTGGTCAAATAAAGCAGATGCTAAACTACAGTACTGTTTTGTTAGCACAGACTGGAATATGTTCCGGGATTCTTCCGATGGCATTGATGAGTACACCACATCAGTCACTGGCTTTATCAATAAGTGCATTGAGGACGTTGTCCCCACAGTGACTGTACGCACATACCTCAACCAGAAGGCATGGATTACAGGCAACATTCGCACTGAGCTAAAGGGTAGAGCTGCCTCTTTCAAGGAGCGGGACTCTAACTCTAACTCTAGCTTATAAGAAATCCCGCTATGCCCTCTGACGAACCATCAAACAGGCAAAGCATCAATACAGGAATAAGATCGTTCTACACTGGCTCCGACGCTCGTTGGATGTGGCAGGGCTTGCAAACTATTATAGACTACAAAGGGAAGCATCGCCGAGAGCTGTCCAGTGACCCAAGCCTACCAGACAAGCTAAATAACTTCTATGGTCGCCTCGAGGCAAGTAACACTGAAACATGCATGAGAGCATCAGCTGTTCCGGACGACTGTGTGATCACGCTCTCCACAGCCTATGTGAGTAAGACCTTTAAACAGGTCAACATTCACAAGGCCCCAGGCCAGACCGATTACCAGGACGTGTACTCCGAGCATGCGCTGACCAACTGGCAAGTGGCTTTACTGACATTTTTAACCTCTTCCTGTCTGAGGCTGTAATACCAACATGTTTCAAGCAGACCACCATAGTCCCTGTGCCCAATAACACTAAGGTAACCTGCCTAAATGACTTCCGACCCGTAGCACTCATGTCTGTAGCCATGAAATGCTTTGAAAGGCTGGTCATGGCTCACATCAACTCCATTATCCCAGAATCCCTAGACCCACTCCAATTTGCGTAACGCGCCAACAGATCCACAGATGATGCAATCTCTATTGCACTCCACACTGCCCTTTCCCACTGGACAAAAGGAACACTTATGTGAGAATGCTAATCATCGACTACAGCTCAGCGTTCAACACCACAGTGCCCTCAAAGCTCATCACTAAGCTAAGGACCCTGGGACTAAATACCTCCCTCTGCAACGGGATCCTGGAATTCCTGATGGGATGCACCCAAGTGATAAGGGTAGGGAACAGGTATCCGCCATGCTGATCCTTAACACAGGGACTGTCACGAGTCCGACCGAGGGTGTTTCCCCTTCCCGGGCGGTTGGCGCTCGGCGGTCGTCGTCACCGGCCTATTAGCTGCCACTGATTGTTTTTCCTCTCCCTCCTTGTATGTTTAGTGGTAGCACCTGTTCATGATTAAATCAGCTAATTAGTTTGTCTTTATTAGACAGCCGGCCCGCCTGGTTGTTGTGCGGGATTATTGCAGTGTAACCTTCGGCTCTGTTGTTAGAAGTACGTGTTAGTGCCTGGTCGTTACGTTTTCTGTTGTACATTCTCATTCCCTGTGTTTGGGGCCGTTACTATTGTGAGCACCCTGGGATGCGTTGGCGCTATTAAAGACGCACAGCTTTGCACTCACTGTCTCCTGCGTTTGACTCCACACACCTACGACACCTGAAGTGTTACAGAATCCCGCACCAAAATCAAATCGAATGGAGTCAGCAGGAGCAGCAGCCAACCCTCTCCCATCGATGGAGGAACGGGTTCTCCACCACACCACCATTCTCCATCGGATCGGATCCGCGATGGATCAAGTGATGGAGAGAATGGACCGATGGGAGAGGAGTGGTCTCCTCTCTCCACCTTCGGCACCCCCGACTCCGGTCTCCTCATCACTCGACTCCAGCACCCTTCGTCTGACGCTACCGAGGGCTTATGATGGAGCGGCGGCGGGTTGCCAGGGGTTTCTGCTTCAGCTGGAGCTATACCTGGCCACCGTTAGACCCCCTCCCTCAGGAGCGGAGAGGGTGAGTGTCCTCATCTCCTGCCTCACGGGTCGTGCTCTGGAGTGGGCGAACGCAGTCTGGAATGGCCCAGACTCAGCGCGGGAGCACTACCCAGAGTTTTCCTGCCGCTTCCGTGCCGTATTTGATCACCCTATAGACGGCCGAGCGGTGGGAGAACGACTTTTTCATCTCAGGCAGGAGATGAGGAGCGCCCAGGATTACGCTGGAGTTCCGGACCTTGGCAGCCGGATCTGGGTGGAACGACAGGGCCCTTATGGACCACTACAGGTGTGGTCTCCGAGAGGACGTCCGCCGGGAGTTAGCGTGTCGGGACACCACTCTGTCACTGGATCAGCTGATTGACATGTCCATTCGACTGGACAATCTGCTGGCTGCCCGCGGGCGTTCAGAGAAGGGTCCTGTGCGTTCCACCACCCGGCCCCTCCGCTCCCATTCCGATGGAGTTGGGAGGGGCTGCGCCGAGGGTACCGGAGGAGGAGGCCTTCCCTGCACCAACTGTGGTCGGAGAGGACACACGTCTGATCGGTGCTGGGGGTCCGTCTGGGAGTAGAGATGGCAGGCGGAACGCTTCTCGGTCACCCCAGGTGAGTCAGCATCAGACTCACCCAGAATCCCTTGTTGGCCATATGTTTGTCTTAATCTCTTTCCTTCACTTTTTCCCTCTTCCCAGCATAGGGCGCTAGTCGATTCAGGCGCAGCTGGGAACTTTATGGATCGCGGACTCGCCCTTAAGTTAGGGGTTCCGCTGGTGCCGATAGATTCTCCTTTCCCCGTGCACTCCCTAGATAGCCGGCCATTAGGGTCAGGGATGGTCGGGAGACCACGGTCCCACTGGACATGGTGACGCAGGGGAATCATAGGGAGCGTATCAGTTTTTTTATTATTGATTCGCCTGCGTTTCCAGTGGTGCTGGGGACTCCTGGCTGGCCCGGCACAATCCTAAAATTTCGTGGAGACAAGGGTTCTCCAGGGGTGGTCAGAGGAGTGTTCTGGAAGGTGTTTGGGAGTTTCCATCGGTGCCACGTCGGTGGAGAGTCCAGACCAGGGTTCCACGGTGTGCATTCCCCCGAGTATGCCGATTTGGCAATCGCTTTCAGTAAAGTGAAAGCGACTAAATTACCACCTTATCGACCGGGAAGGGATTGTACGATAGATCTCCAGGTAGACGCTGCGCTTCCCAAGAGTCATGTGTACCCGCTGTCCCAGGAGGAGACGTTGGCAATGGAGACATATGTCACGGAGTCACTGGGACAGGGGTACATTCGGCCCTCCATTTCACCCGTCTCCTCGAGTTTCTTTTTGTGAGGAAAAGGAGGGAGGTTTGCGTCCGTGTATCGATTATAGAGGTCTAAACGCCATCACAGTGGGGTATAGTTACCCTCTACCTCTCATCGCTACGGCGGTGGAATCGTTCCACGGAGCGCAGTTCTTCACAAAACTGGATCTCAGGAGCGCGTATAGTCTGGTGCGTATTCGGAAGGGAGACGAGTGGAAAACCGCATTTAGTACTACATCCGGCCACTATGAGTACCTCGTCATGCCGTATGGGTTAAAGAATGCTCCAGCCGTTTTCCAATCCTTTGTAGACGAGATTCTCAGGGACCTGTGCGGTCAGGGGTGGTTGTTTATATCGATGACATTCTGATCTACTCGGCCACTCACACCGCGCATGTGTCTCTGGTGCGCAAAGTGCTTGGAAGACTGCTGGAGCATGACCTATACGTCAAGGCTGAGAAATGCGTGTTCTCTAAACGAGCCGTCTCTTTTCTGGGATATCGCATTTCCACCTCGGGGGTGGTGATGGAGGGTGAACGCATTAGGGCCGTGCGTAATTGGCCGACTCCAACCACGGTAAAGGAGGTGCAGCGGTTTTTGGGTTTTGCCAACTACTACCGGAGGTTTATCCGGGGTTTTGGCCAGATAGCGGCTCCCATTACCTCACTGCTGGGGGGGGGCCCGGTGCGATTGCAGTGGTCAGCACAGGCGGACAGGGCATTCAACAAGTTGAAGGCGCTGTTCACTGAGGCGCCCGTGTTGGCGCATCCGGATCCCTCTCTAGCATTCATAGTGGAGGTGGACGCGTCCGAGGCTGGGGTGGGTGCCGTGCTATCACAGCGCTCGGGTACGCCACCAAAACTCCGCCCCTGCGCTTTCTTCTCAAGGAAGCTCAGCCCAGCGGAGCGTAACTATGATGTGGGGGACCGGGAGTTGCTAGCGGTGGTTAGAGCTCTGAAGGTGTGGAGACACTGGCTTGAGGGGGCTAAGCACCCTTTTCTCATCTGGACCGACCACCAGAATCTGGAGTATATTCGGGCTGCAAGGAGACTTAACCCACGTCAGGCAAGGTGGGCCATATTCTTCACCCGGTTCCGGTTTACTTTGTCTTATAGACCGGGCTCCCAGAACGTGAGGGCTGACGCACTGTCCCGCCTTTACGACACCGAGGATGGGTCCACCGAACCTACTCCCATCCTTCCCGCCTCTAAGCTGGTAGCCCCAGTGGTATGGGAGGTGGACTCGGACATCGAGCGGGCGTTACGGGCTGAACCCGCGCCTCCTCAGTGTCCAGCGGGGCGAAGGTACGTGCCGCTTGATGTTCGGGACAAGCTGATTCGGTGGGCTCACGTCCTACCCTCCTCGGGTCACCCTGGGGTGACGAGGACAGTGGGGAGCCTTCAGGGGAGGTATTGGTGGCCTACGTTGGTTAAGGACGTTAAGGGTTATGTCTCCTCTTGCTCAGTGTGCGCTCAGAGTAAGGCTCTAGGCACCTTCCTAGAGGGAAGCTACAACCCCTCCCCGTTCCACAGCGGCCATGGTCACATCTGTCCATAGATTTCCTGACCGATCTTCCGCCGTCTCAGGGGAACACCGCGGTTCTAGTGATTGTGGATCGGTTTTCTAAGTCCTGCCGTCTCCTCCCGTTGCCCGGTATCCCTACAGCCCTGCAGACTGCGGAGGCATTATTTACCCATGTCTTTCGGCACTACGGGGTGCCGGAGGACATCGTTTCTGATCGGGGCCCCCAATTCACGTCTCGGGTATGGAGAGCGTTCATGGAACGTTTGGGGGTCTCTGTCAGCCTGACCTCCGGTTATCACCCCGAGAGTAATGGGCAGGTGGAGAGATTGAACCAGGAGGTGGGTAGGTTTCTGCGGTCGTATTGCCAGGATCGGCCAGGGGAGTGGGCACGATACATTCCCTGGGCTGAAATGGCTCAGAACTCACTACGCCACTCCTCTACTAACGTGTCCCCTTTTCAGTGTGTGTTGGGATACCAGCCGGTCCTGGCACCATGGCATCCGAGCCAGACCGAGGCTCCTGCGGTGGAGGAATGGGTACAGCGCTCCAAGGAGACCTGGAGGGGCCGTCCAGGAGTCTCTACGACAAGCGAGTGGACGGCAGAAGAGGAGTGCTGACCGCCACCGCAGTGAGGCCCCCGTGTTTGTACCGGGGACAGGGTCTGGCTCTTGACCCGAAACCTACCTCTCCGCTTGCCCTGCCGGAAGCTGGGTCCGCAGTGTGTAGGGCCCTTTAAAGTCCTGAGGAGAATAAACGAGGTGTGTTATCGATTACAACTCCTTCCTATTATCGAATTAACCCCTCGTTTCATGTGTCTCTCCTCAGGCCGGTGGTAGCTGGTCCCCTGCAGGACAGTGAGGTACCGGAGGTCCCTCCCCCCCTCTGGACATCGAGGGGACCCCGGCGTACACGATCCGGGCCATTCTGGACTCAAGACGCCGGGTGAGGGGCCTGCAGTACCTCGTGGACTGGGAGGGGTACGGTCCGGAGGAGAGGTGCTGGGTACCGGTGAGGGACATCTTGGATCCATCCATGTTGAGGGATTTCCATCGCCTCCATCCGGATCGCCCTGCACCTCGTCCTCCGGGGCGACCTCGAGGCCGGTGTCGGCGCGCTGCGGGAGCCGCGCGTCAGGAGGGGGGTACTGTCACGAGTCCGACCGAGGGTGTTTCCCCTTCCCGGGCGGTTGGCGCTCGGCGGTCGTCGTCACCGGCCTATTAGCTGCCACTGATTGTTTTTCCTCTCCCTCCTTGTATGTTTAGTGGTAGCACCTGTTCATGATTAAATCAGCTAATTAGTTTGTCTTTATTAGACAGCCGGCCCGCCTGGTTGTTGTGCGGGATTATTGCAGTGTAACCTTCGGCTCTGTTGTTAGAAGTACGTGTTAGTGCCTGGTCGTTACGTTTTCTGTTGTACATTCTCATTCCCTGTGTTTGGGGCCGTTACTATTGTGAGCACCCTGGGATGCGTTGGCGCTATTAAAGACGCACAGCTTTGCACTCACTGTCTCCTGCGTTTGACTCCACA